>NC_073698.1:42569298-43169298 GCF_023634085.1 Falco cherrug | reverse complement strand
TAGGTAATTCCTTGTTAACCTAATAGGTGGTTTGGGGTTTTTTTTGGTTTTATTTTTTTACTTTCCTTTTGTTACCACATATACAGAGTAAAATGAATGGAAAGATTTGGCCAAACAAAAAAGAAGCACAAGTTGGTACACTGGGAATAGAAAGCCAAAACCAAAATGTAGTCTGCAAAGGTGGAAAAGCCTATTTATTACTACAATGTTGAACCATTTTTGCCCTGGGTGGTTTACCCATGCATCCAAGTATTGGAAATGATCCATTCTGTTCTTTTTAAACACTTCTGTAATGTAATTCTTCTGACCAAATGTGTTCATTGGCAATGCAAATGCTGGCATCACAACCAGCTTCCTTTTACAGTTAGTGTGTGATTAGTGCTCATCATTACTATTTCCGTTTTAAGAACTGCCCAAATATTCCAGTTAAAAAAATGGAGGCTTTTAAACTGGATGCTATAGACATAAATGAAAGAATCCTTCTTCCTGAGTGCCTGAAAGCTAATAAAAAAGCTCCTAAAATAAGACAAAAAAAGAGAGGCAACTGTCCATTTTTTTTTAATTGGTCTAAGGCTGGGACCAAAACCAAAAACTTTGGTGACTAAGTCACATTTCTGAAAATGGGCACTGGTTCACCTTTTCCAAGATCTGATGAGGTATGTTTTATCCAACCAAAGATAGGAGTTTAACCTCTAGGCACCATCATCTCAATCATTGATGCTGTCTTCTTTTTCTAGTCAGTGAAGAGGAACATACACTGCTAAGGAGTGATTTATCTCAAAACAATGTAAACATCTAAAATGTGTCAGCTGAATTGACCGAAGAAGTCCTGTTTCTGTTGTCTGTTCATGAAATAAGTTTAGACTCACTTAGAGCCAGATGTGTCCCCTGTATATGTCAAAAGCTGTATCAGAGAAATTCCCAACATAGAAATTATATACCCCAGTTTTTATCATTGTCACAATGTGAAAAACACTCAACAAAAAGCAACAAACAAGTGCCGCTCTTTCCCCTAATCAGTGTGGATTTAAGTTCAAATTGGACATCTCTAAAGTCAGTGTGATGACTACCAGGAGAGAAGCAGAAGTCAGTTGAATTAAATGCAAGGAATATTCTCCATTTTCCTTTCATTAGCTATGTAGCATAGATGTCAATATTCACAAGGAGTGAATAGGCAAGGAGTTAGAGCAAGCAAGTTTTCTAGCTTAGTAAGGAGGGCATTCATAGTAGGATGATCAGAAACGTGGGTCTTGATCTGCAAAACCTACCATAGCTCTAATATTGTTTTCATATTTTACCCAGTGACACCTAGAATGCAAAATACATATCTAGTCCCTTTATGGATCTGGGCCTTACAGTCAAAACCAGAACAACATGCAGCAGGCAAATCTCAGTAGAAGGGTGACAAAGACAAAGATGACAGGAATCTAAACTTTTGTTGTCTCCAAGGGTTTATTGCTGTTGTAATTTTTTTGGATAAGAGAAAGTGAGATACTGATGAATCATAAACGGATCACTTGCCTAGAAAGACTGTTGAAGACTTGTTCGAGAAAAAACTCTCACTAGAAATTTTATGTACGTATTAAAATATGTATCACATTATATTACAGTTGATGTTAGTGCATATTATGAATCTGTAAAAAACACAGCAAGCCTGTTCTAGATAAGTCAGCAGTAATGTTTTATGGTATTTGAACTGACATTTCGCAGGCACCACAGATTCAATTAGATTAGCTATTTCAGTATCTGTTGAAAATTGTAAACATTTCCCCAAAATGTGCTCTATATATTGTACATTATATGACATAATTTTACTTTATAAAATCTGGTAAAATGCCAAACAAAAATGATCCTTTGTTTAGGCACCAGCGTGTGCTGCCTATAAACTTTCATGCCACCTGCATGAATCTGAGAGCAGAATTCATAATGACATAGACACCACCTAATCTAGGGTAAATCTTTTACTCCTTTCTAGTGGGATCTTCATCAGCAATGACCCAGAATGACAACCAATCACTGAAACAAAAAGCTCATGTACAGAGACTGAAACGTTCAGCAAGTCTGTCCTCTTCCCACTTGATGGGTACGTCTCTATTTTCAAAATGTTTCCAACTGAATGTTTGGACACAATTACGTTTAAATCTTACACAGATGCAGAGAAAAGGGAGGCTTTGTATTTCCATTTTCTGTGTCTTTATCTTTCTCTCCTTAGAATTACATGGACAGACTCTTAGCTAGTGTGAATCTCTGCCCACTGTGAAGAACCTTTCTCACTGTTATCTGCTCAGAGGAATGCTTATAGTTTTTTGTATGCCAGTTATTCTTTAGCAGAAGGATTCTTTCTTTCATAAACGAGACTGCTGTAGACATACATCTAGTTGTGTTCTTATCCGACTTGACAAAGGATCTCCTATAAAACTCTTTCAGTGCTGTAGCAGAAAATTGTCATGAGGTTACCTCAAAGCACTTTATTTCAACACTTTTTATACCCCTGATCTCTGCCTCCAAATAGTATTCATCTATTATGAATTTGGTTTAGGATCTTTATCTTTTGGTGTGTTGTGAAAACATCCCGAATCACATAATAATGATTTGGTTTCTATCCTGTAATTGTTAAGCTACAGGTAAAACTGACTGACCTTAACTAAAGCTACAGGAAGGAATGAAGAACCATATACCCTCTCTCCTTCAGTGCCATATAATGAATCTTAAAACATGGAGAAGAACAAGGAGTGGCAAATGTTACATTTTCCCCTGGGGTGAGTAATTCTAGGGGGTATTGAAAGGACATGCATGAGGTATATATGGAACCTTAATTCTGCCTTCTATAATATGCCAAATAGGGCAATTTACAAGAGGGAAGATAAGTCATGTATTATGAAAGGCAGAAGTAAAATTACTCCCTCCTACAGTAAAGGGAAACCAAGAAAAGAATTGTGATTTTCTGTCCCTGGGCTCCTCCTAGCCCAGGACTAAGTTTAAAAGCTTGGTTTCGCTCTGTTTGAGTAGAATTTTTAACGTGTATTAGCTGCTTTGCCTTTGGAATGAATTAATAATTTTTGCTGATGGAAATAGAATGTCCAAGATTCTGTCTGACTAATGTGATCACTATAAACAGCGGTGGAAGTTTGTCTTAATATTTGTTTAAACAACTGCAAAATAAATAAGGCAAATAAATAATAAAAATAATAATGTTAAAGGCTACAGAAGTTAAAGGAAAAAAAGAGTAACAAATTAAAATTAAAAAATGGAAGCAGCAGCATAATCGATAGATGTGCTAATCTACTCAGTTTTATGATGAAACTTCAGGGGTTTGGGCTGAATTTCATCTTTAGTTATAATGGAGAGATGATATAGACTACAGTAACTTATGGGGTTTATCTCATACATGTGAGTGCCTCATAACTTATTAGTACCAGAAGCCATTATGAGTTATGTCACACTTCTCTTGCATAGCCTCCAAAGCTTGTAACTCACTACAAGCCATGAGCACTACCATTAATTCAGCACTTTTTCAGTCTTAGAGATTCATATCCAGTTTTTAAGAATTCTTAAATTCACCAATGATGCATGTAAACTAGAAATTAATATGAGAATGTAAGGCCGATGCAAATACTCCGATCTACCGTTCTCTGCATAGCCAAGAAAGTATTTATCTTTCTCTTCAATTAAATCAAGGAATAAGAAACTCTAGAAGTTTACAAGATCTGTTCTTGAAAGGGTAAGGTTTTCAAGGTGCAAAGGACCCACTTGTCAGTGGCTTTCATAAGACCTGGGTGGTGGTCTGCAACTGAAAAATTGTCTTAATACTTTCAGCAGCATGAATTTATGATCCAGAAACTTTGAAATCTAAATGCCTTTAATCTTAGTGCACCCTGGCTCTTGATGGATGTGTCTTCTTTTATTTATTCTGGCTATAATACTTTTTAGGCTACAGTTGAAGATCAGACTGGCGTATCATGAAAGTTTTCAGATGGAGATAACACTGTACCTTTAAATATAGTGAAATCTGATTTTAGAATACTTTATAAGGAAGCTGGGCTGACTCTGTTTTCATTAATACTCACTGTACACTACTGTATGTATTTAGCTACACTAACTAATTGCTAAAGAATAACCTCAGTGGAATAATTCATGATTTACAAAGGAGTAAATGAAAAAAGAATCATGACTGGTAATTTCAGCTTTTCTAATGCTCTATGCAAATAACTAGAATTTCTCCTCGCCACAATTATAAGCATTTCAGTATGTTGGAAAATAAAGCCAAAGCTTACATGGAATTAAACAGGTAGTTACTGTTACTGTTGTTTTGTCGTTGTGGTGGTGGAGAGCCTATTAGCATTTGATTTTTGATGGGGTAATCTAGTTACTGGTTCCTAGTTAACCTTGGCTGAATTTTTTTTCTAGTTCAGTAGTATAATTTAGAAAAATGAGAAGTGCCAATTTATACAACTAAAGCAGTAAAAAACCTCTCTAGCACTTAAAAAAATAATTCCTGTGTTATTTGAAATTTCCTGCCCTTCTCATTTTTATTATATCTCTGGTTGTGGTCATTTGTCCTACATTTCAAAGGGCAAGAGCTTGATTGTTTTCTGGCACTGTTAAGAAGTACATTTCAAAGGATTTACATGATTTTAAAAAATGTATTGACACAGGAATAAAGAAGGTACATTTCAGCTCTTTCTCTGAAGAAGGAATATGTGACCTAGACAGGACAATGTGCGTCTCAGAAATAGGGCTCTTACTTTGTAGAGTGCCTTGCTGAGGGTTCAGACAGGCAATCTGAGAAGGTTAAAGCTCTTGCTCAAGTAACTCCACTTAACCAATGATAAATGTTCCCCTCAGAGTCACAAAATGTGATTGTGCATGTACACTGTGTAGGTGTAACTTATACAGGTGCATCCTGCTTTAATTA
The DNA here is from genome assembly GCF_023634085.1 of Falco cherrug. NCBI lineage: Eukaryota > Metazoa > Chordata > Aves > Falconiformes > Falconidae > Falco > Falco cherrug. The sequence continues at coordinate 43,164,383 of NC_073698.1, read as the reverse complement.
TAATTTCATCTCAAGAAATTCTGTGTTCAAAGAACAAGATTGCAAAGTAAATCTTAGGAGTCCTGAGTAATCTTCAGGTGAAAGTAAAACATTAAAGAATTCACTTGGCATGCTGCAACCTTTAATCTGCCACATAGGGTATATGCATTATGGTATAGTCTTTCATTGCAACCATGCCAATAGAAATGTCACATGATGAATAAACTCATGAGGTAGATTTCAGATTGCTTGATTAGCCCTAATTCTGTTGATTCCTAGCTTTTAAGTGTTTGACTTTGAAACCTCAAGTTATATCATCTTAATGTCATTTCTGTGGGATTTTAAGCAGACACATTGGTATTTTATCACACAATTACTTGATTAGTGACAGCCTTGAATGCTGCTCTCCTAGCACTTCAGCACACAATACTTGAACTAAACCAGCTGATGGCTAAGGGCAAGGTAGTTGTGTCTGTGAATTAGAGAGGGATCATGTAACATGCCAAAAGAATGGTTATCATTCACAGATAATCTAAACAGGGCCAAATATGATTTAATAAATCACGTAGCATGTATGGGCCATTCCTGTCCAGCCTGTCATCTTTTCTCTGGAAAAGATGAGGGAACTTCAGAGAGACCTTCCTTAGCTGCATCTTTTACATGGTCAACTCCAAGCCAATAGAAATGGGAATGATAAGGTAATCATTTTTCCCACATAAGAATAACTGTTTTCCCAAATGGAGAAGAAAAGTTTTCAGATAGGAAGTATGTTATCTGTGCCATGTCTGACAACGGGTGTAGGTAGAGAAACAATAAGAACAAAATTGGGTTGTTGTATATTCTTGGCTCAGAATAATCCTCCAAGCTGCCCATGTTCCTGCTGAAAAACAGGTGAAGTCCCACCCTTCAGGCCACAATACTAATATGACATGTTTTCACTGAGAAATCTGGGTAAAAAGGTCTAAAAGTTTTGTCTGCTATAATCAAAATAGTGGTTGTATTATTAGGTTTTGTAACCTCTTAGGGAAGTAGGATATTTCAGAAAAGGTTAGGGGGGAAGTTGTGTGTGTGTATGTGTGTGAATTTAGTAATATCACTAACTAGAAGAGAATCTAGTATTGCAGCTTTCTCAAGTCAATAGATAGACTAGCTTAATGCATAGTATTAACTGACAAACTATTATCATCACTGTGAATATTTCCCAAGAATCTTCTACAAGTTTTGTACAACCTAATCTAAAGCAAATGAGATGAGAAAAAATGCATGCTTACAGTTCATAGTTAGATTTGTTAATAAACCAGGAATGAGATGCAGCAGGTAAAATAGAAATCCTTAGGAACCTGGAAATTTTTTTTAGGATATTTATATTTTATTTATTTATAGGACCAACTAGATTCACTTTTTTTGATCATGATTCAATGTTTCTGACAGATTTCAGACACGTAAGTAAACTTAACAATGGATAAGTATGTGAAAAAAATACAATATGTCATTGAAGGGTGAAACAGGTACATGTGAGTGGCTGCGCTCTACTGTTGACTGACACTTTCAGAGAAGAATTAGAACTCTTTTGATTCAGAGTAAGTATTAAACAAATATTTTAACATGCAGAAGCTAGTTTCATCTGATTTATATTTTTACACAGTATATTTTCTCTATTAAAAGAAGAGAAAGAATTAACATCCTATGCTAAAAACAACCCAAGTCAATCTATTTATCCCATTTTTATCACTGTTAACTCTCATGCAAGACATGAGCTGAAGTAATAGAATTTTTATAGAGTTGGAAAATGGGCCATCTTGCTGTGTGAGCAGATATATATACACACATGTGAAGCTTGCCAAACCTGTGAGCCATGATGAAGGAGCTTAATTAAAGTTCATAGACAAATTAAGAGTGAGAAAAAATACACCAGCAAGAAATACATTAATTAAGAAAACCTGTATCTTAAAAAGAGCAGACCCAGGGGTATCAGTACAGTAATAAGTAACAGCAGGGGTGACCATCAGGCAGAAGATAAAATGCAGTAATATGGGGCAAGAGAGCAAGCTGTCCAGGTGTAAAGTTCTTATAAAGTCCATTACAGTACGGCTCAACAGTAGCACTGAAGAAGTCCGACTGAGTTTTCTGGGAAAAGCTATACTTTACCTGTGACAAGGAAAGGTCCCGTGAAAGTATCTCCTGTTTGACATCAGAACGATCTTTGCTATCTTTGTCACACTAGTACTGTAATTCTATGTTCTTGTACACCTTTTCTTAGGCTTTTGGATCTGTTTAATAAGTAAAAGACAAGCTGTACCTTTAATATAAAACAAATAAAGAGTATTCTGTTGCAGTGAAGAGAATAGATTTCTGATACTCTGTGAGATTTTTCCTTAGCATTTGTAAAGCTGACTTTCTAAAAAAGCAATATGCTTTTCAGGATACTTCTATATTTTGGTCTTCTTTGATTTTTATTTTCCAGGCTCACTATAATTTCTTACAAACTTTTTGGAGGTTTTCTCATCTGATAAAGAGTTTTTGAGGTTCTTTAATTCTTCCCTCCTAAACCTCGCTTCCCACACCCTCCCCATCCCGTCCCAGGTTCATAGAATCATAGAATTGTTTAGGTTGGAAAAGACCTTGAAGATCAAGTCTGTTTACCTAGCTTTGGCAAGTCCACCACTAGACCATGTCCCTAAGTGCCACGACTACACGTCTTTTTAATACCTCCAGGGGTGGAGACTCAACAACTTCCTTGGGCAGCCTGTTCCAATACTTGACAACACCTTCTGTGGAGATTTTTTTCCTAATATCTAATCTAAACCTCCCCTGGCACAACTTCAGGCTGTTTCCTCTTGTTGTATCACTTGCTACTTGGGAGAAGAGACCAACACCCACCTCACTACAGCCTCCTGTCAGGTAGTTGTAGAGGGCAATAATGTCTCACCTGAGTCTCCTTTTCTCCAGGCTAAACAACTGCAGATCCCTCAGCTGCTCCTCATAAGACTTGTGTTCCAGACCCTTCACCAGCTTTGTTGCCCTTCTCTGGAAACACTCCAGCACCTCAGGGTCTTTTTTGAAGTGAGTGGCCCAAAATTGAACACACTATTTGAGGTGCAGCCCCATCAGTGCCGACTCCAAGGGGAAAATCAGTTCCCCAGCCCTGCTGGCCACACTGTTTTGCATACAAGCGAGGATGCTGTTGCCTTTCTTGGGTACATGGGCACACTGCTGGCCCATATTCAGCTGGCTGTTGACAAACACCCCCAGGTTCTTTTCCACTGGGCAGCTTTCCAGCCACTCTTCCCAAGCCCATAGTGTTGTGGGGGGGTTTTGTGACCTGAGTGCAGGACCTGGCATTGGTCACGAGTGCATGACCTGAATACATTGTCTATGCCTAGAATACACAGATAGTCACCATAGTCTCTCTCTAGAGGAGAAATAGGTATTTCTAGAGATTGGTTCATTTAATTTTCCTGTATACATATTTCTGTCTGTAATAGTTAGTTCATTAGAGATGTTTACACTGTGCCTGATGCTTGTTGAGAGGAATATCATGCTGTTTCATGCTAATGGAAAGCTGATGAAAATTTGCTGTTTCAGGCAATTAATATTAACAATTGTTATCACAACTATAGCTGTCATTCTGCTCTGTGGTGACAGCAGCTGTAGCAAGGCTGTGGTAAAGGTAAAATAGGCAGTGGATCAGAGACCATTTTGTAGCCCCTGTTAATTTCCTGCCCTGACAACTCCTTTGTTTATGTACAGAGATAGCTATGACTTAATACATTGCCTAGAAATTTTCAGAAATCACTTGAAATAAGTGTTGTTTATCAAATTAGGATTAGAATTCCTTTTTAATTGAGGTACTTTTAATAAGCTGATTGATTTTAGACAACTAACCCTGTATCTAGTTAAATTTAATCGTTAGGCTGGTTCATGTAAAAATGATAATAATCATGTGTCTCTTGTTTGTTTTTCTCACATTATTCCATGAGAGAGACATGATTAGAGAAGATAGCTCATGTCCCTCAGTATCAACTATAGTCTGTCAGACCTTTTTTTCCCCTTCATTTTTCTGTTTTCTCTGATTCTGCTTTCACTTTTCTCCATTTGTAGGAAAGAATATGAAACATTTAGACAAAGAGAAATTAAAACTGTTTAAAAGTACCACTTTAAATAAATTAAAATAAATCAGAAAAGTTCACTCTTATTCTTAAATATTTTGAATGCAAAGCCCATATTTATTGACGCTATCTTCAGCCTGTAGTTATCACATAAAACAGCTTCATGTCACAATTCTGAAGCAATTGAAAATCCAACTATTGCAATGGTTAAGTATAATATTCTTTTCAGATTTTCAGTATGTCCAAGAACCTATCTTAACATGATATTTAACATTTTACTTCATTATGTAGCTAAAATGACCAACAATATCCTTGCAGATCTAAGAGGACTTACTGGAGTCTTACTTTCTTATGGAAAGCATCCAAAACAACCTCTCATTTTTGGAAGGTCACACAACATTTATACCAAATAGGTATAAATATAGGTAATTTTTTTCCCCAAAATTGTTTCTAAACCTTTTGCCTTCCTCACTTAAATCCAAAATTTATTTTAACCTTGAGCTTCTTAAGACCTGAAGTAGGAAACCTCAAAGTGTTTTAAAAATCGTATCCTTTTTAAACCTTACTCATTTGAATGCAAGTGCCTTACATGCTCAGTGTTGGTTGTTCTCATTGAAGTTTATAATGCCTTAGATATTCAAATCAGCTTTATGCCTTCCATTTGTTATGCAAATTTGCAAACTTTATATATCACATGGTTTATCTACATTAATACAGCTTTCACTAACAGGACTTACAGGAATAGATGTATACTCTAAAGATGCACATTTTTAGTACCTTGAATTATCGTAAAAACATAAAAATAGTGTGCATTGCTCTACTCTAATCAGACTCATTTTTATGTGGTTGTTGAAAGCCCTTTTACATTCCATTCTGTGTCTGGAGGTCTGAGTATAAAACCGATTCAGAAAAAAAACGAAGTGAAGACACCTGCTGGCTTATAACACAAATACTAAAATATCTTAGAGCCTGCTGAAAGGAGAATTGGAACAATATGTCATTACTGAAGGCTCACTTGCAAGTTCTAATGTATTATAATGAAAACAGTATGACAAACCTAATGAGACAGTGAAGATTTGGGTAATTGTTCCTACAATGTATGGTAACTTTTCCAGCCGTTATTGGCAAACATAAAACCTAATGAGATTTTATTAATTTAAATGCAGTACATCTGCGAAACATTTTCTTAGTTGCAGTCTCCTCTGATAATCTTACTTCCCACACGTACTTGATCCTTTTAAGTTAATTGTTCTGCATAGTATACTTTCTAAACAAAACATACAAAACACTTACCACAAATGTGCATTAACTTAATTTGCCAGGCTTAGTTTTTGTGGGTACACTTTCATACTGGTTGGATAGACTACAGCTTCTTTCCTCTCTGTGAAAATGTGTATAACAAAACTTGTATGTTTACTTGGAATTTGATTAAGGCAGCATCTTCACACAGAGCCCAATTTTGTCACTGTTCTTCACATTACTCTTCCAGGAGTCCTATGGAAGCAATTCACATTTTGGAAGAGTAATATTTACTATGACTGAATAAGGTCAATACAGTCATACTTTAGAACTTCAATTATTTTTTTATACAAGCTTGTTGATAACTAAAACATACATCATGTTTATTATCTGGCTTTTTATTTCCTCAGCTTAATAAAGCCAAAAAGTTCTAAGGAAGATTTCATAAATAATCTACCATCTGATGTAAAGTTTAATTGTGTACTTAACATTTCTAACTCTAACCAAGCATGAAAACATCAATAACTAAATTTTGCTATTATCATTTCTTTCTGATTAAACTTCACTATGAAACTGTGATATTCATCAGGGTTTTTATTGAAATGTTGATCTTGGATCGTTTTCTAAGTTTTGGGTTTAAATTTTGGCATCTCCTCATGGCAACCTCATCAACAGCCTAGGTTCAATGTGTCTGGAAAAGGGGTCATCTTTTGTTCCAGATGTCCCTTCTGCCCTATTTTAGCCATTAACATGTTTCATTCAGGTCCAGAAATTGAATGTCATCTTTGATCTGAACTTCCTTCTTGATACTTGCATTTGGCTTATCTATGATCTTCCTGCATATTAGTTCTGAGACAAGACCATTTTTACACAGCCACATGTCTGAATTAATTGTTAAATGTTCAAATAATCTTTTTTAATGTTTGCTTTGTTACTTTTGCTATAAACACCTGCAAACTTCCACCAGTACCTTCCCGGAAATCTCTTCGATTAGAATTGCACAAGGCATCAGTGAAGCTGTATTATGCTTACTATGTGGAGACAACCACCAAGGATGACACTGTTCTTTGATGGGTGGGTTTTTTTGTTTGCTTACTGTGAGGAAGTCTTGGGGGTTTTGGGTGTGCGTGTGTTTTGGTGGTTTGTTTTTTGTTTCTTTTATTTGACATCTTTTATCTAAATTTGGAGTTGCAGTTTCCTTGGGGTAGAAGCTGCCTACCTGTCTTGTGTTTGTGTTATGTGTGTAATTAAGTGATATAGGTGAATTCATCTGTCATATAAATTTGGGCCAGTTACCTTATACTGTATACTCACTGGAAAACAATAGGCACCTCAAAAGGGAAGCATCTAGGAAAGATCGAATGAATTGCCTTCTGAAAGCACTATTTCTCTCCACTACCTATAGAAGCAGACAATGGTAGCTAGCTTAGACCTTGATGTTATATTTCAGATAGATATATTTCAGGTGTGATGAATCCCAAATATCACAAAAAGCTTCACCCTCCTCCTTCTCTTTGTGATTTTATATACTTAATCTATTTCCATAACCTAAGATATATATTTCAAATACATTCATGTCATTTTTTAATACACAAACTTTCTTTAAAAAATATTAAATATTGTCTGTTTGTAATCATTTTCATGAAAAACAAATATATACAGAAGTGCTGTCCTTTTCATAACAATTAATTTGTTATTCAGCCACTCAGAATTATACGTACTTCAGATAGTGCTGATTTCTGGTTCATTTTCTCCATTGTGTTTAGTGCTGGATCTTTTTCAAGTTACAATGTCATAAAAGGATGACAAGAAAAGTCTTGACTTTGCAGCCTTGGATGAAAGAGCATTTCTGGATGAAGTACCCATAACACACTGCCAAATCATGGCACAAAATGCAATAGAGCTGTCATGAAGTTCAAAAATTATATTGTCTCTGCTAGAATAACTGAGAAGAGATCATATTCACTTTTCCCTTGAGTTTTGCAGGTCATTTTGGATTTATAACATAGCTTTTTATTACAGTTTGTAAAACTTTTAGGAAATATGGTCATCTTTATCAATTATTCTTGCATTTGGTCAGATAGTCCACACCACGATATCACAAAATGTGCCAAAATTAATTAAATAATTTCTCTTAATTGTGCATCATACTCCTTCATGCCCTTGACACGCATTCTAAGAGATGGGGCACAGACAGAACTCAAAGCCAGTGAGCTGCACACTTAGAAAGCACATAACACCTGGGTCTGCAGGAGGCTTTACTAACAAGAGATAGCTTTCTTGTAGCCTGATTCTTATTGGAGTCATATCTGCCTGCAGCAAGATTCTAACCTGAACTCTTCACTCATTTGATGAAACCATGGAAAGTAAACTCTTCTGCTTTGGCTAATTGAGCCTTTCTCCTAGCTTACATGAAAATCAGAATTTGTACAAAATGCCTGACTTCCCTCAGTAGGTTAATTTGAACTCTGCAGTTTGAATTGGGAGTGTTTGGCGATGTGACAGAGTGAAATCAGGAAGTGTCTCTCTACCTATGCTACTAGTAGTTGTAACTGCTAAGCATTATATAAACTAGTAATTTACTGCTGTCATGAACTTTCTAATAGAAATAAGAGCATCTGAAGGCAGGTACATTATATAAACACTCTCATCCAGTTTGCAATGGCATATCAAAGCTACCATGTCTTTTGCTGGTAGCAAATTTCTTTCATTTTCTTGACATTCCTGTGTTTGAATGTTGTTAAAATGCTGAATATTTTTATAACACTTAGAGTAATACATTTTTGTTATGGTGATTCTCCATAGTTCTAGCAGCACTGACTATATCTGAAAAGACAGCTTTAGAGTTAAAGCTTCAGTAGAAGCTCCTATGCAGAGCTTCCCAGCAAAGTATTCTGTGTGTCTATCTGTTTGTGATCTCACACCATTTGTATACATTGCATATAGCCAAAAGGGGGTGAGAGGAGTGTCTGCCTTTAGAAAGCCCCTGTGGGCTAATTGTAGAGTAAAGTATATTAAATAACCAGTAGGAAAAAAAAAAAAGGAATATAGTCTGTCAGTCAGGACAACAGCCAAGGGAGACTTTAATCAGCAACTGGAAGCCTCCTTTTTACCCCAAAGACTTCATAAAATAAGAAAGGTCTTGGAGGCCTGCCAGGGAAAATGAGCTCTGACGTTAGTAGAAGCATGACAGTTTTCATTTTTCTCAGCTCCCCCCTCCCCCATGCCAAGATTCACAAGATTGCCCTTCTATATTATGCTGCATTTAATTTTTTATTATTCTTACTGTTATTATATTACAGAAAGGAAAGCAGTGATAAATCACATCTGAAATGCTTGATTCCTAAAACCTGAGAGAAGTGAAAACAGAAGACATTCCCAAGAAAAGGGATTCTTGTGGAATCTATGGTAAATATTGTGACTCGTGACTTCCATAGCATCAGACCAGTTTATATTGGAAAAGACCTCTGGAGATCTCAAAGCAAGATCAAATTCATTTTTCAGTCAGGTTGCTCAAGAACTTTCTCCCTTATATGCCACCCTCATTTCTGTTCTCATTTTTAGATGAAGCTCCCATAATCCCCTTCACCTGGGAGATGAATTTTACTTTCCTGTTCTTCTTCTTGTGCCTTGACTGTACTCTTTATTATAGAACATTTAGTATTTTGATAATAGTGAATGTACGTATGGTTTTGCATGACAGGCATCTGATTAACACTGGATGGACGTAGCCTTCATGCAGCCCCTATTCACTACACCGTTCATGACTGCAAACATGGGCTCCAGTCTGTTTTAAACCCAGCAGTTTTCCAACCAGGGAAATCCTGACAAAGAGCAGGTGCTCTGTAATTTCTCATACCTATATATAGGCTACAGGCGAACAGCCAAACTTATTTTTCCTCTCCTCCAGCCATGCAGAGTCAACTGCCCAGCAAGTGACGAATGTTCTCTGCTATCCCTATATGCAAGTCAGGCTAAATATGGCCATTGTCTGACTTCACCTATTTACATCTAAAGGTAGTAAAAGTAGTCCCAGCGGACAACTAGCAGAGAGACTGCAGGTGAGATGATCTAAAGTGCAATTTGTCACTAAGCTCTTTAATTTGTCACATAGATATCACGATCACTTACATGATGTATATGTGATAATACATCTTACTGTAACCTTATTTTAAACACTAGTGACACAGTGATTTTACTGTACACTGATTTTTTACTTTATTTGTAGTAAAGAAATCAGGTGTATTTAATACCACATTTCTGGTTCCTTTTTTCCTTCCTTCCAAGATTTCAGTGAGCATTTTGCCCAAGACACTAAATCATTTGGTTCTTACTAAAATCCTTATCCATGTTCATGACATGTTATAAACTACTGAATACAGAAGACTATATTTTCTCCAATCCAGACAAAATTTTGAGTGTTATATGTATGCCTTTCTATATGCGTCCCTATTCTGTCTCAATCTGATTAAAGTATGTATGTATATTTTACAGTGTGTTGTAATATCACCCAATCCTGATTTACCTTTCATGCAAAATCCCCATTGGCAAAACCTGTAAAACACAATATTACCTCTATATACCACATATTCTTTTTTAACATGTGAAATTTTGTAGCTCTTGTTACTTAAAAATCTGACCTTTATTAGAAAGTAATATAGTTTTGTACTTAACAGGAATGACCTACCAAATCAAGAGCAGATGATCACATGCTACAACCAAGACTTCAAAGGGGAAACTAAATTTTCTGTCCATTTACTATGAGACATGCCATACCTAACTCACATGCTGTTTTTATAGTAGTAGAATAATGTGCAATAAATTCATAGATTAAACACTACTCTATTCCAGAATAATAAATAAAAAATGACAGCTGATTGATTTTTTTTAAATGAGAATTTACCTTTTTTTAATTTATTTTTATATTCCTCAAAAAGTGATTTGAAAATCATATTTTAAAGAGAGCTTATTTGTAAATAATAAGCTTTCTTTAAGCTTATTTGTTAACATAAATACAGAAACATGACTGATTTTGACTGCTAGTGTCTATTCCCTTCTTCCTAGAATAATGCAAGGGAATCAACAATTTCAAATTCACAGCCAGTAAGTGTACCAATACAATTAGAGGACTTGTCAAGAAGTTTCAGTTTTAAAAGTTGCGAACATTTGCCTGTTGACTACAGCTTCTTAACTTCAGTTGACATATTTCTTTTGAATGAAGTAGTGAATGCCTGCTATACCATGAAGAAAAAATAGGTGAAAAATCTCCCTTGGGTCCTATGATTGCAGAACTCAGGTACTATAACTAGCGAGAAACAGATGGCTCCACAGCACAGAAGCATTTTAAAATAAACATTAATACAAGTTGGGATAAAATTCTTATTAGGAATGCAGTTTTAATCATGTTAACTGTTGTTGACATTGGTACTTAAAACTGTTTCATAGATCCTAACGGAAAGAAAAAATCTGATTAATGTAAGATATGATTAATATATGCCATTAACTGTATTATTTACAGTAAATAGTCATCTCCTGAAAAAATGAGTATTATTTTGGTTTCATGAAACATAGTCTATAAATATCTATAATTGCTTTCATAATATTTTCAGTCTGCTTGTTACTAATGTCTAGTCATTTACTTGTTCTAAAATATGTTTGATGATTTATATGTCACACTAAGCTCAAGTATCATCTATAAGGAAACCTGTGATTCTTTGGCTATGTAATCATATGTGTTTAACTGACCATTTAAAAAGGCAGCCATTTCTTTATAGTCAACTTGGCTAGACACAGAAAACCAGAATTTGTTTTTATTATTGTACTGTAATAACTATAGTACAGAACTGGACTATAGTACTATAAGGGACATCTTTGGAGCACCACCTAGAAGGTCAGCTTTGAAATAATCTTTCAGTCTGCTGTTTCCCCTATGTGAGTAGATTTGTCATGAATTCACAAATAGCACAAGAAATTTGTTAATCAGTCTTTTTTCATAGGCTGTGAATCCAATTACATTTTGGAGAATGCCTTTTGCCTTAGATTTTTTTCTTCGTTCCATGAGGAATACAGAAATATCATCTAACCTGTTCAAATCTTTTATATGATATTTAAATTCCCAAGTACTCTTCAAACCTGTATTTGGACAGCAACTTGCCCATGAGCCAGCAGTTTGCCCTGGTGGCCAAGAAGGCCAACGGGATCCTGGGGTGCATTAGGAGGAGTGTGGCCAGCAGGCTGAGGGAGGTGATCCTCCCCCTCTGCTCTGCCATGGTGAGTCCTCATCTGGAGTGCTGTGTCCAGTTCTGGGCTCCCCAGTTCCAGAGAGACAGGGAACAGCTGGAGAGGGTCCAGCAGAGGGCTATAAAGATGATGAGGGGCTAGGAGCATCTTCCTTATGAGGAAAGGCTGAGAAAGCTGGGCCTGTTTAGCCTGGAGAAGAGGAGCCTGAGAGGGAATCTTATCAATGCGTACAAATATCTTAAAGGTGAGCGTCAAAAGGACAGGATAGGACTCTTTGCAGTGGTGCCTGGTTACAGGACAAGGAGCAACAGGCACAAACTGCAACACAAGAAATTCCATCTGAATATGGGCAAAAAATTCTTTACTTTGAGAGTGACAGAGCACTGGAACAGGCTGCCCAGAGGGGTTGTGGAGATTCCTTGTCTGTAGATATTCTTAATCCACCTGGACACAATCCTATGCTACTGGGTCTAAGTGAACCTGCTTTAGCACAGGGGTTGGACTAGATGATCCCCAGAGGCTCCTTCCAACATCAACCATTCTGTGATTCTGTGATTTCAGTTTAGACATATCCAATAGACACTGGCAAATAAATAACACTTTTAAAAGTCCAGATTCGCCTGTTTAATAAATAAATACATTTATTTCACACGTGTAAACTCATCAATTTGAAGTTCAGAGCTGGACAGAAATAATTGAATGAATTCCATCTTCCCAATGGAAGACATCAATGTGTTTGTGTATATCATTTACCTCCATTTAACTCCTACTACACCTTTCCATGTGCCAGTCAGTTCATAGTTTGTTTTATTCAATGTTGAATCACACATTCTTGAATTCAATGAATACCTATGAAGTTAACAAGGATAGTATTGATTTCTGTCAGGAATTCATTTCAGTATCCAAAGCTTGAGAGCAATTGTTGTTCAAGATACTTTCATATGAGTGGAAGGTTGTTTGAGTTTGCATGATTCTTCAGCATGCCTGACTTCAGCATAGCTGCATTCTTACATTAGGAAAGTTTAGTCACCTGGGCTGCCAGCTCACCCGCAAGTTTGAGGTTGCAAGGTAGTCAATAGGGAGGCTAAATTTGAGTGCTCTTCTTTGAAACACCAGACAACCTGGAAGTCAATGTACCAAACTCAAAAAGATAATTACATATTCCAGTTTTAGAGAATCATCATTGTCTGGCAGACTCATTTTGCCAGGAAATTCCTTCACTTCTGCTGACACAAGTCCTATTAATCTGTATAAATGATGATGTCTACAATATAGATGTCCAAATCTCAGCAAATTGTGTTAGATAGCATTATATTTAAAAGATACCTTTAGGGTTCATCTCGTCCTAGAGTAGACATACACATTCAATCAGACAAATTAGACTCTTGAAGTACTTACTGCTCTCCATTGACTAGAAAATGACCCTGTGATGACTAGCTGGAATGTAAAAGTCTGTGTTATAGGTGTCCACATTTGGATGAGATTCATGTCTTTCCAAGGATGGCTTTCCACTGCATCATCTCATTGCCCTGTGAGATGTCTTGTGTTCGCTGAGACACTGCATGGTGCTGTCAGAAAACAGGATGACCTGAAAAATTACTTCAGGTAACTGAAACCCTGCCCAAGCTCCTGAATCATCTACTTAAATTTACAGATGGATTTATAGCCTCTAAGAAGTAAAAGGAAATTCAATTTTACACAACAATTCAGGAATTGGAACAATTCTGAATGCCAGAAAAATTCAAGAACACAAATGACCTTTGTAATCTGGCAAATGACATAAATTTTACAAACCAAAAGGTAAGGAATTTCTGGTGCTATCTCTTAGTCTACAAGAAAATATGCTTTGTGTATATATCAACTAAAGACTGTTTAAAGTTTCAACATAAACTACCATTTATAATGTGACTACTTAAAAGTTTTTCTCAAATTTCACATTGTAAAATTTCAGTTCACCTAGTCCCATGTAACTTAAGACTTTCACAACTGATTTCTACCTTAGATCCCAGAAAACTTTTGAGGCAATTTACTATACAGGATTCCTTAGGCCTTTCACTGTGTTAGAGGTTAAGCTAGATATTTTCTTGAGAAGCCAACTGTGGAGGTAGTGGCAGTACCATTCTTTACAGAAAAACATTGTTATGGGGAGTTTAAATCTAGGTTTCAAGTCCTTCTCACTTCCTAGAAGATTAGCACCACAAAGCTTACACCCATGCTGAATACATCACCTATGTAAACAAGTGTTCATCATTAGGCTGAAATTAGGCTGAATAGAGGGAATTCAAAAAAGTTGTCTGACTTTAGTACAATGACAAGGGCACCCATATATTACTGGGAGACTCCATATTACAGGGGCAGTTTTTCTTTCCATCTTGAAACAGTCACTATGAATTTCATTATATTCCAGGAAACTAGAAAACCATTGTCTTTCTCTTAGGGTGAAGCAAATATCAATGCAAAAATTCTAACCAGCAAGGAGAAAGAAGCTATTTTAATTAAATACAGAGAAAACAATAAAATGCTGAGAGAAATAAATAGGTTTTATGGGGGAGTCAGGAAAAATTGTCAACAAGAGGTACAAAAAAGACTAGTTCAGGAGAAATAGCTGGACTATACTACTTCGAGTACAAGTTCTTTGGGACAGAGACCTTACATGCTGTGGGGAATCTAGCAGAGGCTTAGTCCCACATCATGATATTTGCAGCAACAAATTAAGAATTGTTCTGGAGATCTGGGGTAGATGAATGAAGGAAGAGAAGAAGCAGTACATAGACAAATGTAGGTTCAAAAGGTAAGAACTAGAAGTCATTTAGTAGGAAAGCTGAGATTAAAATTAGGAATTCAATGGGAAAAACTTTTCTGAAGATTGTAACACTAAATTTGAACAAAAAGCTACTCCAAGAAGTAACAAAGCAGAGACTTGGGGGAGGATGATCGACAAGTAAGAAGAAATTTCAGGAGATACAAAGCAGTAAGCTGTTGTGGAATACAAAAGACTGGGACTGCCTAGAAAACAGAACCAAGAGCAAGTGTATTGCAGACAAAAAGGCCAACTATTCAAAATTTCTGCTTTTCTGGAGAAGCAAATAAAAACAGTATGACTCCACATGCTAGAATTTCAAGCTCAAAGTGAGGTTTTTTTTTTTTTAACTAAGAAAATAATACACACAGGCCCATCTGTGTTAAAGGAAAATTATTACATTTGCAAAGTTGAGCAGTAAAATTTAGGGAAATGCCATAACTAACATGCTGTCTAATTTAACACAGCTGCCTTCCTATAGACATAATAAGTGATGTTTCTAACTACTTGATGCAGTTTAAATGCTGTTATAGCTATTACTGTTAATTTTTTTTAATTAGATTTAATGGCATAGGTGGAAAAACAGACAAGACTTTGGATACGCATGTACAAAATTTGTACTTCTGCTTACATGATCACATCCTAATTTTTTCGTGGTAGATTACGTGCAGAAACAGGAATATGATGTCACAGTCCAAGTAAATAAATACTACATAGGAGAAGTGTGGACATTTCAGCCTCTATATTTCATATCTTCTGAGTGATAAAGGCAAAAAATTTATATCAATACCTTATTAGTTTACCAGTAATTATATAATCCCTCTTTCCAGAGTGTTTGACTTCCGAGTTGGGGTTTATTTTATTTATAGAAATGTAAATGGCCCAGAATTTTGACTGAAGCTACAGAAATGCACTTTAAATATGTAATGCCCTACATGATATTCAAAACCTGGCAATGAAGGTGTAAAAATCAGAAAAAGTAAATATTTTCATCTTTTTCTTGTTGCTTCAGTTTTCATTCACATGGTATGAATACAAACATATTTACAAAAAATACAAACATAGTTTAGAAGTGCCATCATTACAACCTGACAGAAGAGCTTAAATAAAAATTTATAGTACTGTCTTTGGACCAAATATGCAGTAAGAAATTCCTAGGGCCTAGGACCACACTTTGAATGATGCAGAGAAAGAAAATGTTGAAGAGGTGCTAATAAATGAATGCCATCTGTTATCTGCATTAAAAGAGGAAAGACCCAATTGAAAAGTAGTACATGATCACATAATTAAGGTCTGTTGCAGGTTATGTATATGACAGAAAACGAAGAGATTTTAGGTGTGATTTTACTTGTGACATTCCTTGATCTTTAGATGTTCAACTTCATAACATCAATAATGTGCTATTAATAAAGTCTTTGTGTGTAATGACGTCAACATAGATATAGATGTCTGTCTTTGATTTGAAGTAATGATATTAAAGAAAATCATCATATTGAATATTCTACAGATTCATTTGGTGATATTAGAAACTACTACTATTGCATTTCTTTGAAACAGGAAAAAAGTATTGCTGGGAAAAGCAATGTTCTTGAAATTATTCTATATATGTGTGTGTATATATGTTGTATACATATCATACATGTGTATATAATCATTACATATGATTCCATTATACATATAATTACAATTAGTATACTTTAACAATTATTATATATCGATTCCATTATAAATATAATTACAATTAGTATACATTAACAATTATTATATATCATCCTTTACAATAATGTTACGTTTCTGATCTTTGAGTCACACGACGACACTTCTGTTTATGATTGCCATATTCCCCTTTGGAATCAGAAAAATATCTCTGAAACTATATGGCTCTTCCAAATTTAATATCTATTTTTACTCAATTAATTGTTGATATCTAGATATCCAAATTTAGATGTTTACAAAATGGAATTAAATCCACTTCAGTACAGCAATCAACTGGGAAAACAATTACATATTTCATATCTGGAATTACCTTGAAAGTAATTAAAAGTAGAAGACATATATCTGTATATATTTTCTTTTATCATTGTATAATAATATAAGAAAGTATGATTTATAATATCATAATATAGTATAATATGTTACATATCTATATATTTTTATCTAGAATGACAAAACAGTAAGTGACCTTCAAACTGGAAAGTAGGCAGACATTTATGGAGTAAGTGATAATCCTTTCTTGTGAGTCTTCCATTTCTAGCTCTGCAGATCAGGCTACATGAATTTAAAACTATGAAAACACTCTATATTTAAAAATTAATTTTCTGTTAGTTGTAGCAGAGATTCCACCACTTCTTTTAATTAATTTTCAATTAAATATATGAATCTATGATGGACATTTGACTAGACTGAAAACTTTAAGATATGTGTTTAAGGTTTCACATTGGTTTGGGCTTCTTAAAGTAAAAAAAAATTTTTGTTCTGTTTGTTTTGTTGGGTTATTTTGTCGGAGTTTTTTTGCATTTATTAAAAGCTAGATTTGAAGATCAGGTTGTATTTCACTAAGTTGCCATCAGTTGTATAGACAATCTTTGTCACAGTACCAGTTATATTTACCACTTTTCAAAATGACCTGTTTCCTGCATTTTAGAAGAGAATTAAATATACTAGGAAAGAAATCATCTTCAGTCATTATTCTTAATGATTTGGGGATGTGTTAATAAGACCGCCTCTGAGGTTTTTCCTCATCATTTGCAGCACTGCTGAAGTCCAATCATGAATGTGATTACATCTAGGTAGAGAAAATATGAGATAATTTGATCAGTCAGCCGCAGTAGCGAGAGGAATAGGTAAGTTGGAGTGGGATAACCATAAGGGTATAAACCACTAACAAACTGCTGTAATCCTATAATATCAATACCTTTTCTCCTGACAGAGAAGAGAGATGATGATTTTCAATAATTTCTAATTATTAAAAGAGAAAGTTTTATACAAAAAATGTTCATGTAAAGTTTTCATCTGTTTTTCTAAAGAGCTTTGATACAACGAAATTGATACAGAATCTGGCATATTTTCTGAAGTCAGTCATAGCTGTGAGGAATGTAGAACACGTAACATTATCTTCCCTTTACATGTCTGCAAAACAGCCTTTTCTTCTTACTGTCCCCACACACTACCAGCTACGAAGGTGCATTCTTGTCTTGTCTCCTTTCAGTGACTCACCCAGAAAATATTTTAGAAAAGCTGTATTATAAAGGAATTATATTTTTAAAATTTATGTAGTTAATCAGATGTCAGATTGAAAGTTTATAATTGCTATAATGGAAAAATGTAGGATGAATTTTAATTTTCAGTAAGTTCCACAGATGACTTCTCCAGGTAATACCAACTCTTAAGAATTTCTAAACATTCAAATGTGCCTTGCTTTATAACAGGAAAAGCAACTCTAGAAAAATATGAAAATCAGGTTTCCTTGTAGAATATAGTTGCAACTCACAGAAACCAAATATGAAGAGAAAGGCAATAGTATGATTATCTTCCCCCTTCATACATCCTGACTGCATTAATAAACCTCTCGAACAGTTCGGCTTTGCCAGCCCAAAACCCTGCAAAATTCCTTGCACAACAGGGATGGAGAAATGGAGTGGCAATTAGCTGTGCTATTTAGTTTGTACTCTTAAGCACATGATTCTTGCTATAGGCCCAGCTTAGAATAATGCACTGCATGAAAACTGCTTGAAACTGCACCACTTTTCCACCTTCCACCTCATGGTTATACTGGTTTATTTATTTGTGTGTGCCAGGCAGGAACTGAACCATCATGTGCCCATCTGGAAAAACGAAAAAGCTGTTTCTCCTTTGCACCATGTAATGAAACATAGAATAGAATAAAGGGGGGAAAAAAGGGGGGGAAAATCCTGGAGACTTTTTTCAAAGCTTTCTCTTTAGCAGAACAGAAAAGATCAGGATAATTTCAATTTAGGATAGATTAATTTGACATCTTTTAAATAAATAGTTAATCTGTTTCCTATTTGCTAGAGTACTGGAGTTAAATGTTCCTTTCACTACCTAAGAGGAGATGCGCATTTGTGTATGTTTACTAATTAATTATTTATGTTGAATGAAGAATGAGTATTATCCCTTGAAATATTCTTTTCTGTTCTTCAGAAACAACAACGAATAAAGGAAACTAAGAGGGAAAGTAATTCTTTGAATGTCTGTTCTTACTCTTAGTCATTAAACTGTTAACAATGGCCAAAGCTTGGAAAAGGACATTGGGGTGCATGAACATTTATTTTGATCCACTATATGCATTATATTCTTCTGAGACAATGACAAGAATTCTAAGTTTCTGTCACTTAAGTTTCACCTCAATATTTTTATGGAAAGTAGTTTTTATTGAAAACACAACGTATATTGCAGAACCCCATTCAATACAAAAAATCATGAAACGCAACAAAAGTAGTAGTTTTCGTGCAAAACACTTGATATGTATCAGAGGTAAACCAGACAATTGAGCTTTTGTCTCATCTTGGATGAATAGAATTTCTTTGCAAGAGGCATGCTATCGAATATTTACTATCAAATTTTTATGGAAGTGCCGTATGTGCAGAAACATTTTGAAGAGTACATGAAAGATCAAATCCTCAGCTAGTATACACTCATGTTGTTTCTTTGTAATGGCCATCAATTTTTAGGAAAATGTACATTTTTGCAAATACACAGGTTGGTTGGTATAACTTTGTTATGTTAGTGTGCTTACATTAGTCATATGTTCTTGAGAGTTAATTCCCACTCCCAACAAAATTTTCTGCTTCATTCTGTTTAAAATGGTGAATAAAAAGGTTTGCATCATTAGATGAAATAAACACTCAGCATTCTAGCTGTAGGCTTCTCAAAACAGTATAAGAAGTCAGTGCTGGTTAAGTATTCACATTAATAGATTTGCCACTAATAGCTTCTGTAAATTTATAGTAGGTGTACTTAGAATATATAAGATAGGTTATATGACACTTGTGATGTTTCATATTGAACATGAAATGAAGAAGGCAACAGATTTCAGCCATGAGAGTTAGAGGAAAATATTTTCTGGCAATCTATTTATTTGAGCTATAAGATTAAGATTACAGTTTTCATGAAATATTGAAGGCTCTTTGAATCATTTTTGGACAATGGAGAGTTAAAAATGAGCAATGTTTTTTGCATTTCTTTTTTAAATTCTGTATACATCTCAGGGTGACAGATATGCTTATATTCTGCAGAAATGTGCTTCTGAGTGACAGGAGCCTTGAAATGTTGTTTATGTGTTTAGCTCTGAATATCAAGGACATGATTTAGTAGGAAACCATCATGTTAACACCATTAATAGCATTTTCACCAACATTTATAATCCTATACTGAATAAGACCATTTACTCTAAAACAGACTGTACAGTATTTCCACGAGTCACTACCTTTTCATATGCTAACAAAAGTTAAAAGTTTCCTATTAAAACAGTCATCCCCAAGTAAAGAAATACATTAATTGATGAGAGTTCTGCATTGTAAACATGAAGACATATACTTTTTTGTTGTTGTTGTCATTGCCAGAAATTCTGCTTGCATTTTCTATTATTAAAATGAATGTCAACATAGAGGAAAGTATGTTCCTGCTGTCACAGGGTGTATGGTTAGACTACATCTGAACATTGTTTTTCAGGGAGAAGTGTTCGATGATTTGATCACCTGTCAGATGTGTCTCTGTGAAATGTCTTGCAGAGCCTTCAGTTCTCTCTCTGTTACCATCTGTGAAGCAAAGAACAAAGTCCCCTTCCCTATAAACTATGCTGGCATAGAAAAAAATCAGACATGCATTTGGGGCTTTTGTTGTCCAGGTGGAATTCTTGTTTCTTACACAGAAACATACAAAATCACTATCACTGTTGTTTTTTTTTCTTTTACTGTATGTTTGCAAACCAATATCTAGTCATATATTTCTATAATCTGCCATACATCTCCTGTCTGGTTTTTTTTTGTTTGTTTGTTTGTTTTTTATTCTTTAGAGTTTCCGAAATTCTTTGCACAGGTATATCACTACATTGACATACAATGCATGTTTCTGTAATGTAATGTTTTATGTTAAACCACTAAAGTTGGAACATCCTAATGTTCTTAAAATGATTACCAGTTGAGTTTATTGAATTGTTCTTTCAGTAGAATAGGGGTTTGCATTTTAAAACTAACAACGACATTGATTCATGCTCAGTCAAGACACAATAAGCTACTGTTATCTATACTGACGCTCCATACACCTGTATCATATCACAGTTTATCCAGCTTCCTTACCAGAAGAAAATATTTCAACTGTATCCTACTATAACTTACAAAGATCTCCCATGTTCTCTATAGCAAGAGAAAAGAAGCATATAACCATGTTTTGCCAACCCAGAGAAAACTCTGTGAAGTTGTCAAATTCTGTGCTTGCTTTGTTAGGGCTAAGGGACACCTTGTTGCTTTGCAAATATTAATTAAAGACAGAGACAGTTTTCAGTAATAATTGTGCTTAATGACATGCTCATCTGTATGTCCAGTTATCTATGTTAATCTGAAATTGATGGGTAACAAAACTCTGCAACTAACATTTATTCAATTTTTTGCTTTTTTAGATAAATAGCTAGCAAATGCACTGTCCCCCAACTACAGACTCACTCTGTCTGACTCTGTTAATATCTAAATATTTGTTTCAAAAGAGAACATTATTTCCTTTGGAACACCATAAATTTACTCAATCTACTTTCAGGAAGGTAATCCAAATTTTTGCTCCAAATCAGAAACAAAAGGGATATAGGTCTTTCCCAGGAAATTATCCAAGTCAGTGGGTAAAAGGTAACAAGATCTTTTTGCTGAAACTCTTTCAGACAATGCCTGACTCAATAACCATATTCTGAAGACTTTAAGTGACTGCTCTGTGGGCAAGACCACTTGATCATTAAGGGCTTTCACAACAGACAGTGGCTTTTTTCAGAATCTTGATCAGTTTATACAAGGTAGGTTGATGCTGTCAAATATCAGAAGGTAAACATAACTGGAAGAAGAGATGAAGGAACTGAAATGTTTCATATTAATTTTTTTGGTAAAGTAAATGCAACTATCTGGGAGATCCCAGTGGCTCCAGGATTAGGCAGCTGGTGAGTGTGTTCATAGAGCAGTAGGTAGGTGCTTTATTGCCTTTGTGGCATCAGCAATAGACAAGTAGATGTTTAAGTTACACCAGCTAAATTTAAAAATTAGAACTACTCATATGTCTTTTAAGAGGTCTTTCTGTGGAATTCTGTGTTTTTAGCAAGGGACGTTACACCAAACACCAAGCCACGTGCCTGCACATTCTGAACACAGAAATCTTAGGATTTTCAAAAGTAAAATCAACATTCAAAAGGGATTCTCTTTATTTAAATAGACTTATTAGAAATTTAAAGCAGATGAAGATGGTTTCAATGAAATGAATAAATAATTAAGGCAAATCTGTATACTTGTCAGAAACTCATATTAAGAATTAAGAGAAGGTAGACAGTCTTCTGACAGATCTGTTCCTTTTTTATAGCTAAAGGTAAAGTTATTTTTTTTATGCTTGATATTCTTTTCAAGTTTATGTGATCAAACCAAAAACTAAAAAATGTTGCCAGGTAACTTACACTGGTAATAATCATAATCTTTAATCACAGATAAAAAGAATGATACAATGCTGTTTATTAAAAAAAAAAAAAAAAAAAAAAAAGTGGGCTTGGTATAAGATGCAAGTTATCATGCTTTAAGCAATTTTAAACATTGATTTGACTGTGAAATACAATAAAAGATTGTGCTTTGCAAACTGGTCACTAGCAGTGCATTTGTCAGTAGGCCTAAACAATCATCCCTGAGCATTGTAGGACTGAGTTTATCAATAACTGAGGTTGTTAGTTAAAAGCTGGCTAAGACTCGAGTATTTAAGAAGATTGCTGCTATAAACCATATCATTTTTTCTTTAAATATGCAAGGCCTTATTCATTAAGGGCTTTTGCAACATCAGAATATGATGCTTTTTTGACAAATGGCTAGGGCCTTGACCTTGCAAATGCTTGCAGTGGGCTCTTTGAAAAGTACCTAAGGGAATCAGGTAATCAACTTCCATATACAAAGTCCATATTCTCTGTAGGGCATCAACACACTACTCAGCCATTCTCAAGCCATGATGAAATTGTGTGGATTGAGATTCTATGGATTAGAGATCTTGGCAAGAATCATGCTTCAAATGCTGTGCTTGTTAGGTACTGATGTATCTCATTCTGCATTAGGCAGTACACCTTCATCCATAGCAGAAGTATTCTTTCAAATCTGGCCTTGACAGAATAAGACCATGAAGTCACAGAGATGATCAAAGGACTGCAGAATGTGCCCTGTGTGGGAAGATTGAGGAAGTCTTTTCACCACAGAGAAGAGAAGATGCAGTGGGGACCTCATCACAGTATTCCAGTACTTAAAGAAGATAGAAGCTTTCTCTTCACAAGGAGTCACTCCTCTGCCACATGAAAAAGACAAGGGGAAAGATGTACAAGTTGCATTCACAGAGGTTTCATGTCAATACAAGAAAGAATTTTTTTATACTGAGAACAGTCAATCACTGGAACAACCTCCGCTGGGACATGGTAGAGTCACGATCCCTGGAGGCTTTCCAGATGCAATTGAACAGGTTGCTAAGTAATCTATTCTAGGCTCCCTTTCCTATGAAAGATTGGATCAGATGATCTTTTGAAGTTCATTCCAACCTGAGCCATTCTATATTTTGTGAATCTAAGATCCTATACTATTTTTTTTTCATAGAAGTTCTGTTTTCTTCAAAGCTTCTTAAGCCACAGCAGGTTTTTTTGGTTCTTATTTCCTGAAGAATTACATTATAAAGAAGGATGTTGTCTCATATGTTCTCTCCCTAGTTCTATTCTGCTCCACAGGATCAAAGATGTCCATTTTTTCTTAACAAATTTTTAATGGTCACAAAGGCCAAGACCACAGGAAGGTCCTAAATCATTCTATGACTTACTCTAGCTGTACATTTTGACCTTTGTATTGCTTATCCTTCAATTGTACCTTGCTCATACTGTGAGGCATTTTGTAGCATGTGTTCTTCAAGGTGAGAAGAAAATATTTTTATGGCCTTTCTATATTTAATTTCTTTTCACAGACTGAATAGCATGTAGAGAACTAGAAACAGTGTTCAGGCAATCCCACTCAGGGCTTAAAGATGAGCTATTGGAATCATATATGGTGTTCTAGCAAGAGTAAAAGGGAATTTTACTATAGGTACCTTACTCATCCAAGACAGATGACTGGTGAATAGTGACATGAAAATGCTTGACTTGACCATTTCAATACTATGTATCACCAAGACAAAGAAGAATGTTGAAATCAGGAAATTAATGAAATAAGAAATTAAAAAGAAAATAAATGCAATTGATAATTGAGGCCTAATAGCTGGGATAGCTAAACAGAAGACATTCTGCATTTTATTCTGCCTTAAGTGTGAACTTCAGTGTTTCACTTCCAGGTGTGTAATCCAGTAGATATTTATCCTGCTACATTCCTTACATAAATTAATAGGAAAGAACCTTTTCTTTAAAAAAAAAAAAAAACAACAACTCCCTAAGCCCCCCACCCCAAACTTAAAAAAATACATTCACACATGTTCACATAAGCATGCACTGCTACTATTTGGTAATAATGTAAAATGACAATATATTTGGCTTTTCAGCCAATGATTTCCCATAAAGACATTCTAATTGTTGCTCAGGTGCAGTGGAAGTCATGCTCAGAGAAAAGTTCTCTTACTTCACATATTTTCATGTTGGTATTACGTGCTGCTTAGTAAGCATGCCAGAAATGAAAGTACAGCAGCATCTGCAGCATGTTCTTTTCATTCACCCTCAGAAGGATGCCAACCCTGCTTGCCAGGGCATCAAATTATCAGCTTCTCTATCGCTATCACGTTGTCTTTTTTCTTCCCCCTGTTCTGTTTTCTCCAGGAACATAATATTAGGAAACAAAACACTGATGTTATGTTATGAATCAGTTGAAGTAACAGTAAAGTTGCAAGACTGGCAGCATTTTTAAAGTCTTGTCTTCCTGCTTTATGGGTGTTTTTTGACAAAGTAATCATAAGAATTTATAACTGGCCTGTGCATGACCATCTAAATGTTACAAGAACTGAAAGAGATATTCCACAAATATTCTACATCATTTAACATCTTGAATGTGTTTAAAAATAAATATAATAGAAATGCCTAATTATATTGTCATCACAACAGACCTAGAAGAACAAATTGAATATTTGTATGTAATTGGAAGATCACATAGGTTGATACCTCGCTCTGGGCCTGGTGTCAGTGGCTGAATTTTGGTTTTTTGGATCAGTTTACACAGCACCAGGCCTGATGGCAACAGATAGGGTTCACCTGTCTCAAAGGGGGAAAAGGATTCTAGGTCAGGAGTTAGCAGGGTTGATTGAGAGAGCTTTAAATTAGATTTGAAGGGGGAAGGCAATGAAACCAAGTTTATCAGAGATGAGCCTGGGGGTGGCATGCCAGTGTTAGAGGAGAGATTGGTATCACAGCTGAAGTGCATCTATGCCAATGCCCAAAGCATGGGCAGCAAACAGGAGGAATTGGAAGCCATTGTGCAGCAGGAAGACCATGATGTAACTGCCATCATGGAAACATGGTGGCATAACTCTCACAACTGAGTGCTGCAATGGATGGTTACAAACTGTTCAGAAGGAGTAGGCAAGGAAGGAGAAGTGGTGGAGTAGCTCTGCGTGTTAGGGAGTGTTTTGACTGACTAGAGCTTAATGATGGTGATGATAGGGTCAAGTGCTTATGAGTAAGAAGAGAGAAGGTCAACAAGGCAGATATCATGGTGAGAGTCTGTTACAGAACATCTAACCAGGATGAAGAGCAGACAAAATATTCTATGAGCATCTGGAAAAAGTCTCACAATTGCTAGCTCTCATTCTTGTGGGGGACTTCAACTTACCAGGTGTATGCTGGAAATACAATACAGAGGAAACGGAAAATAGTCTGGGAAGTTCCTGGAGTGTGCAGAAGACAACTTCCTGACACAGCTGGTGAGTGAGCCAACCAGGGGAGATGCCCTGCTGAACCTCTTGTTTGCAAACAGGGAAGTGCTGGTGGGTGATGTGGTGGTCAGAGGCCATCTTTGGCATAACGATCACAAGATGATGAAGTTTTTGATTCTCAGAGAAGTAAGGAGGGGGGTCAGCAGAACTGCTACCTTGGACTTCCAGAGGGCAGACTTTGGCCTGTTAGGAGCCTCGTTAGACAAAGTCCTTGGGATGCAGTCCTGAAAGATTAAAGGGTCCAGGAAAGCTAGGCATTCTTCAAGAAGGAAATCTTAAAGGCGCAAGAGCAGCCTATCCCCATGTGCCAAAAGGCAAGCCAATGGGGAAGGAGACTGGCCTGGGTGAACAGAGAGCTTTGGCTGGAACTCAGGGAAAAAAGCGGAATTTACCACCTTTGGAAGAAGGGGCAGGCAACTCAGAAGGACTATAAGGATGTTGTAAGGTCATCCTCAGGGAGAAGACTAGAAAAGAGAAAGCCCAGCTAGAAATCAGGCTGGCCACTGCCATAAGAGATAACAGAAAATGTTTTTACAGGCTGAGGTACTTAAAGCTTTCTTTGCCTCAGTCTTTAATAGCAAGACTAATTACCCTCAGGGTACTCAGCCCCCTGAGCTGGAAGACAGAGACAGTGAGCAGAATGAAGTCCCCACGGTGCAGGAGGAAACAGTTAGCGACCTGCTGCTCCACTTGGACATGAACAAGTCTATGGGGCTGGATGAGATCCACTTGAGGGTACTTGAGAACTGGAGGAAGAGCTCACCAAGACACTTTCCATCATTTATTAGAAGTCCTGGCTAACTCAAGAGGTCCCAGAAGACTGGAGGCTAGCCAATGTGGTGCTTGTCTATAAGAAGGGCAGGAAGGAGGATCCAGGGAACTAGAGGCCTGTTAGTCTGACCTTGCTGCCAGGGAAGGTTATGGAGCAGATCATCTTGAGTGCCATCATGTGGCACATGCAGGAAAACGAGGCCCAGCCAGCATGGTTTTACGAAAGGCAGGTCCTGCCTGATGAACCTGATCTCCTTCTACAACAAAATGCCCCACCTAGTGGATGAGGGCGAGGTTGTGGATGTTGTGTACCTGGACTTTAGTAAAGGCTTTGACACAGTCTCCCACAGCATTCCCCTGGAGAAATTGGCTTGGATGGGTGTATTTTACTGTTGTGGTTTAACCCCAGCTGGAGACTAAGTACCACACAGCCACCTGCTCACTTACACAATTTCCCGTGCCCCTCCAGCCCTCTTGCTGGCAGGGCTTGAGGAGCTGAAAAGTCCCTGACTTAGTATAAACGTTACCTAACAACAACTGAAAACATCAGTGTGCTGTCAGCATTGTTCTCCCACCAAATCCAAAACACAGCACTGTACCAGTTACTGAAAAGAAAATTAACTCTATCCCAGCTGAAACCAGGACATCTATGCTTGGTAAAAACCTCACTGGTTGGCCAAGGCCAAAGAGCAATAGTGAATGGAATTACATCCAGCTGGCAGACGGTCACAAGTGGTGTTCCCCAGGGCTCGGTATTGGGGCCAGTTCTGTTTATTATCTTTACCAATCTTCTGGACGAGGGGATCAAGTGCACCCTCAGTAAGATTGCAAATGACACGAAGCTGGGGTGGGGGGTGGGGTGTGTTGGTCTGCTTGAGGGCGGGAAGGTTTTACAGAGGGACCTGGACAGGCAATTGATTGGCTGAGGCCAATTGTATGAAGTTAATAAGAGCAGGTGCTGGGTCCTGCCAGGTCACAATAACCCCAGGCAACACTATAGGCTTGGGGAAGAGTGGCTGGAAAGCTGTCTGGTGGAAAAGGACCTGGGGGTGCTGGTTGACAGCTGGCTGAACATGAGCCAGCAGTGTGTCCAGGTGGCCAAGAAGGCCAACAGCATCCTGGCTTGCATGCAAAACAGTGTGGCCAGCAGGGCTGGGGAAGTGATTGTCCCCCTGGACTTGGCACTGGTGAGGCCGCACCTCAAATACTGTGTTAAGTTTTGGGCCCCTCACTACAAGAGGGATGTTGAGGTGCTGGAACATGGCCAGAGAAGGGCAGCAAAGCTGGTGAAGGGTCTGGAGCTCAAATCTTACGAGGAGCAGCTGAGGGATCTGTGGTTGTTTAGCCTGGAGAAAGGGAGACTCAGGGCAGACATTATTACTCCCCACATGTACCTGAAAGGAGGCTGGAGGCAAGTGGGGGTCAGTCTCTTCTCCCAGATAACAGTGACAGAACAAGAGGAAACAGACTGAAGTTGCATCGGAGGAGGTTTAGATTGGATATTAGGGAAAATTTCTTCACAGCAAAGGTGGCAAAATACTGGAACAGGCTGCCCAGGGAGGTGGTGGAATCACCATCCCTGGAAGTGTTTAAAATGCATGTACATGTGGTGCTTAAGCATGTGATTTGATGGAATTCGCAGTGCTAGGTTAATGGCTGGACTTGATCTTAAAGGTCTTTCCAACCTGAATGATTCTTTGATGTATTATATATAGATTAAATCTAACTTTGATGGTAGTTATTGGAATACCAGTAGAATGAGACTTTTCTGCCAAATTTATACAGAAAATTTGAGACAAAACAATGAAAGTATGTTTGAAGAGACATTGTAACTGTAGTCTTATATATGATAAATGGAATGGGAAACTCAGAAAATGTACCATTTACTCCTAACAAAATGGATTTACTACTACAAATATTTCATCCAAGAGATATTTTGTCTTTAAATGAATGAATATTATTTACTTACATATTTTATATGCATAAAAATATAGATGTATATACTTTATATGTATTTTATATATACTTGCCTTATTTAAATATGTATCAGTTATTGATTCCTTTAATTTTTGATTGAATGTGATATGTATTTCATTCCAATATGTAGTAATAATAAGGTGTACATACATTTTAGTTAACTGTACCTGGAAGAATGCAAAAATGAAACTTAAAAAACAGATTTAATGTAAAATTACAAATGTGAATTTGTTTAAAGATCTTCAGAAACATTAACTGGTGTTCATCAGTCTGACTTCATAGGATTTCATTCATAAATTCCAGGTAGGGAGAGTTCTGCTTGACTCTGGAGTTTACCTTAAAGTCTTGGGGTAGTTTGGTGAGTCTTTAATACATAAAACCAATCTGATGCTAAAGACATTCAATTCTTGAGTAAACCAAATGCATGGAACAGTATTTCTGAGAGCTAAAAGTCTTTTCCAGAATTGGGGGAGATTTAAAAAATGCTGTAACTGGAATATCTTTATGAACTTTGAAACCTCACTGACCTCATTAATTCACTGAGAAAAAAGAATGTGATACTCAATTTGGCAAGCAAAAACATGAACAAAATGAAAAAATATTTTAAAAAGACATGCTAGTAATTCTAGTTTTGTTTTATGCTTTCATCCTCTACTACACTTCAAAATCTGATATTTTTATTACTGGCAGAATTTTCAGGTCAAACTTCATGACAAATATAATGAGTAAACATCAGTCAGAGATGTTTGTGGTACATTTAAGATACATGCTCACTGAAGTTTTAATCTTTTTTTCTAAAGAAAAATGTTTATGTAAAGCTGATTCTAGAAATCAATCTTCATTCATAGCTTTGTGGTAGAAAGATTCATAAAGCACTTTTTTCTTTGACCTGCAAAATCAAATCTGTCACAATATATTGATAAGTATACCTGGATACACATTGCAAATACAACTGGATATTTTGTTCCAAAACCTAATTTGAAAACTCATCGATACCTCCATTTAAAATAATACTACATCCAATTGGAGCCAAAACAGGTGTGAATGGAGAGAGACTGTGGATTAATAACGTAACCTTTCACTCCTTTGTCTGAGGTCAAAATTGACTGAAGCAATGCTTGAATAAGGCATATGGCTACAATCCATTTTAATCTAAAATGTTAAATATTTTTGCACACCATTTGTAAAGGCAGAAATCTCATTCTGATGTAATTGTCTCCTCTTCCTGTGGTGGTCCAGGAATATGTTTTCTGGTACTGGAGTGGAACCAGATTCTTTGCAAATCTGTTCCCTAACAAATCACATGGAAGTGTCCTGAGAAAACATAAATTACTGAGAAACAGACTAATCTGACGATGTAAATCCTTCCTTCCATGAAATGATTACACAATATTTAGAAGGAACCCAGAGGAGAATCCAAAAGACATAGTTTGTTTGAATTCATATATTTTCTGGATTTGTTGTTTATGTGTGTGTTTGTTTAAATACTACTCTTTTAGTATATATTTGAGACTATGCAATGTCAGCTCATAGATTAGGGGGCTACTAGGTGACATTGTTCACATACATTTTTACAAGTGAACAGATTTTCTGTTTCCTCCTGCATTATGGGGAAAAAAAAAAAAAAAAACACAAAAAAAACCCCAACACCAAAAAGAGTATTCTGAAGATAAATTAGTTTTCTTGCTTGCTTTTCATAAGACAATCTCTTTATGCAGAATTTTTTAACCATAGAAAAAAACTACTTAGAAGGTATTTGTTTAGATGGTACCCTGTTATGTCCACTGGACTGACTAGAAAAAAACCTTGTTATTCTTGTTTCAGGTAGAACATTGGTGTCTTATATTACATGAATGACCTTCCAAGAAACAGAAAATTGAGTTGGAAAAGTGCCTTTTGATGGTAGGCTTCACATGATTTCTATGGTTAGGGGAACACTTTTATTCTGTATCTGTGTGTCTAGTACATGAGCTTCAGGTTTTTAGGCAAGTTCTAAAAGTCATTGGTACATAGGCATGGTCATCATATCACAGTTCTTAGCTCTATTAAACATTTTCAAAAGCACAGGCCTCCTGACTAAAAACAGAACAGTACATTTAATTATATCTGTACAAGGAATATTGATTGCATTTTACCCATGCATGAGATCAGGGACCCATTAGCACATGGTGGAAACAAACATCTAGAACTTAGTTAACTTGGTGTATTACACTTTTATACATACAAATCTAATGATAAATTATTAAGCCTGTATTAATGGAGCCTTATAAAATATTGTGTGTGATCAGGAAATACCAGAATACAAAAGTTGTAATTTCCATGTAGAAAATCATAATAATTAATAATATAGAATTAGCATACCACTGACATAGAAGAGAAATCAAAAATGCTTACAGTGCAATGAAGTTGTGTATTTGATTTTTACTTCAACATGAAGTTAAATATTGATCATAATTGGGGAAAGAATTCCAAACCCAAAAGCCTTCTCAGATCTTTTATGTCCATAAATAGATAGGACCTTGAATTAAAGAGTTCTTGGACAGGAAGCACCTTTATTAGCAATTTCCCCTAACACTGGATCTGAAACAAAAGCAATTGAAGGCTTTTTTTTCCTTTTTTTTCTCCCATTGATTTAATTTGGCTGGCTGCCAAGGTGTAGAATCAGCATGGTAAAATCCAGGACAGGAAGACGAATTAAACAATACACAAGTTAAAAAGACCTGCTGTGCTGAGTCAGTTCTGACTTGGAAGGAACAGTACTGATTCACCAGAATCACAGTTTGTTGTATTATAGAAAGTTTCTTGGTTTAGATACTGACAAAATTCAACCTTGCACAGAGTTTAAGACATGACAAGATCAAAGGACAAGATAATGTTGCTACAAGTCAGAAGATATTAATATATATTAATATTAACTAAGAAAAGCTAACATTCTGGAAAAGCAGGAAACATTTGTAGGACACCAGAGAGGTTTGGAGTAGCTGGTACCTGAAAATTTAATGTTCAAAGAGTTGCCTCATTTCTGGGAGTACACATAGGAGAAATTATTTGGTAATGATTTCCCAATTTCAGAATATAATATATTTTAAATATACTATATTCATAATATTCTAAATATTATTCTATTATATTGTTGATTCAATATAATATTATATGGTAATATAAATATTATGGTATGTACTATTTATAATATTGATATCATGTAGCTATAATATTTTGTTATAATATATAATTCTGTTAATATAATTTCAGTGTTTCTTCTTCACTTTCCTGTTTGGTATTTTTTTAGGATTTACTGCTGTTTCACTGATAGGCATATATCATAGATGTGCATACATACATGCTCTTTCTCTCTCTGTCACACACACACACACGTGTAAAACCAGTTATTAGTAGTCTTCAGACATTTGATGGGTTAGCATAACTGAAAAAAAAAAAATCATGCAATACTTGTCTAATATATTTACCTTCAGATAGTTCTAGATAACTATAAGGAAACAGGTTACAAAGCCCACTATCAAGACACACCCACACACATCAGAAAAATGTTTTGTTTCCATCCTTGAGAAATATTTAAGAAAAGTACGTAGTTAAAAATCTGTTGCAGAAGGTAGAGACAGATCAGGAAAGTGGGAACAACATACAAGGGAAACAGATTCCTCAAGAAAATGAAAGCAGTAATGGATGGTACAGAAACAAACTGGGAAAAGAATAAGAAAGATAAAATCAGGACTATTTAAACTTTGGAACAGAGGAAAGACTACAAGACCATCTGGTATGATCAAAATAAAATCAACAAGCAGTGACATATGTTCTATAAACCTTAATTGCACAAGGCATGTTCATATCAAATGTTTGCCTTTATGAATGACCAGCTAGCTTGCCCTATAGTGCTTTAGTGTTCCTTGGTACTGAAACTTCTTCTTTGCTGTTTGTGGAAGGTTGAATATTTCACATAATTAGTGAGTGTTGTCAAGCCAGAGCAAAGCAGTGCAGTACCTGGCTGACTGCCCAGAAGTAAAAACAGAATAGTAAAATCTTGCAAACAGGACAAGAAGAGAAGTTAAACAAGAGACAAATCCTCTATTTTTTGGCACCTACTTAACTTGGCAAACTGGGAAATTACAGATGGAAAGTAAGAAAAAAGAGAAAGTTATGGAAAAATAAAAGTATGCAGTCAGATAACTTTACAATATTCATCATCCCATCAGTCTTTGGATAGCAGCTACAGCAAATGACATACAATATACTAATGAAAATGAATCTCTTCAAACTAGAAGTTCCTGAGATAACCAAGCCCAATGGATCAATGGATCAGGGAAGACATTACCAGATACATTCATACTAAGTCAGGCTATTCAGAAAGAAAAAGAAGTCAATTTGATTCTATGTTGATTGAGCAACAAAAGAAGAAAAAGAGTTGCCAGCTCAAAAATATTATTATACAAACTTTTTTAGCAAATTCTGTAAAGAAATTAAGCATTTGGAATATAGTTTTTTTCCTGGACAGCAGTGTATTAGTATTGAAGCTTGACATAATTAGTCTCATTTTGTCTATTTTTGTCACATACTTAACTTTTTCCCTTTTCTGTAAGGCTGTGTGCTCTTCTTTCACTTACTTCTGATAAGAAGCTACCTTGTAGGCCTACAGCTTTTTTTTTCCCCTTTCTTATGCCCTATATTAAGATATTTAATGCTTGAAGGATCAGATTCTTGCTCTTACTGTTATCTTTTCTGACAATTTTAGAAGTCCAAGGGATAAACATGGACTAATGGCTCTGGATAGTATTTTCTTTATATAAGGGCAGTGTAGAACAAAACCACATTTTAATAGCCTAATTTATATAGTCCAAACATAAGAGTATACCAGAGGTAAGAGCCAGTGTATTGGTGACAAAAGTGTTCTTAATTTGTAACCTATGACACCAATACGGCTTTGATAGCTGAAAGAGAGAGTAAGACATTTACAATTTGCTGTGCTGGACATGAACAATACAAGATCTTCTCCTATTTTCTCCCCAAGCTGTTAACCTTCCAATAAAGGTATTTTCAAAAGCCACAGGTACCTGATCCAACAGCACTATACATGTATGCTGGATTATTCAGGCTAGGCCTACATGCAGGCCACTTACATACATACACTTCATGTTTACTAGGTAAACTTGCCCATGTGATATTTTTTAAAAGCTTGCAGATAGAAAGAGATATTTTAAACAGCTAACAACATGTGTGTGTGAGTGACTGATCACCAGTGAATGCATACAGTCTAGAACTTAAGTTTGTGTGATCTTTTCTGTGCTTGCTTGTGATATTAATGATCTCTGTGTCAATGCTTTGATTTCAAAATCTCAAAAAATTTTGGTAGCTACTTCTGTATACACAGAGATTACAGAAGGCTGTAGCACAAATACTGCTATGAATAAATTCATTTTAATCAGAAGTTATTCAAAACACCTGACAATTTATTGAAAAACTCCATCTGTGTCTGAAATTTTTGATTGAATTAAATCATGCATATTGTAACTTTATAGCCTCCTGTGCTGTGAGGTGTATATTACCTGATTAGACAAACAACAAGCCAATATAGCATGAGAAGGGCCACTCAGATTGTTCCCTAAATTGCTTAACAGCTACTATAAATTGTGAAAATAGTTCCTCTTTTTTATTTGTTTTTTAATTAAAAAGGAATATTCTCCAAGATCACCAGCAACTTCAGAGAAAGGCATTTCTGAAACACTTGCAGAATCTTGGCATATGTTTTGATTCTACTCTGTCTGGTTACATTAGACTGTGTAATAGGGTGAAGGTTTTACCTACTATCACACTCAGGAGATTAAGCACAATATGGTCCTTCCATATGGTATTTGCGCCTAAAAACCAATGAGATTAGAATGCCTATGCTGAACATCACTCCATATGTTCATCAGAATAGCCCATAGGTCTTGATAGAACTAGAGATTTTTAAGAGATTTAAATTAATATCTTTAGTAGTGCCTCACACTGCCAATAATTATTGTTTCACACACACACTCCCCAAT
This sequence comes from Falco cherrug, assembly GCF_023634085.1. Lineage (NCBI taxonomy): Eukaryota > Metazoa > Chordata > Aves > Falconiformes > Falconidae > Falco > Falco cherrug. The sequence goes on along the minus strand of NC_073698.1, from coordinate 43,130,097 downwards.
TACGCTACTATATGTTATGCTAATGGTTATTTTCTTTGTTTCCAGTATGTATTCTCCTCTGTTCAATGAGCATAATTATTTCACTTCTATACTGGAAAATTTCTATTCTATTTAGGAAAAAAAATAACCTGGTTTGCACTTCAATGTACAGTACTTCTAAAGCAGAAAAAGAGCACAAAGTAAGTCAACAGTTCACATTGGTTTCTTTGCTAGGTATTTCATTGGTTAGTAATTTGCAGTCACATCTAATTTCGTGCCTCATATTCTTCACATTTAATCTTGATACTGAAGTCATGTGGCAACATCAGCTTTATCCCTATAACTTACAGAATTAGAGAACAGAGAAATCACAGGTTTTGGAAAACATGCATCCAACTCCAGAAGTAATATCCACAGCTCTCCCACTGATGAAAGGTCTCTTTCATCCTCCCAGCCCTGAGAAATTAGTGTATTCTGAAACTTGAACATTATTTTCTAATTTTTTTATTGCCCAGCAATTTAAGAAAAAATCCAACAAATGTCTCTCTTCTGTCTCAGGTGAAACTCTGGGGTTTTTTTCTTTCCTACTGGACCAGAGTAAAAGGGTAGGAATACTAAACTTATATGCTGAAGGCAAGGAGGCTAAGAGTGAGGCTAGAACAGTACAGTCAAAGAAGATAGTTTTACACTTTGCTGAAGGAAGGCAATGTTTGCACAGGTTTATGTTTGCGTAAGTTGTTATAATAAGACTTCATCTTACACCAAGTTGTCTCATTACCCTTTGCAACTGTTTGGGTTGTTTATTGCATTTCTGGGGGGAGGGAAGTCTGTTTTCTTGTTGGTCATGTTTATTTGTTGCTCTTTTCTTTTAGTTAGCCCTTTTTCTGACTGGATATTGGATGGAGTGGTACCTTCTGTTCCACTATTTTTGCCTCTCATTCTTCCACCATTATCTTTGGCTAACTGAATCAAACACCCCTTCCCTTGCTCTCCTCCCCCTCTCCCTCCCCCCTGTGAAAAGACAATATTAATAATCTCTCTCTCTGCTGAAATAGAAACTCTTTATTTTTGTCTGTACTAGGTTAGGGAACATATTCTAAATCCTTCCGCAGCAATTATGTTTATTTGCTTTGGACCAACAACCCAATATGTAGCAAAATACCTTTTAATTTGTGAAGAACAGCTTTCAAAATGTTTCCGTAGAATCCAAACACAGAATGAGTATTTAAAAGCCTTGTCAACACATACATATATATAATATATATGTACACACATATATATGTAAATATTTTTGCTTTCTAATGGTGATACATTTTGAAAGTCACTTATGCCTTATTCACTAGGATTGTTTAGGATACACTTTGTTAACATTCTGTCATCTCATTTAACAAGAGGCGTAAATGTGAATGAACACAAAGAGCCACTGATATTAATAAAGATGACTGTCACTCAAAATGCCTTTAGGTGTTTAAAATAAGATATTTAATGGTTCCTTGATAGACATAAAAACCTAATATTTAATTTGAATTATGGTTTTCTGAATTACTGTATTGCAGAAGGAAATATCTCCACTCCATTGGCTTAAGGTATTTTTACTTTGCACTACTAATCTTACATAAAAAAGGGATTATTTTACACATCATTGCAATCTTTACAACAACCTAAACAGAATTCCTTTCAATGCTGCTTGCAGGTATCATTTAGGAGTAATAACAGAGTGGGTTTTATAGAGAATATCCCATCATACAGTATCTAGTAATTTTCCTTCTCTGTCTTGTATCTTAAAGAAGGATTTTCATTTTCAGTTGACTCTTTCAACTATAAGAATTCAAACTTATATTTCTTTTATTCACTTTAGCCCGATGACACAAAATTGGAGCTATTCATGATTCTGTTCAGCAACACAGTCATTTTATTATTTTTTTTCTATCTCTCTGATGCATTTTTAATAGCCATATCAGTACAAAGAGATTGAAAGTAACACAAAATAACAGGGCGGCGGAAGCCAAATGCAAAATCAATATAACAGATTCTCAGAGAGTATTTAAATACAAGACAGTTCTCTCTGTAAATAAAATAAATAGATAAATAACCTTTGTGACCTCATTTTTGCACAATTCTTGATTTTGGTTTTGTTTTTTCTATTTAAAAAAAAAAGAAATATGCCTGGTCTTGCTGTAGTGTGATCAGACTATGGCAGCTCCCTTCTTTAAGACAACTTCTATTGCTGTAGTAGGAGGATACAGATTAATTAGTTATTGCAGTTAAGTTATGCATAAGTTCAGGTTACTTAGAATATAACCATACCTTTGTGAACTAAAAAAGAAAGTGTCACATAGGTACCATATTTAAAAATCACATTCATACCTTGCTGACCACCTCAATAAATCAGATATTCCGCCACTTGATTACAAAATTAATTTGGAAACTGCAGGAGGTATAAGTAAATCTGTAAAAATAGTAGTAAATATATAATGGAAAAATTTTACAGTTTGGCCTCCCTTTATGTCACTATTTTGTGGTGCAATTATCATATTTTTCCCATGAAAAAGGGAGTTAGGTATTCAAACAGTATCAATTACACTTAAAAAACTGATTTTTGCCTGATGCACAGAAGCATTTTATCTCCTACCTTGGTTTACTAAGATGAACAGAGGAAACGGTATTTCAAACTCTTAGGGCTGGATCCAGAATCTTAGTTGAGGTATAAGGATTAGTCTTTTGCTTTAATTCAGCAAAGCACTTAATCATATTTTAGTTTCAGAGCCTTCTTTGAGACTTCACTGACTCTTTCTGTCTAAGCTGTTTAAGCATGTTATTTTCAATAAAGATCCTAACCAAATGTAAAGAGAAAAGTGGAAAGACTTGTAAAATAGGGTTTCAGGATCTGCTTTTGGCCTAACAAAAAGTTTTTTGGGGACTAAGTCCATCTGAATAGTTAAAACTATTTTATCTTTTATGTAAAGGATACACCAAAATAAAATACAAGGGTTGTGATGCAGAGATATTTTGGCCTTTTAAAAGCTAAACTTGAATGTTATATACATAAAAGAACCTGGCATTTAATTTTACTTTGTGCAATGAGTCTTCCAGCAATTCAAGAGCTCAAATACTCCCATAAAACCTGTGAAACCTCAGTCTGTTCAGGAAATGGGGTCAGCAAAGCTACTATAAACAAAATTATCTTAGAAAAAACTTCCTAGTTGGAAGTTGACTAGCCAAGCTTGTACATGCCTATATGCAGACTTCAAGAAAAAAAAAGATGGTTTAGCTCATCTGAAGCCTTTAAGAGCAGTGACATATGTGTAGAACACACAGTATTTTAGATTAACATAAGAAGTAAGTCCAGGGTACATTTTCCTAAGTAAAGGGTATAAGAAAATCAACTGGTTCCATCCAATACCTTTAAAGAACATTTGTAGCAAGCGTACATTCATTAATTGCCCTCAGATTTTGTTCTCTGTGTAGTTATTGACAACTAAATCCTTGCAGGTAGATCCTTTTTCCCTCATCCCTGACAACATATGAAGACTATACATATGAACATAATAGGCAAGAAGACTGGATTTACATGTTCCAGGACTTTTCTTGTTGGTACAGAAAGCATTTTTGTAATAGAATCACAGAAAAATAAGTTTGGAGGGGAACCTTGAAGTCATCTAGCCCAACCTCCTGCTCAGAAGATAGCAAACTTTGAAGTCAAATTGGGCTGTTTAGGGTTTTGTCCAGCTGAACTAGGACTGTTTCTAAGAACAGAGATTGCTTACATGTGCAACCTGTTCCAGTGTTTAGCCACTCTCATTGTGAAGCTTTTTTTCCCGTCATGCTTGAACCTGTGACTATTGCCTCTTGTCTTTCCTTGGTGCCCCTCTGAAAGGACCCTGACTCTGTATGCTGTAACACTGCTTTAGCAAGTGTAAGACTGTGACTGAGGTCCCTTTGCATTCCCCTTTCCACCTAGACAAGCCATTTAACTTAGCCTCTCTTCATATGTCACATACTCCATGTGTCAACCTTCTCCATGGTATTCTGATGGATTTGCTTCAGCATTTTTGTGTATTAGAATTACAGAATCAAATAATTTTTTCTGTTGGAAAAGACCTTTGAGATCATTGAGTCCAACCATTAACGCAGGACTTCCAAGCCCATCACTAAACCGTGTCACTAAGCACTGCATCTACAGGGTTTTTTAAGTCCCTCCAGGCATGGTGATTCCACCACCACCCTGGGCAGCCTGTTCCAGTGCTTGACCACCCTTTCTGTGAAGAACTTTTTCCTAATATCCAATCTAAACTTCTCCTGGTGTAACCTGAGGCCGTTGTCTCTTGTCCTGATTTGTATTGTTCCTCTTTCTCTCTTTTCATAAACAGCCAGTTAGAAGGTTTCTGAATGCTTTCTTCCTTTTTATGCAGTCAGATTCAAAACAGCAGTGAGAAGGTACTTTCAGGTTGCCAGTGTAATTAGGAGAAAGCCATTCGCTTGCACACTCGTATACCCCTCTCCGCACCACCGCATGCATGCACACAGACACACACACAAATGTGAGCAAATCCATTGGCTCAGTTCCAGTTCTTTTCATGGAGCATTACATACAGAAAAATGACAACTTGTGATACAGACTGTTTTGTGGAGGGAATATTCATCTGCTTACATATCCATTTTTTTCTGACAGTAAATGAAGTGTAATTTGTTCTCAAGTGAACCTTGGTATTTTGATCAATTTGAACAGAGTTACTCTCTTTTCTGTGCCAGACTTATTGAGATATTTCAATGTTTAAAGTAGAGGCAACACTTTGAATCATCTATTTAGTTTGACATATTTATTTGCTGATGTAACTTCTGTATAAAAATATGTAGTTACAAAAGGTTACATAACTGATGTTGTAGAAACTGTTGAGATTTTATGAAGCATTTTTCACACTCAGTGCTACAATTAAGAAAAGGAGAAAAAAAAAGTTTAAATAACTTACTACTTATGCCATAACTGGAGATCAAGGAAATTTTCTATCTAGGACCCTGGTCTTGGTGGCCAAATATGTAACTTTTGATCTGTATACCTAAACTGTAAAACAGGACTATAAGGAGAGTATAAAAGTAAGATGTAAACCTATTTCTGCCACCTCCACAGAATCTTTGTTTTGCAGTTATGAGTCCAACAGCCAGAATTTTAGATTTAATCTATTCCTCATGGGGCAGAGCAGAAGCCAGGCCTTCTATCTGGGCTATTATTCATGGTAGTATATACAGCATTTGCCAAAAACTAAAAAGGTCTCAGAAATTCTTGGAAACCTTACATCTATGGGCACTTTGTGTTTTCATCACAGTTTCAAATTAATTAGTGAAACTGCTTCAAAAGCTTTAATTTAGGCTATGGTATTAAGAAACATGCATTAGACATTTCCTGTTTGCATTTCTGCATTGCTTGTTTAGAGTTATTTTACTTTCATTGAAGACTGTTGAGTGCCTTAATGTATAATATTGACAGAGTAATAAAAATAGCAAATTATGTTTCTGGCTGTGTGCCAACTTCATTAAATTCTCAGTCATATCAAAAACAATATAGAGGACAAAGGAGAAACAGGCTTATTCAAGCTTAATCAGAATTGCAACTGAAATGTAATGAGGAATAACCAGTATTTTCCTTTTCAACTAAACAACTGCCCCCATATATTGTTTCCCAAGTCACGTTAATGTTCTGTACTTCCCTTTTCCTGGATGCATGTTAAAATCATGACTGGCAAAAGTCTGCTTCCTATGAGTTTGTTGGTCTAAATGTTTACATTTCTGAAACAATGCAATACATTTCCCCTCTCAAGTGTAGTATCACAAGATCATATACTTTGAGGTATCAAACATTAACTCTTTAAGAAGTTTTTCGTATTGTCTGTTTTATAGGCAATTGTAATTTGTAAAAAAATTGTAAAAAACTTTAATTTGTAAAAAAAAAAACCCTAAATTGTAAAGTTGCCTGTTGTACATGGTAAACAACATCTGCAAGTATAACTTGTTCCATGCAGAGAACATTCTGAAGTATGAAAATGTAAGAGCAACTGAAAAAAGAGATCTTTTGAATGACACAGCTTAATGTAGAACCATATATCGGACCAGGATGACTTTCTATTTAGATTTCACTGAAGACTTCAGCTGAGCAATTCCTACACTAATGTCTGTAAATATTAAATTAACAAAATAAAAGCCTGTTCAATAGATATGAAATGCGGAAAAAATGCTAATGCGGCATTAAAACTTTGGAAATGTTTGAGTAAAAATGTGTTCGCTACAGGTAGGTGCTCTGGCTATAAATGTATATGTATTTTTTAATTCTCAGCAGTCACTTATAATTATAACTTTTACTGCATATAAGTCATGCGGAAATACAAAAAGTATACTTTTCTACTGAAAATGTTCCAGAAATACAGCTGATATTAAGTGAGATTTATGAACGAGTTCTGTCAGCTGGCCCTTAAAATATTATCTGTAGTCTAGACTCAGATGACATGCTTTCTTTACAATATTTTATGCTTTATAAAGACATCTAGAAAAATCAAAATACTGAGTGGACCACTGCCTAAATTATGCAGGAAATAATGCAGAGGAAAACATGCATCTTTCAGGCTTGATTGACTGAACTGTATGAAGCTTTTACTCCTTATGGATTTGACAGCCTCATACTCCTTCTACAATATCTAAACTCTTCCAAAACTTTTCTTATTTCATTCTTTCAGAATAATGCTTCCTACCCTTGAAAATATTCACCTGAAATTTTGGAAACCTTGCTTAAAATCTTTAGGAAGGTTCAGAATTTCCAAAAAGCTTAAGGTCATCAGTGATGCTTGACAAAGAGAGGAGAATACTCAGATGTGGACTCTGGGATGTCCTATTATTCATTTAGTTAGATTCATTTGATAAGGAAAAGAACCTATGCGGTTATAGGATAAAACTATTCCACTAGAAGCTGCTTTCCAAACCCAGCTTTACTGCACAGTTGGACTGTTAAAGGGAAGGAAAAATAATTGCTAAAGGGCTTTGGTGGTTTTTTTATCTTTTAAGTTATTAAAGACATACTTAATGTCTCCATTCTAGTAGGGCTTAACTGTAAGGAAGGCATTCAGTTGGTCGAATATTTCCAGAAAAGTTTATGGATACTTCTTGCTCGCACCAGTGTTTGTCTTTTGAGTGTCACAGGTTTAAATTCTCTTTCATACAGACTGGGAAACTTGTCAGAGTGTGCCACAGTTTAAAATCTTTTAAAAAAACCGGGGAAGATTACATTTTCTTAAATTTTATCCTGATAGGGAACTGGAAAATACTTAATGATGGTACCCAGATACAAGGGCTTGAAATAATTTCTGCATTCTAAAATTATATGCCGTATTTTCCTGTTGTATTTTGTAAAAAATTTAGCCCTTTTGAGGGTTATGTGGCAGCTGAGTAGGGGTTTTAAGCAGACTTGTGCATTTAAACTTTCCTTTCAAACCTATTTTTATAGCCAGTACTTTCTAGTTTAGCTTAGTATGTTTTGTTTAATGCCAATTATTGTAATCATATTGCAGTAGTGACAACAAAAATGCTTTTGTGTTTAGATTATATTTTAAGACATTAAAAGTGTATTTTTTCCATCAAAATGGTGGGGGTTTTTCCATGACTAGAAAGAAAGGTGAGCGGAAAGAACTACTTGGCTCATTAAAAGGTAGTTTCTCTTCCATGTCTAAGGGATGAGACACAAAAGGCATACAGACACTATGTGGAGAATAGACTAGAAAGATTTAAGAAAGTTGTCTGTATCGAGTGAAAAGATCTAGGGGAGAATGAGTGCAGAGGTGTAAGCAAGATCAGGACTGCACACAGCTTCAAAGCTGAAAGAGATTAAATTTCATGCAAAAAATGAGTAGATACAAAACTACTTCAATGTTGGTCACAAAGATTGGAACTGTGGAGAGGAAGACAACCTACTATATCTGAAATGAGAAAACCAAAAAGCAAACAGAAGAGTTTGCTGTAATTGAGATAAGAATGATCCTGTCTTTAGGGGTGGGGAAGAAAGGACCAATTACATTAAAAGGTAAGCCAGAAAGAAATCTGTGAGCCAAAACAATGAGATGGAACAGCAGGAGTCGTGCATGACTGTTAAAAAAGAATGAGGGAGTGTAGATCCAGAAGTTGAAGTGAAAAAGAAAAATAACAATTTACTATGATTCAAAAATTCAGGTAGGGGCTTTGCTTGCATAAGGATATTTTCTAGCTAATATTGGTCATTAAATTAAATAAGTTTTTTTTTTTGTGGGAAAAATGCTTTTTAGAAGACTCAAAAAAATCAGATTTTTGAGGAACAATCTCACAACATCTGACTTTCTCTGCTTAACATTTATTATCATTTCTAGTTCAGTACTCCAGCATCCCTTTCTAGACAAAAGAGAGGAAGTTTTGAGGAATCATATACTACTCACATGCTCTCTCTTTTTAGAGAATACATTGCAGTGGTGAGTCATTTAGGCTTATTACCAAAAAGAGACAGTTTTTAATAGATGTAGCCTGCTGGGAAGATGGAATCAACTGAAAGCAAGGTGGGCTTGGGCTACTAGCACTTAAAGTGAATAATCTCATAAGAAAATTCCTAAAGAACAGGAAAAACTGACAGCTCTGGCAGAATCTACAATTCAGAATTATCCTTTTTCTAAGGAATAAAGTAATTATTGTCCAATAGAAAAAAGAACTTGATCGCAACATTTCTTGAGATTCTAGGGATAGTATTAAAAATTTGGTAAGAGCTATATAAGCCAGATAGTGCTACAAATAGTGAAATTTTGAGAGAAATTATAGACTATGAAGACAATGAAATGTCTTCATATAGAAAATGAACACAATGGAGGACAAATCGTGATTATCCCCTGTACTGGTTCTGGCTGGGGTGGAGTTAACTCTTAATAGCAGACTGTATGGTACTGTGCTTTAGATTTGTGACTAAAACAGCCTTTATAACACACCAATGTTTTAGCTAATGCTGAAAAGTGTTGGCACAGCATCAAAGCATGCCCTGTTTGTCACTTTTTTCTCACAGTGAATAGTCTAGGGGTGGGCAAGATAATAGGAGATGAGACAGCTGGGACAAACTTACCAAAGGGGTATTTTCCATGCCATATGACATCATGCTCAGCAATAAAAATGAGGTGTAATTTTTCTAAAGGAGTAATTTCTTGAAAACTGTTTGGACGCTGGTTTGCTGGGGTACTGAGTATTGCTTTTGCATTACTTGGGCATTTTTTGCTTTTTTTTTTCCCCCTTTGCTTTGCTTATTAAATTGCCTTTATCTGGGCCCATGAGTTTTCCTGACTTTTGCTCTTCTGATTCTCTCTATTATCCTATGACAGGGCAGGGAGTGAGCAAGGGGTTGGTGGGTGCTTAATTGCTGGCCAGGGTCAATCCCACCATATTGCCATAAAGGCTGATTAAATCTTACACAGAAAGATGCGATGCAGAGACAAAATACAGAAACAAAAGCTTGGTTCTGTAGAGGAAGCAGCAACTCTTATTTATTACTGACCTGTACACAAGAAATTGACAAAATGAAAACATAATGTATTGATCACATTCAGTGTCCTTGGCTTTACATAGAAGTCTGACTTGATAAGTTTAACTTTAAAACACAAAAAAGACACAAATGAAAGGGATAATAAAAGACTCATCGAGCTTATTCTAAAATAATGTGAGAAAAGAAAAAAGTAAGCACACCAATATTCTGTTGTAGAAAAACATGTATGTGAACTTTTCTGTAAGAGGTGCTGTGCCTTTAGTTGATTTATTCTGACTATGCTACACCTAAATACTGTTGGACTGCTTCCTTGTTAGTATGGAAATTTTTTTGGTAAAATATTCTGTTCCGACATGTATACTTACCTATATTTGTAGCAGATGTTGATCTATTTTTATATTCTTTTAGTACCTCCAGCCTGGGAGTAGCTCTGTGAGGACATTAGCTTCTTCTTGACAGCTGTGGGCACTATGACTTAAGTCTTTCTGATTAAAATATCATCTTTTTCACACCAGACCATTGAGTTGGCTACAAAGCAAATCAGTGTCATCTTTTCAGACAAAGAATATGCTGGCATTCTGTGTGGTGTTATTGCTGTTGAACAAGACATTGGTGAGACTTCATCTAGAGTACTCCACAGTTTCTGTGCTGGGGAAACAAGAAGCCAAACTAGAGTAGCTTCAGGAAGGGAGTACCAGCAGTGGAGACTGGCTTTATCAACACCTGTTAATGAACACTGTTGGAGACAATACACTGAATTAGCTGAAAAGGCTCTTGTCCTTACAGCCATTGTTATATTGATAGGATACAAAAGATATGTTCATTTTCTAGGCATATTTCAGTGAGGTTCAGATTGCCAAGTAATGCAGAAATTGCAGGAAAGAGCTTAATGCAAGGTGCAGGGAGCTGGAGGAATACTTCAACTGCCTCCCTTGCATTTTAAGTTCTGTGGTGCTTGTGACGTAAACATGGAGTACAGCTTAGCCTAAAAACCCACTCTGAACAGCGTATGGCAGTTTTCTCTGGAAAATACTAGACAATTAACAATTCTGTTACAACAAATGCATTCAAATTGATTAAGGATGCATTTAAGAAAGGGAGGGAAATGTCAAGAAGCTTTATTCCTCAGTAAAAAAGGATTTTAGAACTGCTTTCTAATGAAAAACAGTGGGGAAAAAGAAGCTAGTCAGTTCTAAGATAGAGTTTGACATGTTTAGTAAAAGTATCCTTCAAGAGGTAAGGATGGATTGCCATGCAATGATAAACTGCATTACCCAGGAGGTCCTTTGCAGTCCGAGGTACCTATTTTAGACAGAATTAATTTCTAAGCAAGTGTTACTAAGCATTATTGAAATGCATTGCAATGACAGTTCACTTATTCACACAGTTTAATTCTTAACATAGCCTGTTCTTCATGTTAGTTTTAAAAGCATTTTGTGTGCCTAGGTAAGACTGAGATTTTTAAGAAGTTCTCAAATTATTTTTGTCCCAGACCATGCTGTGAAAGAATGAAGGTAACTGTTATGTGAATATTAGTCATAATACTATATGAGAAGCTACACCATATATTTCATTATGGCCTCTACCTGGTTAAGCTACTCCCTGGATTTAAGTCATAATTTGTGCCAGAGGCGAGTGACTTGGGCTAGAGTTTTATTTCTGTATTCTCAAATTATTAAGAGAGATCACTCATTGACTGCTGGAAATGATAAGCATAAAATAACTAGTATGTACCTAATCACTTGGCTGCATAGCTTTGGAATGAAAATATTGCTGAAGTGATTGGTGAATTGATTTTGTCATTTACTATGGTTTTCCAGCAAACATTTCATCGATTTGATATGTAGCATTGACCCATATAAAGACTATGAGCTTTGTCCTGGATGTTTATCTCTGATATTATTTTTTTCATCATTTTAGAATTCCAAAACAGAAGCATGCATCATCACATATAAAGACCAGTGGTGTCACATTCATCTCAATACAGGCAGATAAGCGATGTTGTAGAGAGGTTTTGAGTATGCAGCTGTGGTAAATTTGCATTCAAATGACCAGCTATGTCATTAATTTGAAGCTGTTGTTCCTGCAATTCTGAAAAGCCAGGGCATGAACATCACAGTGCTTTTGTGAGGTCAGGAAGTATTGTCTTAGGAAAGGGTAAACTGAGACACAGAATTTTAGTGTATTTATCCATGTTCTTTGAATCTGTGACAGAAAGCACTAAAGTGTGATGATTAATTCTTGAAGTACCCTATTTCATAGTAGTTAATGCCAAAAAAGATCACAAAGTCTACACTGACCTGTTATCTATCAGAAACCACTACATTTTACTCAGCTGTGTTCATGTTGGTCTCTGCGATTCATTTCAGGATAACATACTTCATTGTTCAGAAAACAAATTGTTATATATCACAGGAAGTAGCAGGAGACTATGAAACTGCATCCACCAAAATGTTGTTGCCTACCCTGTCAAACCATTAGAATGGTTGGAGGTCCGGGTTTTCCTCCAGGACATTTAGCAACCTCTTACATAATTCCCAGACATTACCTGGGAGTTTCTATGGCCAGAAATCAGCACGATATAATTTGCCTATGGCCACTCTGTGCTTGAGAAGAGATTTCAGTAGTGTGGATTCGGACCAGTCTGTACCAGAGTCTGGTCCCAGGCACAATTATTTCCTAGCATATCCATAACATCTTCTATCCTGCCTAGCTGCAAGGAAGTTGACCAAGAAGCCTAAATGATCCTGCTAAGAGCAAACTATCCCTGCAGAACTAGGAAGAAAAAACCCTACAGGTTGCTTTCCATCTGTCTTTCTGATACCAAAAGTGATGATCAGCATACTCCTACACCTGCATACAAGTCACATTGAAAAAATTACTTGTAGAGAACATTGATTCATCCCATGTCTTGCAGTGGTCCATTTCTAGTTGTTCAATGACAGCCAGCACAATCCCTAAATCTGACAATATATCTCAATAGGAGACCTTGTGAGTGAAAAAAAAGTATATAAAGAAAAAGCTCTGATGAATGAGATGTGATTATAATCTCTATCATCATATAAGGATGGAAAAAATTCAAGATTAAAGCTATTTAAAAATATTTTTATTTTTCAGATCTATGGAAGAGAACAGACATGACTATAACACATTATCATGAAGGCCCAATACAGCCATCAGTACACTGAATGTAAAACTGTCTGGAGTTTGGTTTTTATTATTATTTTTTAAAAAGATGTTAATCTATATCAGAGGCCCTAAACAGCACTTGTGTGTTACCTAGTAAACCATTAAAATATTTAGTTATGTTTATTATGAAAAGATTTCAGCATATTACAAGGCTGAATTTGTCCAGCTATACTTCCCATGAACTAAATAGGTATCTTTTTTTTTCAAAAAAACCTGATCCCTTTCTCATTCCCGGCATGAGTGCATATGTAATGCTTCTGTCTTATAAAATACTTTCTTCATTAGATCTCCTACCACAAAGCTATGATTTATTTATATGAACCTGATTTATGTTTGAAATAGCAGTTAAAATACAGTCCCAGATGGTATAGGGATGATTTTTGGCTTAGTGAAGAGAAAACATTTACCATTTGGACGAAGTTAGTTCAGAACTTTGACCTTATGCAACAGCAATTTCTGCACTTTTGCAAAAAAACCTCTTAGGATTATGGCTCCCTGTAAGTTGCTCAATGCTCTCTTTTTAATGTCTGTAAAAAAAATAATAAAAAAAAAATCTTTATTTCATATTTCTTCAACTTTCATAATAGTTTAAATTATTTTAACACAACATTGTTTCTTTAAACAATGAGGTCTAGACGGAAGATATTTGCCCAAGCAGGAACAGTAGTCCTATAACAAGGACAAACAGTTAAAATTTGGGATATATCAAACAATTATGAAAATTATCACAGTCCTTAAAGAGGCAAGGTAAGTTGGGGGTGATAAAAAGGAGGCTTTTTTGGGGGATTGAGAACTCAAGATTTGTTTAACAAATAATTCCCATATAAATGGGTTGCCTTATAGACTACCCCTCCTTCCATACACACATAAAAGAACCCTTCTTCTGTAACAAGTCTCCTCACAAAGACAACTGTGCCCTGTGACAGGAAACAGAGCAAGGAGTATATAACGGATTTATGCTTGCTTTCAGAGAAATATGGGAAATGTAAATAAGGAGGACTGGCCTGTTCTGCAGATCCTCAGCAGTTACTTTGTTGCCTGCTAATGTCACCTTCCCAAAGACGGCAACTGGAGCTACATGTTCTGGTTAACTTGAGGGTCTCACTCACAGGCAACTGAGTATAAAATTCAAGCAAGCAAATAAAGAAAAAAAACCCTGCTGTGTCTGTGTGCCAGGTGTCAGTTCTCTCATTTCTCTCTTTACTGTTTCCTTCATTAATGTTAATCTAGGCCTTTAAGGAGACTGCCACACTTTATAAAATCTGAGGGAATTTACCTTACAGGAAAAGAATCCTTCTCCTGCAGGTCTGTTTAAATATCAGGCTTAAAGGGTTTCCCTAGTACCATAATAACTGCTTCTGTCTGGCTCCAAAGGTCCCACCTGACTCTCCAATGCACTGACAAACCTCACTGTCACAGTTTAACTTGGCTGGTGACTAAGTCCCCACGCAGCTGCTCACTCACTCCCCCCACAGTGGGATGGGGGAGATGATTAGAAGAGTAAAAGTGAGAAAATCTGTGGGTTGAGATGAAGACAGTTCAATAGGTAAAGGCAAAAGCTGTGCACACAAGCAAAGCAAAACAAGGAATTCATTTGCTACTGCCCATCAGCAGGCAGGTGTTCAGCCATCCGCAGTAGAGCAGGGCTCCATCATGTGTAACGGTTACTTGGGAAGAGAAACATCATAATGCCAAATGTCCCTCCTTTCCTTCTTTCCTAGCTTATATATACTCAGCATGACATCATATGGTATGGAATATTCCTTTGGCTAGTTGGGGTCACCTGACCTGGCTGTGTCCCCTCCCAATGTCCCGTGCCCCTCCAGCCCTCTCGCTGGCAGGGCCCAAGAAACTGGAAAGTCCTTGACTGAGTATAAACATGACCCAGCAACAAACAAAACCATCCATGTGCTTTCAGCATTGTTCTTTACACCAAATCCAAACCACAGCCCTCCACCAGCTACTGAGAAAATTAACTCTATACCAGCTGAACCCAGGACAACCACAGAAACACAAACTGACATCTATTAAAAAACAAACTTTCTCTAAAATGTTCTGTCCTGGTTTCAGCTAGGATAGAGCTAATTTCCTTCCCAGCAGCTGGTGCAGGGCTGTGTTTTGGATTTGGTATGAGGACAATGTTGATAGCACACTGATGTTTTTAGTTGTTGCTGGGTATGTTTATACTCATTTGAGGACTTTCTAGTATTTTAGGCCCAGCCAGTAAGACGGCTGGAGAGGCAGAAGAAATTGGGGGGGGGACACAGCCAGGACAGCTGACCTGAACTAGCCAAAGGGGTATTCCATACCATGGGTTGTCATGCTTGGTATATAAACTGATGGGGGTTGGCTGGGGCCTGCCGATTGTTGCCTGGGGACTGGCTGGGCATCTGTCAGTGACTAAAGAAGGAAGGCAGGGAACATCTAACATTACTGCGTCTGTCTTCTTGAGTAACCATTACACGTGTGGAGCCCGGCTTTCCTGGGGATGGCTGAGCCCTGCCTGTCCATGGGAAGTGGTGAATTAATTCTTTGTTTTGCTTTGCTTGTGTGCACAGCTTTTGTTTTACATACTAAACTGTCTTTATCTCAATCCATGAGTTTTACATTCCTTTCTCATTCTCCTCCCCATCCCTCTGGGCAGGAGGGGAGTGACTGAGTGGCTGCATGGTACTAAGTTACCAGTTGGGGTTAAACCATGACACCATTTTCTTGTTTTTCTTTTTTCTGTTGTTTGTTTTTCTTTTCTCTCCCCATTCACATCAGGCTTTCAGATGAGGATGTTTGTTTATAAAAAAAACCTAAAGGAACCAATACTGGGCAAAGTAATAACCAATCTAAAATTATTATCTATAAGGTTTCAGTGCTCAGTGGAATTCAGGCACATTTTATCTATAGCGAGGTTTGACACTCATACCACTGTAAATAATAAAATACATCAAGACATCTTAAATCTCCCCAAGCCCATGTTGTCAGTATTCTTTTCCCATTTGTTGAGTTTTTGAATAACCACTATTGTGCTTTGGCCAAAGTTTTAGCTAGACTTTCAGAGGAATGTTTTTTGATTGTGGTCTTTAAAGCTTCAGATTACTTATCTGCCCCTCTAGAGAAGTCTTGAATGTAGTTTATCTAAACAAAATATAGATATCTGTTATGTACACATCTGAACAATACATAACTGAATCGCATCTTAAAAACTCTTCTTTCTCTCCATTCATTATGAAGGGAACTTAAATTATTACCTTAGGCATAGACATGTAGACAAGAGATACACAGACTAAGGCAAGTAAGTCTGTTCCTTTTGTCTTTTTTTTATTTATTATTTTTTTCCACACTGACAACTATTTCTTTTGCTCTGGCAAACAATTTTTGAAATGTAATATTTATCTTTGAATGAAGATTCTCTGTGCTATGTCATTTAAAACTGTTAGACGCTCTCTGCTCTCTCATTTGCTTGGGCTGCAGCAGAACAGAGAATGAAGTGACTAATGATGGGAATCCTATTAAATAAAATACAAAAAAGTATGTTGAGATTTTCTTGCTAGGTCTTTTCTGTTCTGTTCTGATTTAGTAGCTAAAGATTTAGAAAGAAGAAGCATGCCTTGAATAGATATTATATTTTTATATTAGGTTGTCTAAATCAGGACATGGATGGTCTTCTATTTTATTTTATTTTCCACAACTCCTGAACGAATCTGATAAATTTTCAGAAGTAGCAGAAATATTCAAAACCAGTGAAGAGTTTTTAATTTCATTTTTGAAGGTGTTCTGTATAGTAATGTCAATCACATGTATTAGCATTTTAGAATTTTTTCTGTCATCAGAAGAAAGCTACTACAGACACAAATATAAACAAAATATGATTTTCAATATCATAAACCAAACAGCAAGAATTCATTGTCAACAGCTTTTATAAATCTAGAAATTTTAAACTCAACAATATCTAGTGGCCTGATGCACAAAAATAATCACATAAGCTATTTTTTCTGTGATTTAGGTAAAATTTGAAGTAAGTTGGATGAAAGGGGTTTTTTTGTTGTTTGATTTGGTTTGGTTTTTTTACAGGAACAGTTTCACATATAGTCACATAGTTCCAGAGAGTATACATGTATAGTCTGGAACATAAACTGAAGAACATTTACTACATCTTGAATAAAAGTCAGCAAAAAAACTTTTGAGAGATGCAAGGGAGTTGCAAAGATCATCTAATTCAGAATGAAGGGACCAAGAATATTATTATCCATGAAATGAAAAAAATCACAGATTTCCAGGCTAGAAAGGAATTCATTTAACACCAGCATTGTTACTGAAGAAACAACAGAATCAACTCTCATCCAAGGATTGCATTAGACCACTACACTCTGGTAGCCCTGGAGGACAGTAGTTACTTGTGCATTGGTCCTTGTCTTCCACAACAGGAAACATGACTATAAGGTTTCAGGAATGTCTGTGAGCTGTACCTCACTAGTGTGAATCCAGAAAACCTGGCTTAGTGTAAGGGAAGGCTGTGGCTGATATGTGTTAGGTTTTATAGAGATTCTGGATATTTTTTACTGTTGCATTCAAATCTCTTGCCTTTTAGCTGTTAAATCTAAATCTCTTGAATTGTAAAGCTTAATCTTATGACTACCTAACCTTCCAATTCTCACAATAAAATGATAGCATTTATATTCAAATTATTTTCTCCCATATATTTGTTATTCCTTCTATTCCACTCAAGGTCCCTTTCCAAGTAACGTTCTACAAATTAACATTATTTTTTTCATTAATTTTGTCTGCTGTTTTTTGGTTTGGGTTGGGTTGGAAGTGGTCAGGATTTTATATGAAGTTTTATGAGAAAAATTCAGCCTCCGTTGCCTGAATTTTGTAACTGCTAATGTGCTAAATTCCACATAAATTTAAAGACTTCACATGAGGAATAGAGTCATGCCAATGGCTCCTTTGTAATAGGTTGAGAAAATGTGCATTTAAAGGATGCCTTAGCTTACCTTAAGATGCTTAGCATCTTAATGTTGACTTTCTCCCACTGTCTAGAGGAAGGAGTATATGATGGCTATGTTCATACTAACAGTGGTAACTTGAATCCACCTGTATGTCTTTGGAAAAGTAAAATCTTCATAGGAGAGATTTTTGGTTTACATGTCTGTATTACTTCTAGTCTGGCTAGTCCATGATTTCAGTCAATCTCTTTAAATCCTGCCACAACAGACAATTCTAGTATTACCCATCCCCACGGAGTATAGACACTGGACTGAAAAGACCATCTATATAGATCTTTAATCTGTATTTTATTGGGGTTTTCAGAAAAAACTAAAAAATCCATTTATTTTAATGCTATATACATTGCTTTCCTTTACACTCTTGTCTCTTGTAACAACCTTAAAGCA
Source organism: Falco cherrug (assembly GCF_023634085.1). Classification (NCBI taxonomy): domain Eukaryota; kingdom Metazoa; phylum Chordata; class Aves; order Falconiformes; family Falconidae; genus Falco; species Falco cherrug. Next base: position 43,112,013 of record NC_073698.1, on the reverse strand, counting down.
GGTAAGTCAGATATTAAGCACATGTTATTTTGGTAACTGTAACTTTAACGGTACTTCTAAATTAATCAGGACTTTAAATACTCTGGGGAAGAATAAATAGCTAAGTGAGGCTGATAATATAATACAATGTTATACAATCCAGAGAGAATTGGAGACTTCTACATTGATTATCTGCTGTTTCAAAACACCTTATCTTTTTTTTTTTCTTCTCTAATTCAAATTAAGTATTTTTTTATGCATAGCATGGCCAGTGTTATGGGAAGATGCTGCTTACTTCAGAGCTTAGTCTCCTGGCAAGAGGAGCATGGCAGAAACATGGAAGTTTACAATTGCTTGCAAGCAGTGTAAACCTATGCACCGCTAAACAATGTAGCTGGTAGCAAGGCCGTGATTTGTTGCAGGCCTGCTGTTCCGCTGGTATCTGTGGAAACAGTCAATTAGACAAAAAACAAATTTCCCCCACCCCCCACCCCTAAAATAAAATACTTGTATGAAACATAGGACAAGCTAACAGATTGTTTTCAGTATGTCAGGTTAAATGGGTTATTTTTGAATGGAAACAAAAAATGTTAATTCTTTTAGTTATTCCAATTAATCTGTGCCTATTAAGAGAGCTGAGGTGAATAACAATGAGATTCCTTGTTAATAGATTATGTTACCGGAATGATTAGGACTCCTTGCTCTATAATATTTATCTAGACAAAATTACAACTAGTCCAAAGTAAGTGGCGTTCATTTTTAGGTATTTGGATTCTTTTTACACATATTTAACTTACAGATGATGAGGAAAAAAATATCATCACCTGAATTACTAATGGTTTCTTTTTGTTTATCTAACAATGTTCTGCTGACATATAATGACTTTTCCTTTTATTTGTGTGGAAACACATCGGTGTCTGGTTACACTAGGAGGTGCAACTGAAATGATCATATGGAGAAAGACAGAACTGGTTTGGAAATATTGTAGCTCTGAAGATTTCCGTAAGTGGAAATAGGAAAATGAAAAAATAGGAAAATGAAAGCCATCTATCACTCCAACTTGCTATTTCACTTCATATCAGTGCATGAAAAAGCAAGTTGATTCTAAACTTTTATCAAACTAACGCAGACATCAGACCAAATAACTTTTCTCACACCCTGAGGAAGAGGCACATGTTACAGAAAGGACTGTGGCATATTTTTTCCCCCAATTGTTCTTTCTTTTTTTTCTCTCTTTTTTTTTTTTTCCCTGATAAGAATAAATGCAATGACTGGAAGATATAGATAACTAGCCAACTAACCTGAAGTGAGGGATTACACCCCTTTTTTAGATGTATAGATTTTTAGAAAAAAATTCCTTAAAAATGCATATTTCAAATTATTTAACTTCTGCAAATTCCCCATATTAATTGGTTCATGTAAATATTTGTAGTTTTTGTCTTTCTCACATTCAGAATTAATTTTAAATGGCAATATATTAAATTAATTTTCTCAGTTCTCACACAATTTTCCTCACTCTTCTTTCTGCCCTGTGGTCTTTTGCCCTTTCTGAAACCTCTTTTCCCCAGGGCAGCCCCATGATGGCCACAGCACCATGCTGTGCCCTGTGGTGGGTGGGCCGGAGCCGGCTGGAACCAGCTTTGCCCGGCCTGGGGCAGCCCCGGCCACCTCACAGAGGCCCTGCAGGTGCCGCCCCCCTCCACTTGCCACATGCAGCCAATACATACATATATATGTAAAGTATACAAAGTATATAAAGTATATTATTCTATGTATGAAGTACAGTATATAAAAGTATATATTTGTGTGTGTGTATGTACACATACGAGTAAAGAAAGACTGGAAGGAAGGATGAATGGGTGTTACTACTATGCAACTGTTAAACTCTATATTTAGAAGTATAATTAATGTTAAATGGAAAAAAATCCCAACCAAATCCCAAGTAAAGTCATGAGAGTAGAGGAAGGTACTGTCCGCAATTTAGAGATATTGTATTTAAGTGATTTTCCTCAATTTCACTATGTTAAGAGTCAGGTAAAATACATTGAGAAGTAGGACAAAGTATGGGGCTTGATATAAAAACAAAAGGGATTAAACATGAATAAAGAAAGATGTCCTTTATATAATACTTTTTTAAAGTACATTCAAGGTGTCATGTACATCTAAATCCATAACATGGAAGACAATACATATTCCTGTAATTAAGTGGGATCACATTAATGTCTAATGCTTTGTCTGAGAGTATCATAAACAGTTCACCCCGTAAAGATTTGACTCGTCAGTGCCATCAGTATCAGGAAGACAGAATTGCTTCTGCCTAAGAACATTTAAGGTAAGGTGAGTAAGTTTTAGCATTTATAAAGTGTTTCAGTGACCTAATAGTTGTTGGTTTATTTTACCTCTTTGTTGGTGGTTTGGTTTTTTTGCCAAGCTTTTTTACTCAAGTAACAGGTTTCTAAAACTGTATACCATATGTATGGACTACCTGTACAAAACAAAATGTTAATAAAGTATAAATATGGGAAATTTGTTTAAAATTTCATCTGTATAGCCTTGATTCAAAGCCTATCAAAGTCAAAGGAAAGAATCTAATTATGTTCAAGTAAATTTGGGAGAATTTTTCTATGTGATTGCAGCAGGTTGCCTCTTGTCATCAACCATTATCTGTGAATCATGCTTGCTGTTAAACAGCAGACATCTGAGACTCACATTCTATTATAATCCAATGGGAAAAAAAAAATATTCCAAATTTCTTCAAAGCAGTAGAACTTCCTTGTCCTGATCATTTTTCCACCAAAAATTTACCTAAATTTTTGCAGCCTTACCTGAATAAATTAATAACTCCATCTTAGAAGACATAATTTTCAGAAATGTCAAGAAATATCATAATATAATAAATCGCTTACAAAAAATGCCTTTATCCATGTTTAACCTTGGTTGCTGAAAGATCAGTGGAAGAGTATTTTAGCACATGCACGTAATGAATATTTCCCTTAGCTCTCAATTGTTAAACCAAAATTGACTGGTAATTAGGAGATAGAATATTAGTTAATCTATATGTTCAATTGGCAATTTTGAGTGACTGGATCAATTTGCCCAAACCAAAATGCCTTAGAATAGCTGAATTTTCAGAATGGACATTCAGAATTCCCTCCAGAAATAACTTTTCAATGGTGTCTGAAGCTAAGCCTCGATTGTTGAAAGGTCATGATAACTAATTATTAAAAATAACTGACTCTAAAAAATTTGTGTAACTTCTTAGATGGTGTAGATTTAATTTAACCCTATAACTTTTTCAGATATATTATACTCACAAACATTTTCACCTATACTTGCAACACATACAACCTTTTCATTGACCAACAAGCTTTGCTCTTACAGCTCCTACTTTTCCAGGTAATACTTAGCAAAATGTTATGCATTGCTTATTATGTTCTTTATCCTGAAAAAGAAAAGAAGTTGCATAGTAAGGTAATTTAATGGCTCAAAACTGTTTATAAGAAAATTATTCTAATTGTTCTAGTGCAAGCAATGCATGATTAAAACTTTGATTAAGAAAGAATATTTCAATTAATCTGATCATATACATGCTATGCAGTATCTGATCACTGAGGAATAAAGCTCTTTTGATATTACTTAAAGGTAAAATTTCAAAGCAGTGCAGAGATGTTTTACTTCTGTTGATGTTTACAGGAGTTGCCTGACCAAAGTCACATACACTGTGTTGAAAATTCACCCTATTAATTAAGAAACTAGATTTCAGAATTGCTACCTACATCTTAAGATGTCCTGGACTAAAAACATTTATTTCTGTTGAGTCAGTATACTGTATGCAGCATACTTGGTGGTGTACAAGTTTTACCTTTGACAGTTCTTGTAATTTCAGAGAAAATGAGTGTCCTTAAAACTACAAAAGGGTGAATTAATTTATTCTGCCTGGAAAAACACAGTATTTTAAAGAAATATAATTGAACAGAGGAAAAAAAATCTTTTTGAATGTATATTTTGGAAGTATACACTCACAAGACAATAAATTACGCATGCATTTTATGATCTGGGTGTCTATTTTCAACTAAAATGAATAGCAGAATATCACTTTAAAAGACAATTCCAGGGGGATATGGGTTAAATAAAGGTTTATGGTATATATCAGAACAAAATACTATTTCAACTCTACAGGTAGCACTAGGTAACTTTTCCTAAAGTTGGTATGCTTACCCTGGTATATATACAGTGATGTATGCTCTATCATTGTTCTCCTATTTAAGTGGTTTTATATGGAAAAAACCTCCCTTGAGAACACCCTAGTGCCCTCATCCCACCCCGCAAAAAACAAAAGTAAGCAAATAAACAAAACTATAAAAGCTGTGTGTTCCAGGCTTAATTAAGATTAATTCACACTGGTATTTCTGATGCACCCTTTAAGGCTACATCATTGGCTTAAAGCTGCACAGAGAAAAAATATTTTTGCTGGAATTAGAAAGCATGTTTTTTTCTGCTTTAATAAAGAGAGATACAAAATAAGCTTTAACATATGATCTCTGATTATCTCCCTGCTCAACCATGAGCTCAGTTTCTGTCTTGGACTGTTCCTTTCCAGCATAAATTTGCTATAGAGGGCCAGGCCCTTAGCAGCACACATGTGAGCCAGTGAGTGTCAATGAATCTGAGAGATTGAATCCTCATCTGCCTGTTAGTTATATTAGCCACAATGTCCACACATATATCAGTATTATTCTAGTCTTTTAATTAGGCCTACATATCTTAGAGTTCTGTTTGGACTTTGTGTACAATTTGATATTTGATAATGATAGACCTGTGTATTTGATCTTGATAGTATGAACTGTCAAAGTGAGCAGGAACAACCTCCATCTGGACTTACAAACTCCTTTCACTATTACTATGACCTAGTAAATAAATTAATCTTCTGTCAGTATTTCCCTTGGAATCCTAATTACACAGTCACAGGACATTAAAGGTATGGTGAAACTTCAAAACTACTTTCAGAACTCTCTTAACTTCTGATTTTGTTAGGACTTTTTCTAGATTACCCTGTATGAACCAAAGGATTTTGTCTTTAATGGAATGGCTGTTCACTACCGCAAAAGTTCTGTAAAAAGTAAGAATATTAAAACAAAATGTTGCTGCTATATGTTTATTCCCAAGTTGCACCTTCTTTGGGAACAGCAGGCATAGATCTTTGTCTCAAATACCATAAGAATTCCATTTTCCCAGGAAACTAGCCCAATCATATGTCTGCTGGCAAACTGAAGTTCTCTTATTAAGTTGTTGGTTTTTTAAAATATAGCTTGGTTTCATAAGATCTTTCAAGTCATTGTAAATGTCAAGCATGTTATTCTTCACATATGCTTGCAAACTTTTGTTAGGACAGCAGGATTTGCTGTGATGTGTCCTGGACATGTCTATGTTTTTATGAGTTCAGTGGTGAAAGATACTCTGTGCAATAATGAGCAGATACAATCTATCTGGACAGTAATTAGCACTGCAGTTTGAGGTGTAGTAAGTGAAGATTTCTCCTCCCTTGCCCTGTAGCTACCTGTGAAGCATCAAAGACCTTTAGCATTGTGCTACACATTTGCTCTCGTTTCTTCTGAAATTTGCCCTGGTTTTGTCTTCCACGTGTTTTTTACCACCATCAATTAGATTTCCCTTAAAGTGGAAAGGAAAGGAAGGGAAAACAGAAAAAAAAATGGACCTCTGTTCTCTAAATCTAGGTAGTTTGGGGATCAGTTCAGCCTTCAGTCATTCCAGTGCCATTTGCAGTGAGCAAGGGCATCCAGTCAGGCCTCTTACCTATTCATCCAGAAGAGCAGAGGTCTCCTGCTTCTCCACAGTGGAGATGGGTAGGTGTGCCCTGCCACTCCCATGACTTCTTACCCTGAAGTATCTTAAATTGCACCAGTTGCCTATATGTGAGAAACTAAATAAAATAAATAAAATCTAGGTGACAAATCCATGCATTGCTGAAGTTAGTGACGGTAAATCTTATTCACTATCAGACTTTTATTATGAGTATTCCTAAAGGTTATGAAACCTAATCATTTGGGAGTTTTATTTTTCTGAAAAGTTAATTATAATAAGCTGGTTTTTTCAGGTCTTACCCCCCCCCCCTTTTTTTTTAAACTCATTTGTGATTTTTCTAAAAATATAAAGAGATTTGTAATAAAAGTCCAATAACTCCTGTTCCAGCTTTTTGATTAGCAGCCAAGACTTTCTATGCTTCTTAAAGTCCATGTGTTTTCCAGCAGTCAGTAGTTTGGAACACAAATGTTTAGAGAGTCTGATTATAGACATAATTCATTATAGTGTACGGAAGGCAGGATTCAGAAAACAAGTAACATAGTTCTCAGGCAGATTAAGAAATGAGTGTTCTGGAAGGAAAACTGCATAATGTTATTACGATTATTTTAAAAAAAGTTTTGTATAGTGATGTCTATATATCTTTGTAATTCTGACTTAATAATGTCAAGTGCCTAAGATGTAAAACTAGATGAAAAAATAAAAAATGCAAGAAGAATAGATGTTTAAGATCCAAATTTGCTCTTCTAATGAATATAATTGTTCCTTATTGAAATAGAAGGAAGTGGAACGGAAATGAAAGTTTGATTTATATTATTAAAAAACCTAAATTATATTGCATTTTACACAAGGAAAATTAGAGAGCAGAAAATGAAAGAAATATAAAGAATGAAGAGGGAAGTACTGCAGATGTAAAAAGTTCATGTAAGAATTAATATAAACAGAAAAGGGTAGAACTTTTAGTGGAAATATAAGGGGGGGGGGAAAAAAAGCCAAAACATGGTAAAGGATTGGGCAAAAGAAAGGCTTGAGGAGAAGGTGGCTATTTTAACAGCTATGTTATCACTTTTTTACATGACAAAATAACATTCTTATTATTTATTTTATTAACTGATGTCGTCTTCATTGTTTTTCTAAACCTTTTAGCTTTTCATGATTTTTTTTCATTTGCTTGCTTTCCTCTTGTCCTATTTGTTTCTACTCTGCACTTTTTTCTCATTGTTTATTGGCCTTTAATTTTAGTCCCATATTCATCCTCTTCTTACCTAGTTATTGATCATTCTAGAAACGTCTTTACTAGAACTTTTCTTTTAGTTATGCTGGAAGAACAGTCTACAGAGAGAAATAGATTAAGAGTATTTAAAATTATGTGAAGAAAGCAACGTGTAACATTAAAATAAAAATGGCAGACTGAGATTTGGCCAAGATCATGACATGTGTGATACCTGTAAGGATAGCTTCAAATACTGAGTGCAATAAGCCAATTTTTAAACAAAATCTCTCTCATTTCCTGGTAGTTTTACTTCTTCAACCTTTATGTATTTTAAAATGAAGATTCTTTAGACGTTATACCACATAAGTTTTATGACTTACAGAGACATAAAGAAAGAGTTATTCAGTCTTTTCAAAATTAAAACTGTATTTTGTCCTTTGTGTTTGGATAACAATTGTCAGTCTTGAACTAATTTTGGTTTAACATGCCACACAAACACAACCCCAAAGTTTTAGAGTTCCCAGAAATTATTTCTTTACTTTAGAATCCAGCGAGTTTTCTCATGAGTGACATGATACCAATGACATACTGTCTGCAAGTCAATGAACATGATAGCTTTGTCCTTCACATTTTTGTTTTTACTACCTGTTTAGGTAATCAGTACAGTCTGAATGCTATTGCTAATATCAATTAAATCAGGTCAAAAGCATAACAGCAGGAAAAAGAGATCAGCCAGTTACCATATGAAAACCCAAGACGCTGGGGCACCTTATGGTATGTGCAAACAATTCACTATACAATTTCTGGAGAGAGGAAACTGGCATACTGTTGAATACTGTTTTCCTTTGGGTAAAATTTTAATTAAAAAAGCAGCATGGATACAGGTTTTAGATCTTCACTATTCAAATAGCTGAGATAGCTGTTTGAATTTTAAAATCTTATAAAGTATTTCATTAAAAAAAAAAAGACTTTTGTTATCTCAGTCTTAATACTGTTTATAATACGATTGACCAGAATTTATGAGTCAAGTGAAACCTGAAGTACATCATGACAGAACTGAAGAAGGGGTATTGAAAAGATGCAATGACTCCTCCTGGATCAAACTTTGAAAGCAAACACCTGTTTTCTTATCTGAGGGGTGAGGAAAGGTAGCTCCTGCTACACACATCTGCTGTAATTCACAGTGACCAAGGGTGTCCAGATCCCTGCAATTTTTCTGCCACTCACCTGAGCATAGCCAGACACATTTCTATCTTACTCAGGAGATGTGCAACTGGATACTTCTATATTCTTATAGCTCTATCATAAAACAGGAACAGAGAGAAAAGGTCACAGAGGGGCCATGTGTCTGACCCTTAAGCTCTATTTCTGTGTAAGCAGTTCTTCATGCCCTTTTGCCACACTTTTGCTCTGCATTCAGGGATGATCAAATTTGTATTCATATAATACATTTGTGTAAACAGAGTTCCATCAAGATATGCTGTAGCCAAGGGTACATGTTAAATATATATATACACATTTTCTGTAGAGATTATTTTTCCTTTCTCAGTTTAATATGGTTACTAGAGGCATATGAGCACTTAATTGACATCTTTTCTGTTTGTGAGGCACTATGCATTTGTGCAATGGATAAAAGCTTCGTTAACTCTGACTTCTAGAGCCTGGAGGTATAGAAGTTAAAAAGATTTTTTTTCTTTTTCTCCTTTCTTTTCAAACAAAACATCGGTTTGTGCTTACCTTTGGATGTATGAAGATGTGACACCTACTTAAAAACCACAGAAACTAAATACAAAACTGGAATACCATCAGTGGCAAAGGTCAAGCATTTTTAAAAGTTCACATAATAAGGTAATACAAGGAAAAAGGAAAGACTTACCTTCCTACTACTAAAAGACAATAAAAGCAAAACCAGAAGTATCCATGAAGTATGCATAAAAGAAGAACATTACTTGGAAAAATTTACAACTCACTGTACTTCCCAAGTATTTTCTTTACATGAATTACACTCTAAAGATGGATTCATTAGTCCTATTTTTGACATTTAAAAGTTAGACTTCTATTTCTGAACCAGTCATGTACGCTACATTTAAAGTAGTCAGGGATGCAAACTTGTGGGTAGGAAAGTTACTTCAGAGTCTAACCCTATGTTTAAATTTCAGCTTCTGGGAACACCTTTAAGACCTTGCACATGTCTGAGTTTGTGCCCCAGATGTGTCTTGACTCCATGTTAAAATTAAGTCTGATCGTGCACAAATCCTCTTTGAGTTCCTTACTTTCTTATGTTTTTATAGAAACAAGCATCAAATGCATGAATTTGAAGGGAGCTATGGAAAGGACTAAGGCCCTCACCTGGACATTTAGTGGGTCAAGATATCAAGTCACACACCCATATTATTGGCATTAAATCCACATCACCCATGTGATCTAGACATAGCTGAAGTTTCTTGAGGTACCTGTCTCTCTCCTTTGATTGTAAAGTCATAAAATCATAGAATCATCTAGGTTGGAAAAGACCATAGAGTACAGCCATTAACCCAGCACTGCCAAGTCCATCACTAAACCATGTCCCTAAGTGCCACATCTACACATCCTTTAAATATCTAGGCATCCAGTTCCAGTGCTTGACAACCCTTTCCATGAAGAAATTTTTCCTAATATCCAATCTAAACCTCCCCTGGTGCAACTTGGAGCCATTTCCTCTTGTCCTGTTACTTATTACTGGAGAGAAGAGACCAACACCAACCTCAGTACAACCTCTTTTCAGGCAGTTTTAGAGACTGCTAAGGTCTTCCTTGAGCCTCCTTTTCTTCAGGCTAAACAACCCCCATTCCCTCAGCTGCTTTTCATAAGACTTGTGCTCTAGACTTTTCACCAGCTGTGAATCCCTTCTGACTAGTTCAGACTAAGAGTCTAGACATAGGCATCAAATACCCTTTGAAACCTCTATTTCCTGGCTGCCATGTGCTACTTGAGGAAGACACATGTCTTTTAACACATCTAAAAGTCTCATACAGCTGTTGCAAGTCATCTAAAGACTGAGCTCCCATTGTCATCAAAGAATATTAGGGATCTAGAAATCAGTTGCCTCATACAGATAATTAGTCTGGCTTGAGATATTTGGCTTTCATTTCATACCTGTCATACCTTCTGCTGAAAAAGAGCATGATAAAGACATAGGTTTCTGTTCAAAGAAATTATGGCAGATTATCTGCCATGCAAGTAAAATATTTAAGTATATTCATATATGTATATGAACATCAATATTCATATACATATATATGTATGTATATGAACATCAATATTCATATACAAGTACACATAGCCAGTTTGGCTAAATATATGTTTTTACAACTTTTATCTATGTAGTGATAATAATTACAGGATTCTATTAATAATTACTTTATGTTCATAATGAAACTGTGTTATATATTTGATAACATTAGATAGCCAAAACTAGAGTTGCTTTGGTGACCACTAAAAATAATCTCACTCATGTGGACTTGAGAACTTCCCAAGAAACACAGAAAAAAGTTCCACCAATACTTGTGGCACATCAGCTCTCATATACAGTTATTCTGATACCTGTATATTTCCTTGTGCTTATAATTTATGGGATGAAGTTTACAAGAAAACATAAAGCTCAAAATTTGATCTTGTAGACAAGGCTGAATGTCCAGTTGAGGGTCTCTTATGTACTTGTTTTGTTGCGTTCCAGATCCAGCAATCCTTATTCTGAAGAGAACTAGAAAGATTTAGTTTCTTTTAGGTGCTATTCGAAGTAGAGGAAAACCATTCATCCACATAGCTCACCATTTTCTTGGACTGTTTCCAACTCTCATTTTGTCTGGTACCTTTCTCCCTGCATTTTTATTTTCTAAAGTTCTGCTCAGCACCTATGTCTAAATCTTTTCCATAAAACTCTATAGCTCCTTGCCTTCTGCAACAACTGTTAGTTTTCTTAAAAATAGTGGAAGGTATAAGACCACCATAACCCTTTCTGTATGACTATCTTGTGGGTCAAATATCTTGTTTGAAAAAATATTTTACTGAAAAAAAAATTGTTGGTTCTGTGCTAATGTTTTGTATCTCAAACCTAACCTAAAAAAAATACAAAATGGGGAAAGATATAAATTGTCAATTTAAGAAAAACCTTTGACTAATGTAGGTAAAGTCAACACCTACGCCCAGCATATGGGTGTATTGGGTTTTGGAGGTGTTATAAAACTTATTTGCATTTATTGGGTGGCTATCACAATAGAAAAATAAACTTTTTACTGATAAACCACATATTTTGATTTATATATAACTTTATGAATTTAAAATTTTGGATTATTACGTTTCTCTGGGTTTTTAAATATTTAAAAGTCATTTCCATTATGATGGCTCCAAGTGAAATTCTGATGATAATTTTCCTTGGAGAAATTGTTCTGTTTTAAAGAACAGCTTTAACAGAATTATTTCTAACATATAGAAATGCACACAAACTTCTTATGTCACATGCCTCCACCAACTGATAGATGTAAGTACCTTGCAAAGATGTATCTAAAATAATTTTCTGCTAATAATAGTGAAAGTTGTTTTCAGGAGCTTATAAGACATTTGGTATGAGAAGATACAGATACCAAATAAAAGTAGACTTTAATTGTATTTTAGGAATAACATAGGTTTGCTTTCTGATTTAATTTCCTCACCATTATGTAAAAATAGTTTTCCAGTTAAGTAATGACTTTATACGGAATACTGTACAGATATCCCTTGTTATTCTCTTGGGTAGTGCTGTTAACAAAAGCTTTTTCCACAATGGAAAGTGTACCTAGTCGGAGTTTTGTTTATATAAATTATATACACACATAAACTAAGCATACAGATTTATGTCTTGTGCAACCCTTTTAACTATCTGTACTTGCTGTTAAATTGTATATTTTTCCATAGGAGCACTGTAACTCATAAGAAAACGACTAACACTGAAAACTCAGTTAAGTCTCAAAAATAGGCATTAGTTCTGAGGCCTGGCACTCCTTTTGGGAAATCAAAGTTTTTATTGCCAGATAAATTAGTGTTTCAAAAGTATGAATACAGATGCTGTTTGCAAATTTGTCACAATCTGTCTTCCAGCAGGAAGAATTTATACTGTATATAGTAATGGAAAACAGAAAACTGCATATTTCACTAAATTGCAGCTGTGTATGTAAGATTTATATGGTTGTTTTGTGTCAGTGAAACATGTAGGTCTTACAGCATTTCAGTTCAATATTCCACACAGAACTTTAGTATTCTTATTTTAGAGTTATTTTATACTTTTTAATAGAATAAATAAAATACAGCATTTGTTGTAGAGAAAGCCATACATAATAACTATGTTTATCAATGTTTTACTGCAGAAGACAACTGTGGTAAAAAACTTGTTATTCTCACTACAGACTAGACAGACCATACCAGAGAATTTCCAGTCTGCAAGCCGTTTTCATAATTCCTAAGTGTCCACTCAGTCCAGTATTAAATGTTTTAGAGGACTTATATTTCATGCTAGGTGGGCAATTCTAAAAGAAATGCCCAAACTAAGTGACAAAGTCACAGTTTTATTTTTATTATAAGCAAGTTCATTTAGAGATTGAATATTCTCAAAGCTACACCCAGATGGCAAGTTTCTTTTTGCTTGCATGCCTTCACATAATGGAGTCCTACTTATTCTTTTTTTTTTTTTTTTTTTTCCTTTTTTTTCCCCTTCTGTCAATTCCCTTACAGCAACCGACCTTCAAAACAGGAGCTAACATTTTTTGCAGTTGTGAAGTATTGGATCCAATTACTCCCAGCAAAAAAACGGAGTTTATTTTAATAGGATTTGCAGTAAAACCAAGCACATAAAAATCAGATGCATAGGCAAAGAATTTTTCATCTTTAATCATTAAGCTACCAGTACAAATTGAGCCCTGCAGTTATTTCATTCCCAAAGGAGACCAGAGATTTAAAGAATTCAGAGGATTAAATATTTGTGTTTGAGTGAACATGCTAAGTGTTTTTGTGGTTGCTATCATTAAAACTGTATTTCAATACTTTATTTTAGATGCATAACATGCACATTCTCTTTAAATGATAGCTTGTATCTCTTCCTAGGTACCAGGCATTAAGGGTACCTGTGTTACATTACTATCCTTCCCACAGATATATTGCTGGAGAAAAGTGTGTTCATCCTCTGGAATACATGAACCCCTAAAAATCAAAATATGTTCTATCCAAATTATTCATAGTATTTGCCAAATGCAAAAGACTTGCTTTCCCAGGGGAATGCAAAAGTGGAAATTTTTATTACAGCACTATTGGAAAAGAATAAGAAATTAACAAGATAACAAAATACCTAATCACTGTGAGAGAAATGGGCAAGAAGTTTTTTTATTTACAAGTAACACACATGCAGTGGGCCAAATGAAAGTCCTGTACATAGGGTTTAACTTTTCTTCTGAAATAAATGCTTATTGATGATGTATGCCCGATAAAGTTTTGATTTCTGCAGAACTAGTGTATTTCTGTATGCATCAAAGAAGTTCCAGGATCTCAAATATGTCCCTAGTTCCCCAGATAGGTATAGCACCTAGTACTCTGTTAATATAATGTTTTTATTTATGTTTAAACCCATTTTTCACTTTCCAAATCTCTTTTTCACTTTTCCAAATCTCTTTCAGCTGCTACTGTGATCTGTTACACCTCTTTGCTACATATAAGGTGTGACAGTCACAGTTTTCATGGTCTTGATGGATCCCCCCTTTTGTCCCCTTTTATGTAGACTATCAAGTTAGAGAAGTTAGGAAATGCTTCCCAGTAAGAGCTACCCAATTCAGTAGATTATGGACCCTGGCTTTTTAAGAATGAAGATGAAGAATGTGAACTTATCGGAATCTTCTGAGTTTTAGCATTTAGACCTTATTCAGAAGCCTTCTAGGATGCATTTGTTACTCAGGCTTTTGGGTTGCCACCTGGAAAACAGCATGCGCTATTTGCCTTAACTATACTAAATAAACTAATGAAGATGTCACCTGGACATTATATAGATCAACATTTCATATGTTAAGTTTATATTTTATTCAATAGGTACACCTATTTTGTTGTAATGAATTTAAAATTAAGACAACATTCCATATTTAAATTATTTTTGTCTTTTCATTCTTTATTTCTTATGCTACATAATTTTGATCTTGTTAGTGACATACAGTAATTATAATTCTCTTATATGCAACATTTTTATATGACCTTCTCAAAAGCCTGGCATGTAGACTGAACTATATGTAAAGTCTGTAGCTGAACAAGTGACTGTAGCCATTTTCAAGAGCAATTAATCCCATTTTAAAATTGCCATTTACAATGAGAGAACTGAATAAAACCCTAACATTCCCTGTTCTGTCCAGTGATTATAAAGGCTGTGTCAGAAATAGTATAGCAGTGATATTACTAAACTGAATCACAGAATGCTGTGTATAAAATTTATATTCAGAATTGCCTTGCCCTGACCCACAAGGCTGTATATTCAGGATTCCATTTGCCATTCAGTTGTTCAGTATTCCCAGTATCCACAGTAAAGGGGCCCCAGTAATGTTCGGTGGCTTGGGTATGAGAACCCAAGATCCGAATAATCAAAGCAGGGTGCTTTCAATTCCAATTCTAATACCAGAAGTTTAAAAGCTGGTATGGAAAATATTCCCCTAAATATTCAGTGTCTTCTCAGCTATTGTCTAGGTATCATGGACAAGAATCTCTAATTAGCAGATCCCTTGAAAAACTTTAATAATGCACACCTGCAATGGTATCACCCTTGCATGAAGGGAATGGAACTGATAGGGTTATCCCAATCCATGAGTATGAGTTTTGTATAAAGAAATCCAGATGGACTGGAATATGTACATGTGTAGGAGGGCAAGTGCAGGGTGTGCCTGAGAGAGAGAGAGATGCTGCAGATGGTGTTTGACTGTTGAACTGAGAATATGTATCTGTAATTTATCTGGAAGATGAAGTAAACAGCACATTAATTAAATTTGCAGATGATACCAAATTGGAATGTGTTGCAAACACCATTGAGAAAAGATGTAAACCAAAGTGACCTAGAAAAGGTTAGAAACATAAGCAAGGCATTAAAAACTGATATACAGTCCTAAGAATGAAAGTTAATACATTGAAAATACAGATATTAAACAAAACAGGAAAATAAAACTGGAAATCAAGAATATTAAGACAATTTAAAGCATGATAATGGTCATAGTATGACCAGTTATGAATTCTTTTTCTCTCCTCTCCTCTCCTCTCCTCTCTTCTCTTTTTTGTGTTTCTTTTTGTACAGCATCTTCTAGATTTTGGATAAATGTATTAAAAGTGCAGTTCACTTCAAATGCAGAAGACTTATATCACAACCAGGGAGACACTGTCCCACACTGTTCTCTCACTGACCCAACAACCTACTGCTACAGCTATGAAAATCAGGGTGACAATGGATGAAAATTATCGTTGCCTTAGAGACTATAAACATTTAAGTTCTTTATAGTCTAAAAATATGATTGGATTGCTCCAATTGACTAATAAGGATAAAAAAGCTATCAGAGCTGTACACTGCACAAGATGTGTATTCTAACATGTGGACAATGTAATGCAGGAACTCAGAATCCTGAATCTGATCATATAAACATAGCTTTATGTACCTCATTCTAAGAAAAAAATAATTTAAGAACCTTATCTTTTTATTGCCTCACTCCCTGCTAACATCACCTCTGTTGCACAGGAGATGGATACCTTTCCTTCCATTTGGTCTAGCCAATGTAGATATAATTAAACTCAGAGGAATTTTTCTCAGATCATATTTAGCTGTGAAGGTTGCTGCTTCTGTTAAAGAATACAGAAAGGTTGTAAGGCTTGTTTTATTTTTTTTCCACCTGTGCTACTTAAGTAAAATGTATCAACTCCTTCTACAAACACCATATTACCTTTTATCACTGTGACTGACAGCGAGTTTACTCATCACAGTAATTTAGTTCCAAAACATCCAAAATATGAAAAAATGCACCATTGTGTATGTGGTGGGTTGACCTTGGCTAGATGCCAGTTGCCCACCAAGCCACTCCAACACTCCTCTCCTCAGCAGAATGTGGGGGAAGAAAATAAGATGAAAAAAAATTTGTGGGTTGAGGTAATAGAAGTTTAATGAAGCAATAGAAAAGGTCATGCACCTGAAAAAAAAGGAAAACAAAAGGTATTATTCTCTACTTCCCATCAGCACATGATGTTTGGCCACTTCCCAGGAAGCAGGGCTTCAGTATGCATAGCGGTTGCTCTGGAAGACAAATGTAAATAACAAATGCCTCCCCTCCTCCCCTTCCTCCTCCTTTCTCTTAGCATTTATATCTGAGCGGACGTCACATGGTAGGGCATATCACCTTGGTTGGTTTGGGTCAGCTGTCCTGGCTATGTCCCCTCCCAAGATCTTGCCCAACCCCAGCCTGCTGGGGGCAGGGAGTGGGGAAAGGTTGGAGAGGCAGCCCTGATGCTGTGTGAGCGCTGCTCAGCAGTAGCCAAAACACTGGTGTGTTACCAGCACCTTTCTAGCGACCAATACAAAGCACAGCACTATGGCTGTTAAAGGCTGCTGTGGGGCTCAGCCACAGACCCAATGCAAGAATCTGTAGAATCTAAGGATGCCATTAGGCATAACTATAACTTAGTGGTAAACATATTCACTTGAGGTGGAGTAATAGAACTATTTTGTTGCCTCCAAGTATTCTTATAAATTGAGCTTCAGATCGTCTTTGGATAAAAATGAAATTCAGTGATACGAAATAAAAATCTTGAAAACAGGATGTTGAGCTATCATTTCCATGTGTACACTAATAGCCAAGCTCCTTCTTGTACTGCTGCTGACTTCATAACTCCTGTAATGTGATGTTCATGCCCATGTAATTAAGAAAGATGTCCTAACAGAGAAAAAGTGGTAGCCTTGAAATCATGTTTTCCCAATAGCTGAGGGAGAAATTCAGGCATTCTACTTACTGAATAAATGTCTGGTTTGCTGCTTAAAATATTAAAAATTGTATAAATGAAAATCAGATATGTGGCAATATTTGATATACATTACACTTATGTTCCTGGCTGAATAGTAGCTTCAGCTTAATAGACAGATTACAAAGTACTCCCAATTAATTCAAGTCTATTTCTTCAGTATTGCAAGGATGCAGCAGGTTTCATCCTTTCATGCTTAGAAATGATCAGAGTCCAGAAATCTCACTGGGAAGCAGGTAAGCTATTTTGTAAGACAATCTAAATGTGTGCAGAGAAAGTGTATTTGGTGCTCAAGACAGAAATTGCCATGTCTAACTGCAGACAGTTTCACAGAAGCACCTTCCCTAAGGCTTCTTAATCAAAGTGAGAAACTGATTCAGACACACCATTTTTCTCAGCTTTCTCCTGATTTGTATATCCTTCCTGGCTGCTGAATATCCTGTTGTCATATTCCTATTAGAATCCTTAGGCAACCAACAGCTTCTCTTAACACTGGAAGGCACCTGCCTCTTCTCTTCTCCTTCCCAAAGGAAACAGATTGACTTTAACTTTGGTGAACCTTACTGGTTAAACTCTTAAACTGAGCATGGTACATAGACACAGCAGTTTGCAATGCCTCCAAGTTCCCTTTCTATATCTGGCTGCAAAAAGAATACCCTTAAAATCCCAACCAAATGTCTGTATAAATGACATTTGGATGGAAACTAATATAAATAAATCTCAGTAATAAACCCCAAGATTTTTTAGAGATTGGCAAATACTTAAAATAAAAAATATTTTTTTTAAATCCTTGAATTATTGGCAAATTTTAAGATGAATATGCTTGGAAAACATTTCTGAAGTGCATTGACCGCAGCCTCTTGAGTAAGTAGTGGAAATTCATGTATCCATAGTTCCAAATATTTAGATTGCTTCCTACAAGGAAGAAAGACAAAGATATGGAATCCATTTTTATTGATTCTTTTGCAGAATGCATATTGAGTTTTTTCTGTCATATGTGCAGAGCAACTCCACTTGCAAGAATAAGTAAATAAGAAGTCATAACAGGAGACCAGGCTTTCATGTTCCATTTAAGGAGACTAAAATTGAAGGTTCTGGTTATGACTTCGTAGCCATTTATTCTCCTTTACATGACTTTGGGGGATCCCTTTTTCATGGAGAGAGTTTGGTCTCTGTAACTAAAATAGAAAGTAGATTTATCAGGATGCAATTAATATTATTTTGCTTTGAACCCAAACAAAAGCATACTAAAATAGTGAACTAACAATAGTATATAATATTGTAAAACTTACACACATCCAGCTATAATGTATAAGCATTTTACCAAAGTATATGATCAATCTGATCTTTATATAGCAAGCATGTATATAAAAAATCCTTGGGCAAGATAAGCCCAAAGGACTGCAAATAGGCAGAACATCCTGCCAAACCAACCAAACCCAATGGAAGCGGCAATGGAAGCAGAGGAGAGCCCCCTTTTTGAGGGGAGCAGGGCCAATTGCATACAAACATTGGATGTCAGTAATGAAAACAGCAGAAGAGAGAATGTAAGACAACTTCAGCTGCAGCTTGCCTTAAAGAGCTCTGAAGCCTGATCGCTGTCCGCTCAGTGAACCACCAAGGACCACAGCCATCAGTGCTAAATAAATGTAAAAATATCAGCTTTACAGTGCTATATACTTGGATCTAATTTAAGAAGCAAGTCTAAAAAACTAAAGGTTTTGTGTTCAGTAATGGTGATGATTAATAAGGTGTGTGAAGTAATCATTAACAAGAAGTACATTGTTCATGAATGAATTTAGTAAAGTTTAAAGTTTCAGCATCTCTTGATTTATCAATCTTATGACATCATTATCAATTTCTAATTTTTGTACACATATATGTGTATACATTTATTTAATGGCAACACTTCTCTCAAATAACAAACAAGGTTGTAAAGTTGTAAAAGGCTGAACAATTTTATTTGAGAGACTGGTATTCTTTACTCTGTATCTTTATACTATTATTGTGTTCTCTTCCCTTTACCCTCATCACATTTTCCCCTAGACTGTATTTACTATTAGACAATAAAGTTTTGGTTAGAGTATTCTCAGTATAACTGGTGAAAATTAAGCCTTGAGCTTTCTATTGTCATGCAGTATGCCCTTTCATTTTTGTGTGCATATAAAAGTTGTTTTTGAACAGAGATAAAGTCTGGAAAAAGAAAGCCAAGATAATGTTGCAGAGATATATGACTAAACCCAAATCTTTCTTTTCTAAATGATTATCTGGTTTAAAGTAACTATGAGATAAGTGCTGAAAACCTAATCATTATCAGTAATTTGTAATCGCAATCATAGCTTCACTATCAGTCTTAGGAGTGAGATGATTTAAAATTATTTTCTTTTGAGCAGTTAATGTCTCCTGAGATTTCCACAGTGTCTGATGGCAAGTTTGCAAGAGAAATATTTCTTCTTGTAATAGACAAATAGACAATAGATTTTTATCATATTACAGCTTACACAGTGCTGAAAATAATAATAATAAAAAGATTCTAAAAATCAGATAGGTCTCAAACCTTTTTTTTTCTTTTTTTCTTTCAGCATCATTGACTATAGTGGAGTGATCTGGTTTTAAAGAGCTTTACGCTTAATGGATGACACAAAATGTTCCTAGATTTTCATTTTGGTTTCATTTTTTGTCTTTTGTGTTTTGTTTTGTTTTGTTTTGTTTTGTTTTTAAATCTGTGTATTTAGACCCTCTGCTGGTGGCCTGAATGGAGTTATGCCAATTTACATTAACAGTGTTGACACATATTTGGCTGTGGATTAAACTAAGGCATTTTTCATCTCATATATCTGCCCCAGCCTGTTATCAGAAGCTGCTGTCCCTATAGCAAGGGCAGATGAATGAAAAAATATTTCTTAATCAAGGCTAATGTGTTAAGGAAACTGAAATCAGCATTAGCTTACCTTAATATGACTGGCTTTAAGTTCAAGAAAATGCTGAAGAAAACAAAACCTCAGGTCTCCCTGTTCCTGTGGTGGTGTTTTCCACAAGTTGGATAGGCAGCTAGGGGGTGGAGGCAGAGTCAACTGTCCCAGTTTATACATGCTGCAGTTTTTTTCCTTCTGACATGAAGTCTGTTTTAGAAGAAAATCTACTTGCAGCTGATAGGGATAGAAGGTTACTTTTCCTCACAGGTCTGCATTGTTCACTTGTCTAACCTTCTCTGGGTTACAAAACAAACTGAGAAATAAAAAATAAAATTTAAAAACAAAACAAACAGCAAACCAAGCCAAAAAAACATACTGATACTGAAAAAGTATTAATCCTCTGTTAATAGAGAAGTTGGTAATGGAAGGATATATCCCACTGCCATGACCTGAGCTATGAAAAGCTTTAGTATTTATGAGTTTGTAAAATGTAGTTTAATCTGTTTGATGCCAAATGTTAGATGTTTGTTCTCCTATATAAACTGCACAGTGATATTCAGGGAGACAAGAGATCCTTAAGAATGTTAATGATATTTCTTTTTTAGATAAAAATAACTGTATTTCCAAAAATAAAAGTCAGAAAATAAGGCATGGGGATTTGTTCTGAGCCCTTGACAAACTTATTCTGAAATACTGTGCACACATCTACTAATATCAACCTCATTAAAAGCTGACTGGTTTTGTAGAACCAGTCTTTACAGTATTCCAAATAAAACACACTGAACTATCTGAGAATGAGAGAGAACTCTGAATAATTCCCTATCTAGTGAAAATACATTTTCAATATTAAATTCTCAAATGAAGCTTAATGGAATTTTACTCATCTTTCCAAAATACTGTGTTGAGGGAGGGAACAAGCATGAAAAATATCCTCCTGACAGATAGTGAAATGAAAAGCATTTGAAAAATGCTGCTTAGAATGAAAATGCCATTCCAACCCTACCCATAACATCACATTACCAGCTCTACAGTCACTTGCTTCCTCCTGAATATCCATCCCTCTGCCTTTGAACGTAAGTCTTTTATTATGCAGTCAGCAGCCTTCCCGGGATGTTTGCTAAAATACAAGGAGGAGTAAGGATTTTAAACAATAAATAAGTCACCTCAATACCACTTGGTTATAAATTAAGTACAGAGGTCACTGAAAGTAAAAAACAAGGTTTGACCTTCACTATTTCAGTACACATTCAGAAGACCAGCACAAAGGAATGTGAGCAGGCAGTTTGAGCGTGTGTTAGGACAACCCCCAAATGGCAGAAAAAGGTGCCTGTGCCTCAGCCATCCACAGCCCCAGGAGAGTAACATGTATATTTTCAAGATTAATTTTACTAGTATGCTTCATGCATTATATTGGTGTATGAGGCTGTCTATTGGGACAGTTGAAGAAAGGAAGTAAGGTATGGATTTTTTTGGCTGGGGGTGCGTGGGGAGGGGGGTGGTTGTTTTAGTAGTCTTCAGGTGGCTTTTGGGTGGGTTTTTTTCTTTTTCACTCTAGCTTTACACCTGCTCACATAGAGTTAAGGACACAAATATTACAAATAGTTTTGACAAATTTGAAATGTTATTGTCTTAACGGTTTTCCTCATTCTACTGACAGCAGTTACAATTTTTATTGCATTAGCGACAGAGAATGGACAGTGTATCCAGGTGTCATCCATTCCTGTTCTTGTTTCTTTGCAGTATGCCTGCTAACATGGTGTGCATTTTTGCATCTCTGGTGCTACATTTAGGAACGCCTAAGAAATAGAAAACCACAGCTGCCAGAGGATGGCAATTTCCACCAGAAATGTAAGTAAATATAGCTAGAGAAATAACTTTAATTTCCTTATTAAAGGATATGTTTTATTTTGGTTTGGTTTGAACACAATGAAATGGCTACTGCAGTTTGTTCCTCCCTCCCCTCCAAATAAAATTTTTGTCAAACAAAATAATTCTCAAATTCAAGAACAATTCAGCTAACAGCTGCGGTTAGGGGGAATAAAAACAGAGGAAAATGAAAATGAAAAGTTGAAATATTTGTCTTCAGCTTTTTGAAAGAAATATTTGAAGTCTTCAATTAAACTGTCTTTCAGAATCCCTACTCTGTAATTAGTAGGTAGAGGATTATTGAACAATTAGTAAATATCCTGCATTTAACATAGTGGGGTTTCTTTCCCCAGGTCCTACTTTTAAATATCAAGAATTTAATGAATTTATTTATACATTTACAGTTCACTGCTTTGAACTTTTTGTTGATTTTCAATGGCATGTGATTATTCAGGAAACCACTACCACAGTACCCTTCAAAAGCTTCAGTAACTTTTTTGTCAGCCAAACAGCAATGGTGGGAGAAATATTTCCCTTAAAGTCCTAGTGATGAATGCTTCTTAACTACACCCATGCACAGAACTTGATCCAGAGTAGGGACTATATTTGCTTGAGAATGCATTGCTCTTTCTCTTCTTTTTTACTTTTTCTGTGGTTGTCACCTCAAAACCTTAAAAATATAATATGAACTGGAAGTCTACCACCTAGAATATACTTCAAGTAAACACGTACACAACTCAGTACTGTAGCTATTTTAAGTGTTTGATTAGAACATATTCCTGGAGTGCAATACAGTTCAATTTTTTTCCCTCTAATTTATGTTTCTGAGCTCCAGAACATGTAGTAATGCTGCTCTTGATAATTGCACCCACACCTGCAGAAAACCTTGACAACTTGTTTGGATTATTCAAAACAGAGAACTTTCCTTTTGATTTGGAAGTTTGTGGTGGGTTAACCTTGGCTGGCTGACAGATGCCCACCAAGCCACTCCATTATTCCACAGGCTGCAGCTTCCTTCAGCACACATCCACCTGCTCCAGTGTGGAGTCCTCCATGAGTTGCAGTAGGGATACTTGCTATGACATGGTCCTCCATGGGTTGCAGGGGAATCTGTGCTCAGGTGCCTGGAGCAGCTCCTACCCCTCCTTCTTCTCTCACCTTGGTGTCTGCAGGGCTGTTTCTTGCACATTTTCTTAATCCTCTCACTCACACCTGATTTGAAGCATTTTTTACCCTCTCATAAACATGTTATCATGGAGGTGCCACCAGCATTGCTGAATTGCTCAGTTTCGAGCAGTGGTGGGACCACTTTGGAGTCAGCTGAAACTGGCTCTGACAGAGATGGGGGAAGCTCCTTATCTCTTCTCATAGAAGACACCCTTGCAGCCCTCCCACTACTAAAACTTTGTCAGGTAAACCCAATGCAAAGTCCTTTGTTGCTGTTCATTTCTGTTACTTTTTTTACCTTGATTACTATCATGTTGTATCCCTCTCCTGTAATTTGAAAAGAATTCTTCTTTCTCACATTCCTTTCATTGGTGACAGTATTTGTATCTTTCTCTGACTCACCAATGTCTTATTACCTTTTCGTTATTGTCAATACAACTTTAATTTTCATATTATACATATTGGCCAATATGTTATAAAGAGAATGCTATTGGGTGCCCTCACTAAAAAAAAAAACAAAAAAACAAAACCAACCAAACAAAAAAAAGTCCTGGACAATTCTGAGTTATAGAATTGGACCAAAAAAAAAATTTAACATTTCAGGAAGTGTTATTACACTGCACCTTCTTATTGTGCATGCATTTTTGGTTGCCTGGGGGCAGCTGGATGTCATGAAACTTTAGAAATATTTTCCTGTTTCTGTGGAGCATGGTTTGCCAATGTATCTTATCTGTTCCATAGCAGCTGTCATCATTTGGGAACAACTGAATACACTTGATTTTTGATGTCAAACAATAAATAAATAATTTATAATGAAAATGGGATAAGGCATTTACAGTGTAACTGTATATCTTAAACCTGTGAGGTGCATCACATCACTTTGCCATTTGTTTGCAATCATTCTGAAACAGAAAAATAAACTGGTGGCAAAACCAAATCCCAGATGGATAATAACTACTGAATTTACATCCATCAGTGAAAACAATTTCACTATGCTTTCCATATAAGATATGGCTATGTTGGCCCTTTCTGCAGGAAAAAACACACACACAACAAAACCTACTCAGTGAGAAGTTTAATGTAACAGTGTGCTTCATGTATGACTTTGGGAAGAAAAAGCTACACTTGTGACAAGAATCGGGAATGGAAATGTTAGTGGCTCGGTCATTCCCACTGAACTTAGAAGGCCAGATTTAGGAATCATAGAATCATTTAGGCTGGAAAAGACCCTTAAGATCATTGAGTCCAACTGTTAACCAAGCACCACCAAGTCCACCACTAAACCATGTCCTGAAATGCCACATCTACACATCTTTTATATACCTCCAGGGATGGGGACTCAACTACCTCCCTGGACAGACTGTTCCAATGCTTGACCACCCTTGCTGTGAAGAAATTTTTCCTAATACCTAATCCAAACCTCCCCTGGTGCAACTTGAGGCCGTTGCCTCTTGTCCTGTCACTAGTTATATGAGAGAAGAGACTGACCTCCACCTGCCTACAGCCTTCTTTCAGGGAGTTGTAGAGAGCAATAAGGTCTCCCCTGAGCCTCCTTTTCTCCAGGATAAATTACCCCAGGTCCCTCAGCTGCTTCTCATAAGACTTAGTCTCTAAAGCCTTCACCAGCTTTGTTGCCCTTCTCTGCACACACTCCAGCACCTCAACTTCCCTCTTGAAGTGAGGGGCCCAAAACTGAATGCAGTATTTGAGGTGCAGCCTCACCAGTGCTGAGTCCGAGGGAAAATCACTTCCCTGGTCCTGCTGGCGACATTGTCTAATACAAGCGAGGATGCTACTGGCCTTCTAGGCCACCTGGGCACACTGCTGGCTCATATTCAGATGGCTGTTGACCAACACTCCCAGGTCCTTTTCTGTCAGGCAGATTCAAGACACTCTTTCCCAACGTTCTGTGGGGTTGTTGTGACGCAAGTGAAGAACCAGGTGCCTAGCCTTGTTGACCCTCGTATAATTTTCCTCAGTCCATTGATTGAACCTATCCAAGTTCTTCTGTCAAGCCTTCCTACCTTCAAGCAGATCAGCACTCCCACCCAACTTGGTGTTGTCTACAGCCTTACTGAGGGCACACTCAATCCCCTTATCCAGATCATTGATAAAGATATTAAACAGAACTGGCCCCAATATCAAGCCCTGGGAAACACCATTTTTGACCAGCTGCCAACTGGATGTAACTCCATTCACTACCATTCTTTGAGCTTGGCTGTCCATCCAGCTTTTTACCCAGCATGCAGTAAACCCATCCAAGCCATGAGCAGCCAGTTTCTCCAGGAAGATTCTGTGGGAGATGGTGTCAAAGGCTTTAGTAAGGTCCAGGTAGACAGTATCCACAGACTTTCCCTCATCCACTAGGTGGGTCATTCTATTGTAGAAGGAGATGAGGTTCATCAAGCAGGATCTGCCTTTCATAAACCCATGCTGTCTGGGCCTGCTACTCCAGTTGTCTTGCATGTGCCAAATGATGGCACTCAGGATAATCTGCTCTATAACCCTCCCTGGCACCGAGGTCAGACTGGAAGGCCTCTAGCTCCCTGGATCCTCCTTCCAGCCCTTCTTGTAGAGGAACATCATATTTTCTAACCTCAAGTCAGCTGAAACCTCTCCAGCTATCCAGACTTATTTCTAGCAAAATACCTTCATCACAGAGAGTTCATCAAACTTAGAAGGCCACAAACTTCATAAACTTACACATCCACCCAGACATTTGCTGAAAATTTGCACTGTCTTATGAGCTTATATTATGGTACAAGATGAGGACACAATGCCAATGTACATTTTGAGTAATAGCAAAATACGTAGCTTCCTTAGAAAAGCAGCGGGACTACCAGTGAGCAATGGTAAAGATTAGCTAATGTTGTATTTTTCTTTTTATCCAACTTCTTTTTAAAAGCCTGAGATAAAAACCTGATAGCATTCAAAACTTAAAACAAAAAAATTGAGTTGCAAATTAATAAAATGGCCCATATGTCTGAGATTTATGAGCTGCCTAGAAGTTCTTTGTTCATGCTAAAATAAGACACTAGTAATTCTGAGGTTGTCCTAATGGTCAGTAAATGCAGATATTTGCAGACACTGATACATCTTCTGTGTCCTAAACAAGTCTCAGTCTGGTATGTATCATACTTTAGGAGTACTAGTCTGTTTCTGCTAACGATAGAGATAGCAAGTACAATAAGCTTACATTAGCTGTTTTAGGTAAATTCAGTAATATGAACATTAAGCTAAATAAATTTCTGTCCCAGCTTTCAAGAGAGAACTCAGAAAAGACATGATTTCTGATATAGTAGGAAAATTCTGGAAATTCTGAATAATGAATAATTCAACAAGTTAAATTTATATTTTCATCAAAGTAAACCTGATATCATCAAGATAACGATGTGACGAATTTTAAAATATATATAGCACGGGAGTTATATCAACAGTAGAAATTAATAGAAGAAGAAAGCAAACAAGCAAGTTTAACTTCTGAGGGTTAAGTGTCAAAAGAAAGGTCATATGCAGAGCTGTGTTTCAGTGAATGAAGGGGATACGCTTTGTGAACATGCAGAGATGTCTCATCTATTCTGTATTCTTGTAGATGTCTAATATTCATTGTGATGTAGCTCTGTTCCATCTAAAGAAGAGTGAAGGAAAAAAAAGAGAAAATGAGAGAAATATAAAATATCAAAATTATTTTCATACAAGTGAAATTATAAAACTAGTGGTTTCCTTCAGCTTCAGTAATCAGTAAGGTAGATAATTAGCATAACAGTAATGAAAGCTTACTCTGTACTCCAAAGTTTTACTAATCCTATCTTAAAATAAGTGCTTGGCTGTGTGGGGTGAGTTGTCCCCCTGGAGAGGCACTTTTTCCTCCACAAAGGGAAATCTAGGAGTTGAATGTAGTTGCTTGGTTAGGTACCTAGTGCCCTAAGGAAGTAAGACATCTGTGTAAGAAGGGTAGAGATAAAGGACCTACAGGAGATGCATGTTCCTCTGAAGCAGGAACTAGATGCCACACAGAACAATGGTGATCTCAGTTATTACTGGAGTCCTGTGTTTAGTCAGATGACACTCACCTTGTTTTTTTCACAGGAGTTAATCATGCTTCATTCAACTGCATGCTATGCAGAGGTGTCTCATGCCATTTACAAACCATGGAGTTGTCAAAGGCATATGCACAGGGCTGACAGGGCAAGCATACAGTGTCATCTAAAATACCCCACGTTATTCCACCTGGCTTGAGGCTCTGGTTCAGAACAGAGTGTATTTCCTTTTCTTTTTCTCTTCCCTTGTCTAATACAGGTATTACTTATATCCTAAAAAGTTTCAAATAACACTAAACAGCAATATTCAGATGACTGTATGGAACCCTTGAATCTCTGGCTTACAGTGGTCACCAGATTACACTGGATATATTGGTAAACTCTCCTTAACTGTAATAAGAGCTTAAAAACTTGGCTGATAGGTGAACACCTACATTAAAACTCCTAAATGTTAGGATTGCTGTTCCAGCAATTAAGTTTAGATCTAAATGCTGAGTAATATAAATGTTTTGACTTCTTTGTGGCCAGGATTTTACATCAATTTGTGAGTTCTTGATAAGTATTCCTAAACCATAAAAGTGTTTTGGAAACTTATGTAATCAGATATCTTGTAATTACCTCCTTAATAGTGGCCATTTTTACATTAATTTACCCTTTTAAAACGTGTCTAAGTAGACATTCAAAACTTTATTAACATTCCATGCATTTCAACAGCTTATTCTTGTGTGTGTGTGTTGCATTTGTATTATTAATAATGTAGAAGATCATTATTTTGTTTACCTTTGTTGTTGTTGTCACTACAGTCTTTGTTATGGATAAATGTTTTGGGGTAATTCTGTCTTTTGAGCATCATAAACAGTAACAAATGCTTTTTGATTCACTTACAAATTATAAGAGAAGAGCCATGAAATTTTCCTAACCTTTTCTGCAGCTCAATAAATCACAAACAGACAAGAAAGTTAAGCACTGCTTCAGTGGAAAATCAGCAGACAGATGTAGCACACATTCCCCTCAAAATAATTCAGAACCTGTTCCAATTTATCAAATGCCTACTTTATCTGTCAAAACAATGTCCTTTCTCAAATAAAGGGCATTGTTTCTGCAGCAAGAAAAAGGTTCTGATGTATTGTTATCTGCAAATGGATGGTGGAATAATGGAACAACAGGCAACGTTTCAAGCTAAGAGATCAAAGGGCAGAATACATTACAATTCTTGTTAAAATAAATTAGGCTGAAATTGTAATTTTAATAAAGACATTTATAACCTTAAACAATTTTTTGAATTTACGGATCAGCAGAAACAATAAGAAAATCCCTTTCAATATATAACTTGATGCATTTCTTTCCATTGTGAGAACTTCAGATTTCAGAGAAACCATGATTTACAGAGCCTTAATGTACATTAGCAGGTATCTTGTGCTGACATTACACTATCTTACATTTGCAAAGGAAATATTTTAAATTGCTTTTTTCATTTTTGAATGTATTTTCATATTACCATCATACTACAGAAACGTTCATAGAAAACAGAATGGATTAAGAATTTCCATAAGCAAAATTTATTAACTTAAAATCTTCCAAGATAATTTTGATCTTTAAATGTTAGATGATGCATTATGTTATTAAGTCACAACATTGAATCAAACTCCTCCTTAAAACTAGCCATCCTTTTCAAAATCCACTAACAAAATTAAATTAAGAATGAAATAATTTTAAAGCCCTATCCTCTCTAGAGTAAATTAAAAAAAAAAAAAGTGAACTGTTAATAATTATCAATTAATTGGAAAAGCACAGGAGTTCTAAATGTTCAGCAAATCTGTACACTGAAACCTAATTCTATTACCAAATCATTGTAATGCTCAGACACTTTCTTTAACCTAAACATGTCAGGTTTTTACGACAATTCCTACAGCCAGCCTGATCCTGAGCTGAACTGTGACAACTTTGCACTGATGTACGTCTCCTCCATGATTGCATGTGGCTCTTTCTTTCTTATATTCTTGCATTTTACAATTTTTTATATGTAACTGTGACGTCTGTCTGTTATTAAGGTTTTTTTCTCCTTATGATACATTTACAGGCCTCTAATAATACATGATCGAATCAACTCCTTCAGAAAGGTATTTACTTATAATCAGTTAATGGCAGTTCTAAAAGTTAGCAACATTTTTTTTAACAAGTGTTTTCCTTACACCTTGATGTTCATAGATCTGTAAAGGAAGGTCTTGGTCACTCTATTGAAAGAAACTCTATGATCAGAACCATAGCAAAATAAAAAAAAGTACATTTTTCTAAATACCTTGTGATAAGAAGGTCAGACTTATTTCCAGTTGTACTAGTTTTTATTTCAGTGACATTCCAGTGCAGGGCAAAATTTAGGACCAGAGTGCTGAAATCTGGACATCTGTCAAAGCTCAGTTATGCAAGCTCTTACTCAGCTGCATAAGTAGATATCTGTGTTTGCAAATAGCCCAGCTGAAGTCAATTAGTCCTTGTACAGTACAATGATGGGGAATTCTAGAATTGTACTAATTAAGATTAGACTAACTCAGAAAGGTTACTAATATAAAACCAAGGTTTGACCAGTGTGAAACCGAGTAGAATCGTGGGAAAATAATTGCATCCCCGCCTGCACATCACCAGTCCCTGGCTAGAGGTAATTCCACTTTTGCTAGAAGCACTGTGTGAGAGCTCTATTGCAGGCTAGAATGAACAGTTTAAATAAGAAATTTGCACCAATATAACTGATTATGCTCATGCTATACTAGGGAACACTCACATGAACAATGCCAGTGACTGAAAAGCTGCAGGATGACTGGCACCAGTGGGCAGCGAGAAGAAACTGAGTGATAAAAATTTCCATTCCAGCACAGCCTGAGTGAGAAGAGGTTGTGTGTTTAAGTCTCAAAGGTATGTAGGGTTAGGCTAGCACATGCAGACTAAAATTCATTGAGAAATATCTGGAGGCATTCTTTAACTGTTCTTTGCTGCCAGAACAATTCAGAACAGCACTAGTTTGTCTTAACGAAGCAGTAAAGCTGTGCTCAGAATAGTTTTGTCAGATTAATCAAAACAAATTGAAACCAACAAACAAAGAACCCTGCTAGCAGAGTAAATAAACACTAATGTTCTGAGAGACTGCCAGACGTGCATAGCATTAGGAAATATTCAAGCATCACTTCAAAATCTTCATCCTACCTATTTTTTTCAGAAATAGTTGACAATAGCTACCATCATCTTACAAACACAGAGCAGAAAACTTGGTTTCAAAGGTGATTATATTTAAGGAATTATGATTTTATATATTTTTATGACTGATATTTACACTCATGAGAGTGATGAAAAGTGTAGAATTGCTACAAATGTCATTTTAATTTAATAAAGATATTTTGTAGATATTGACAAAAGAAGATGGTCATTAAATAAAGATTAGTGAGGAAATGAATTAAATACAAATAATGTGAAGATAAAATAAAAAAATGTATCTGGAGAAAACAAACCTTTCTCTTCCAGATATTCTTAATCAAAATCAGACACAAAACCTAAATTGAAATAGTTAATTAGGACCCAGGCCTAAATCTCTAGGCAACCAAAATGCCAGCTGAAATTACTGAGGTTTTCAGATGCACATACAATTAGGAATAGGATGATCCCAGATCAGTGCAATTCATACAGAGGACCACAATCTCTATTGAAATCTGGCTTTGGGTTGCTCTGGAAGCAAGCTGGAAGAATAGAAAACACCCAGTTTGATTATCAGCCATAAATACTATCTGAAACAGAGTCAACAGAGATACATCAGTGTGAATGGTTGGCAAAAAGTAAATAATTTGCCGTAATTCTCTACAGAGCTGCACTAGAAACTTTTCCTCAGAGTCATTTATAATGCTGAGAAAGCAAATTAGGACCTTGTTAACACCAGTCTCTGCTGCCTTGCCCATTATGTCCTCACTCTCCTCCATGAAACAAACATAAAAGTGCGACTACAAATGAATGGATAATTCTGATGTGATAGCACATTTCCCAGGGGAAAATGACATGACAAAGCACAGGAGACTGGGAATTAAGCCTTCCATATTTAGGACATGCAAAGTACCCCATGTCAAGTGAAAAATATCCACAAAACCACTACTGCTGTCTGTGGAGCACTTTCAGATTCATGTTTCTGTATGACATTTTTAAAAAGGAAATCACACAGGATTTTTGGTTTGACACTGTTTCCTTTCTTTCAACTACATCTTTCTTTTGCTTAAGAGAGAATGTTCTCACCAATAGTTTAAAAGTACAGTGTATAAGAAACAAAAGTGAAAAAAAAATGAAAGTGACCAAGACTATAAACAGTACTTTCTGTATGAGAATGAATGCTGGCAGAAAAAAAAAATATTAAAAAAATTGCCTTCTTAGGGAAGTTAAAGTCTTCAGGAAATGTTTTATTCACTGATAGACAAAAAAACAGGCTCTTGCCTCTTTTCAATATGAAGTAATGGAAGAATAAAATAAATTATATACAACTGATTTGACAAAGCTCTTCCTAACTGCAATAAAATTTCACAAGGTGGTTAAAAACCACATTGTTATCAACACTTCCCACCAACACAATTCTGCTGAATTATCATTTTTGCTTTGCAAGCTAGATTCACTTTTTGCAGAGGTGAAAGGAAAATGAAGCCATGTGTGTCACTCTGCCAAAAAAAAGTGATTTGTGGTTCATATTTTCATCATCTTGTAACAGAAATTCGTAGGAAATAAAGTATGAAACTGAACAGATACATAATATCCTTATTTTCTACTTGGTATTTCCATGTTGATCTCATAATAAGGTAAAGAAAATCAAGACAATTTAATCTGGCTTCTCTCAGGAAAATTACTTGAAAACTACGAAGACCTCCATACAGTTACTAATTTAGAGTTAACTGTGACCAGTACTTACATGAACACTCAGCTTATGAAGTCTTGATCTCATCTGCTAAGTATAGCTTTTTAAGAGGTAGCAAAAAATGGAGCATCTTTTCCATATATCATTTAGTTGAAAAAGACAAACCAACTCATTTCATTTAAATTTCAACAAATTATGTTGACTCTGGTAGTGCATAGTATCAAATTAAATTGCTGCACATCACATTTTTCTCCAAAGTTAAAATTAATTGTGACAATGAGTAGATACTTAAATATACAGTAAAAATGACAATTTTAAGATGAAATATTTCATGCTTAATTAAGAAAGGTTATGAATAGCTTCCCATTTTGAGTGTTTTACAGTTCTTCATCATTTGATATACACATCAAAACATGGAAATACAAACTATGGATCTTCCAGTCTAATACACAGCTTACACTAAAGGGAACTCTGAATATCCCCTTAGAGATTTCGGCAATGATTTTCCACTCCATTACACCAATTTCATACTGGGGTAAGTCCATTGATGTCAATGGTGTTACATCAGCTTAAAAACAATATGACAGAATAGAAGATCAAGGTTATTCAAGCTCTTATTTATGGTTATGGAAAATTACACACGTCTGACGTACGTGTACATAACAGGGCTCTGTGTTGTTTTGTATTTCTTTGATAATGAAAATGTCCGCATACACAAAAAGCAGAAAACTGAAGTTGAAACATAACAGGTATTTACCAGCTAAACATACATAGGTGTAGACAGCAAATGCTGGTTATAAAATAACTATGCAGGATGACAGCTGCTCAGTTACACTGAAATTAAATGTGAGAAAAGTTTGAATAGACTGAATTTTCAGAAATGAAGAAGTCCCAGGAAACTATAAATCAGGAAGCCAATACATTTAGGGTTGTATCTACTCCTGCATTAACTTAGTATTTTATTTTTATTTATTTGATGTTTCCAGAAATGTAACCAGACTCATTACTGAGAATTTCTAAAATATGTTACTCTTGACACAATAGCCACATAAGTAAAAATGCTGTCACAGTCACAAAATTAACTACAAAGACAAAGTCCTGTCAGGAACATAACATTGGTCAAACAGCTGAATCTTCATCATAGCTGAGGGAGTGTACCTGAGAGCAGTCTGAATCTCTGGTTGCTTCCAATACACAGTGCTGCTCAAACACACAATGCGAGTGCAAGCTGTTTACACATCTTGTCTGTCCTGTGGCAGATCATGTCTGAGCTTTCTGTGAAAAACTCTAGAGTGTCTGTGGAGGGGAATCAACTTCTCTTTTCTTTCAGATCTTACTGCATCCCACAAGAACAAATGAGATAACCAGAGGAACAGGGTTCTCCCCCTCCCAGCCATACTGCAAGTAGATCCATTCTGGAAAGACAATAAGCCCTTAGGGACCTACAGATATCCCAAAAAACTTTGTAAGGACCATAAGCAGACAGCCCAAGCAGGGCTGGGTATCACGTGTTCATGGGATCCTGTACTGCCTCATTTAGCTTTCCATTCATGTCATTTCCAGTTTTTTTCTGCTGAAGTAATACCTTGTAGTACTTTCACTT
Source organism: Falco cherrug (assembly GCF_023634085.1). Lineage (NCBI taxonomy): Eukaryota > Metazoa > Chordata > Aves > Falconiformes > Falconidae > Falco > Falco cherrug. The sequence goes on along the minus strand of NC_073698.1, from coordinate 43,078,502 downwards.
ATCTTGTATTTGTGTAGTAATTTTTAAGAAGAGTACTTTGCATTCATGCTTTTTCCTTAAGACAGTTTATCTAATTTGCTTAAATACTTTTGAATTCTAATCCCAAAAGCTCCTTGCGTCCCTTCCCTCTGCAGCTTGGTATCTTTTATAGGGTAAGACCCGTTAAGAATATGTGCTCTTTAACTATCAAAATCAGTAATGGAAATACGAGACAGACCCAGGTCATTAGGTCTCATTTTTCCAAATAGACCATATTTGCCATAGGAAAATATAACATGGGATCATGTCAACAGCTCAAAATTTGTGGCATTCACTGCTTTTTACTTCTCACAAAGCCTGCTGTCTTGGAAAATGAGAAATATTATGTTGTTTAAACATAAATATGTAGATTTTTTTCTTGTCACCTTAATGTTATGGTGATTTTGTATGTGTCTGGATTTTAGCCCAATTGTTTTATTTACACTGTGGCTGTAACCAGATGTTCTTATCAGGCTCCAAATCATATTACTACAAGGAATTATGAGTAAGGCTACTCTCTCTATAAATGCAGCACTATACACAGCAACATTATTAAACATGCTAACTGTTATATTTTCCTCAGGAATATTTTGGAGAAGAGCAGACACTGTAACATTTGGGCATAATATTTTTTAATATTTTTTTGTTTGTTTTAAAGCATCATATTTCAGCACCTAAATTTAGGGGTTTACAGAGTAGATGTCTACTTATCAGCAGAAAACCCAACCTCTTTGCCTAAACATACATATATAATACCATCTGAAATAGCAGAGTCAGGGTATGACATGTGACCTTTAGCTTCAGAAGGGTATTTACTTCCAGTACATCCTGTGTCATATCTGACTGTCCTAGAATTGGTATATTTGAACATATCAAATTACACCAGGTACTAAGTATGCTGTCTCTCCTAAGTATAAGGGAGCTTGAACCTGTAGACATGTAGATATGTCATATGTAGACAGCTATATTGTAAATACTAAATTTAGAGGTTTTGAATGTACACTTGAATCCAAAAAAATTTCAGATTAATTTAAATTATCTAAAAACGTAAATATTATTGGGGAAAAAAAAAAACCCAAACAGTAATTCAAAACCTAAACATAATGATCTAATGTGTAAAAAGGAGAAAAATATTGATACAAACATAAATAAGACAAGTCTATAAGGAAGCATGCCATAGAGAACTTGAATATGAAAATACATATTGAATTTTTAAAATAAATCAGCTTGAGGTAGTGCAGTAGAATGGATGATTTCCTATTTCTTCTGGATTAACAAAAAAGACAGTTAAATTAGACAAGACCCTCTGTCAGGTCTTTCCTCCTGTTACAAACTTATTTCAGGATGAACTAAGCCACCTTCTGGAAACATCTATCTTTCTTCTTTCACATAGAATGAGAGAAGCCAAGTCTTTTATACTAGCAGCTAACATTCGGATGGCTACAGTTAGGTCAGATTAATCCCATCCTGTCTTTCTACTACACCAATTGTTTGAATAGAGTTTTAATCATCTTGTGCTTCAAATGCTAAATCACTGGGGTAACAGTTGCTTGCCATGAACCAACTTCATTACTTCCTGGATTAGTTCATTGATCAGTGTTTTTATCAGTGATATACTAACACTTAGCAAGATGTCTCCAAAAAAATTTTTTTTCTTAGTTAGCCTTTTACAGTCTCTAGGAGTTTGTTGTTTGTTTGTTTTGGGTTTTTTTTTCGCTGACTGATTGTTAGGGTTTTTAAATTTATTTCTGTTGGTTAACTGGGAGTATTGGGAGAACAATGTTTTGAACATTATTTTTGAGTGAAGACAACTTTGTACATTGTGGTGGGTTGACCTTGGCTGGCTGACAGAACCTTACCCAGCTGCTATCTTGCTCCCCTTCCTGACAAGCACAGAGGGAGAAAATAAGGTGGAAGAGCTCATGGGTCAAGATCAGTTACCAATTAATGTCACAGGCAAAACAGACTTGACTTGGGGAAAATGAATTTAACTTATTAACAATCAAAATTAGAATACAATTGTGAGAAACAAAAACTTCCTTAAATACATTTTCCCTGAGGCACCACCATCTTGACTGCTGGGCTCAGCCATGTCCCACAGTAAGTCCATTGGAGCTGGCTGTAACTAGCAGTGTTCAGCATGGGGCAGCCCTGGCAGCTCCTCACAGAGGCCACCCCTGCAGCCACCTACTACCAGCACCTGAGCACTGCACTAAATGTCATGCATCTCCTTCTAAAAATAGATTATTTCCCATAGATAATCTCCCGCTTTTCTCACAGCTAAAACTTTTTTTTCCCTCTTGTTTTCACATACTTTATTTTGGTTCTCAATAAATTATTGTCTCCCAGGGACTTGTCCTTACCAAGCATTATGTTTGCTTTTATTATTCCTTTCCTTTCATTCATCCTTTTAAGTGGTTAAAAAATATAAGGGGGGGGGGGGGGGAAGAAAGCTGAAATGATAATTTTTTTTCAGGTTGAGCATTCAGATTGAGCAGAACATTTTCTTCAACTAAAAAAAAATACAACAAAAAAGTCCTCAAATTATTGTTCTAATTTCACCAAGAAAACACACAATTTATCAAAGATTATTGCCTCCAAAATGAATTCTTTTTCTTCCCCAGATCCATGAAACCATGTGCAGTTTCTCTAAACGAGATTTTTTCTAACTGCTTTGCCTCATTACCACTTTTACCAGTATTTTCCTGCTGGTAGATTCTTCTTGTAGCTATGGTAAATGTTGGCTAGTTTGAAACTGTCTTGGGCTCATTCTGCAATCATTCTTTTTTCTTGGAAACGGCTGGTTATGTTAATGGGTGATTATCAAGATATGGACTACATCTTTCATGTTGCATAAGGTAGCTTGGTTGGTACAGGTGTCCTCTGACAGCTGAAGGCTTCTTGATTTTCCTGTGAGGATCAAAGAGGCAGAACAGATCTTCTCAGCATCCTAACAGTTTATGGAAATCAAGCCTGCTGTCCGGTGGATATAGGCATGACTACTCTGCAGTTGTTGCTATTCATACTCTCTGGTGAACTCAGCCTCATCTCTCCCTCCGTGAATTTTCAGAATGGCTGTAGACAGAAGATATTGTGTATTTTGTTCAGAATAGGAAGACAAATAAGTGTGCTACTCACAGTGGTTTAAGCAACAGGTGTCATTATTTTGCTGTGGATATGAGAATATTTTACTGTTAGCAATGCAGTAGTGACTTATCTTTACCATGATGGTAAGCAGATTTTGATATATGAAATCAACTGAATCATTATAAAAATATTTAAGCAAAAGACTGTGCTTACATTAAGTAACACAAGGCCAGAGCATGGATACAGGTGCATGACTGTCCAGGCTGCTTACTTGTTAACAGGTTCCTAAGCACAGTTTCAGGCCATGGCATCTAACACTCTCCCAGTCATTGCTCAGGTGCATCTCAGAAGAAAACATGTTCCAGTGACCATTCACAGTAGGCAGTTTTGTTATAGACATCATGTTTTGCATGGAAGAAAATTCATCTCTGAGCCATTTCTTGTCTTGTCTTCAGAGCCAAAGAACGACCTCTGACATATTTTATTTAGTAATGTTAAGTGTAGCCTGACAGAACAGGAAGCAGAATAACACAGAATAAAAGTAAGCAAATTAGCATTGTAGAAATACTGTGTGAAGTTCCACAAAGTTCCACAAGCTTCAGATGCTAGAGCTTTCCAAACAAATTTTTTTTAATTATGTTTTTTACAATTTGCCTGAAAGGTTTCAGGTTTTTTGTGTATTTACATTTGCTTAGTGTGAGCAATTCAAATCCAAATACTAAACTAAGCAAGTTAGACAAATTTGGATTGATCCTCATACTAAGCACCTAGTTACCAATCAGGAAACTGAAAATTATGTGAAACAGCCCATATTAAGTTGAGACCCAAGTTATTCTGGAAGCTCAGGTTTACTTTTCAATGTATTATGAAAATCAGTTTAAATGAGCACATCACAAAATCTATGGTGGTGAATGGCAGTAGCTTTATGTGCTGATAAGACATACATGTTTATATGTGAATATATGATCATGGACATGTTATGTAACATAATTGTGATATAAAGATGCTTCAGTTAGTATTTTTTTTATATCCTGAACGTCTTTCAATGTATCTTCAATGTATCTTGCCAAACAATTTTTTCTTTTTTCCTCTTTCTTTTATTTTCTTTTATCTTTTCACTTTCTTTTTTTTTTTTTTTTTTTTCAGTATCCCTGGAAGTTAATGGCAATGATGCCATTAACAGTATAAGCTAAATTGAATGAGATGGGATTTGATAGCTAACCAAATTTGGTTTTGAAATTAATGGGTCTTGATGGCTGGCCTTCCCATGTTTCAATGACTCATGTTCCAAAGCAATTGCAATTGCAAAAGCAGAATGAATAGGATTCAATAACTAAATAGCTACCAGCATACTTATCAAAGGGTATTTATTTCAAGGGAGTGCTTTGCCATCTAACTTCTACTGGTTCTGTATGGATCTGTGTTTTATTTAATCACATTTATTTAAAGTAGAATGCATTAGCTTACAAATTTGATTAGTTTCTGTGTGCAGTTTGAGTTTCTCTTTCAAGTAACATGAAGATCCCTTAAATTTGCAAAATTTTGGTAAAATATTATGAAAATATACTTTAGTTCTAATAAAAAATTCATGGGTCCTGATCCTGCAAAAGTCACACACACATACGAATCTACACACTTATAGATACATACATCCTTCTAAACACAATTGCTGAACATTTTTTTTTATGTCTGCACTCCTTTTGAGATGAACAAATACTCTCCTGAGCATGCAAGTCCACAGCACAGATTTTCACATAGGATATGGAAAAGATTTTCACTGTGTATTGGTCCAGACTGTAGATGGAAGAGATTCTTAACCACTTCCTAACTCTATTGTGAGCTACATCCTCTAACAAATTAGCAGACCTACTCAGGCTTAATCAGCTGTGCAAAGAGACAAGGCTGAGCTAAGAAGGGGATGGTATGCAGGTTTTATTCCTGTGTTACTAAATAAAGAGTCTGAGAGTTTAAGAGACAAAGCTGGTCTATAGTAACTTAGAGGATAATTCCTCAGTTTAGGACTCAGTAGGCATTAAAACAAAATCCAGTTCATCAGAAGAAAAAGGAAAATAAAAAGGAACAAATACATTTTTTAGTCTTACACACATCATATAAGGACAATGAAGAATGTTTTGTGATGGATGCACATGTGATTTGATGATGAAATTGGATGTCTTGTAATATGTAGGAGAGATGAGATTAATTTAGCACAGTCTACTGGCCTTAAAATATCTGAATCTATCTACATTTCCAAGGAAATATCCCTGTATTGACAGGTGACAATGAATGGTGGACTTAACTTACATGTCCTTTGTAAAAAAGCCACTGAAATCAGTAAGAACATTCCCATTGGCTTTGGTAGGCTTTGGATACAGACCAAGGATACCTAGTGGGACTCTGCATGTTTGAAGGGCTTGTGGGAATGGTCCTTAGAAGAAAGGCCCAGAAAGAGAATTAGTTCAATAGGCAATAAAAAGGGAATGTGATTCCGTAGAAAGGTGTTTCAAACCATATGGATCTCATGGTTCCACACTGAATATGAAAAATAGTCCACGTCATTTAATAATGAATTACTTCCATATGATAAGTGCAAAGGTTCTAGTCAGTCCTTTAAATTATTCCAAGTATCACACAAGGAACATTTTTTACCCAGAGCAAACTTTCCGATCTGGCAAAGGATGGCTTATACACTTTGCAAAAAAGACTTTTCCAAACCTTGTGGTCTCCACTGAATGCTTTTGAATTTGAAGGAGTATTTCTGTTTTGTGACTAACATTCTGTATAAAATGTATAAACACTCCAGAAAAAATAACAAAACCCTTGTATATTTCTCTGAGGTGTGTGCCTTAACTACTAAAATAAGGATCATGCCCCAATCTCTATGAGACTTTCATTTTTCCCACAGAGCAGTACAGCTTTCATCAGAAGTGATGTGGTCACAGTGCTTCACATCTCCCCTCCATAATACCCACAGTGTGTGATGGTAGGTAGGAAACTCTTTTGTGCTATTAGAGCTATTGGTTTAAAACCCCACAGGCCAAGTAGCAAATGAAGCCTCTATTTCTCACTTTATGAGAAAGACTACTTACCAGCAACCTACATAAACTTGTTTTACTTTCTTTCTGCTTCTCCTCAGATGCAATGTGATGCTAGATGTTATTTAGATAGCTGAATCCTGCCCATGCACTATTTTAATTACATAGTTACTCAGAAGTATTCATATGGAAAGCGTTCCACTAGTCTGTACTGTACAGTAAGTTTTCTTCCCAATATATTGATAGCTATGAGCTTACCCAACATATACTTCAAATAAAAAAATCATTCTGAAAGAAGTGGGAATTATGGGACAAACTGGGTGCTTTCAAGTCTTTTTTGTGTTCTGGTGCTTCAAAGTTTTCCTAAGTATTTTGTTCCCAACATCTTCAGCCACGACATTTTTTTTCTGGAAGTAGAGGTAAAATATTTTTTTAATCAAGTAATAGATTTATTTCTTTCACACAGTTACATACTGTAGGCTTGTCACTTTGTTATTTAACCAGAAATTTAATTTATTCCCTCAATGGCAATTCAGAAGAGGAAAAATATTGGTTCAGCTCAAATCAAACAGGAATGTTTTTGATTATCATTTTTACAAAACTGCAGCTGGAAGAATTACTTTTTTTACATATTTTGTTCTTGAGTTTTTAACCCTCTAAGATTTATTGTATTTCTTTCTAAAAGGCATTTAAGATTTAAAATAAAATTTTGTCTTGCCAATAAAAAGTGAAAAAACTAGAAATGTACCTTAGCAATACCATATTTCAATCACTGTAATAATTGCTTGTTGTTTCAGTCTCCAGAAGAGTAATTCCCTTTCACAAATTTTTGTAAAATTCACATGACTATAAGGAAACAAGTAACCAGTTTATTTTTTAGAGTTATCACAAATACTGCATAGATGTTGAAACTAATGAATTTTACCCAATATTTTAAGCACAACTATCTGGTTTTCTAATGCTGCATTTAATGCTAACTTCAAAATAATTCTTAACTGACTATCTAGGTATAATCCGTGGCCATTCTATATAATTAATCTGCTCTACCCTTTCTGTTTTATTCTTTATTTCAGATCTCTATAATTTTTTCTCAATTAACCTATCAAAATTTCATTATGCTTTGGCCTCAAACATGTTTTACTATTTCAATGTTTCTATGTTTTCTTTATTCTCTACTTAAAACCATATTACTTGTTACACTTTCCCTTGTAAAACATTTCTCCCCTTTCCTCTTATTTTAGGAATACAGTTTTTATTAGCTTCCTTTGTCTCATCAAACAAAAAACTATTAAAATACTCAATAGGTTCAGTATGAAATATTTTTAAAAATAAAAGTGGGTTTTATCTTCTTTTTAGCTGGCACCAATTGTTTTTGTATAGTGAGTGAAGTGTTTTCTAAATGACTTCCCATTGTTCTCTTTATGAGGTAACTGCTTCATACATCTCAAGGTAATTTTCTTAGTTCACAGTACTCCAGCTACAGTGTTAACAATTACTCAAAGCCAGGTACTCTTAGAAAGGTCTGACTGTGGGTCCTCCTAAGGACAGCTCATATTCTCATAAAATATGTTTGAGGTAGATGAGATAAATATCCTCTTGAAGAAGCTTCTTTTTTCTTTTCTTTTTTTTTTTTTTTTTTTTTTTCTGCACAGGCAAGACATGGTACAGTTGCTCACACTTCAGCATGAACTGCTGTTTGAAATCAGCAGAAAGTATCCTGTGTAGTCCCATGCTGGTCACACAGCTCTTGTGTCATATTTTCAGTCTGGTGCAAAAGTCTCAGACATTTTTCCACATATTCGGACACATATTTCTAGGCTGCTTTATAAAGTTTGTACTCCAAACATCTTCTCCAAATTGGCATCTACCTTTGGTCAGGTTATTTGGCTATGCCGACTAAAGGCTGGACTCAGTTTCTGGTATCCCTTCTTTACTTTTTATTTTACAATTGATTCTTAGATGTTGCCTAACTGCTGATATTAAGCCAATATTCTTCCAGTGTAATTATAAACAATAAGAAGCTGACAAACTGGGAGTAACATCCTGGGCCTACAAAAGTAAATTGGGATGAGATTTATATTTCTTGAAATATAAATATAAGCAATCGATTGCTTAAACATAAGTATCTAGGGATGTATGAGATATCTGAGTGTATATAACCTGACATGCAGTTCCTCACCAGAAGCCCATGGGTTTCCCATAGATGCTGTGTCATATATACCAGCTGTGTGTAGAACACCTCCGATGTCTTCTGGCATCTCAGATAGTTCTTAGTATGTATGCTTTGGAAGCTGAATCACACCACTTAACATTTATAGGTAAAATCCATGTTCTGTGTATTTATTCAAACTCACCCAAACTGTACAACGTAAACATAAAAATTAATTCTAGAAAGTTTGTGTAAGACCTCCCTTAAAAGCAGCTCCCTGTAGTTCAAGTGCTTTTTGTATACTGATGATACAAAGAATAGTTTGGTTTGTACTAGAATTAAGTGATCATACTCCTCATACTCTTCTTCAGGAGTCAGTTATTGGTTAGATGTGAACATTTTGGTTTAAATTAGTACTTAATCAGAAAGTGACTTGAAACAAGGGAGAGAAATTATGATTACCTTTTTTTCGAATTTAATTAGAAATCCCATGGAGTCAGCATGTCCGTACCTTGAGGGAGGGACTGACTCATATCAGTTAGCAACAAGCCATCTGGTTTCTTTAGAAGAAATGTTGATAGAGTTTCCAAGTTTCCTCAGCCAGGGGAAGGAACTTTGGTTTTATTTATTTATTGAGAGAGACAGAAATATTACTTTATCACTAGAATCACACTGTTCATGCAGTTTTGTTTAAAACTCCACTTCTGAGAAAGAGAGAGTTCTAACACTTTAATTACTAGCTTTTTGTACTGTAAGGTTATTCCAAACCTGTGTAGGGCCTGACAGTTGCATAAAAAGAGAAAGTCATGAGCACGTTGTCCCCTCCCACGCAAACACTTCTGTGATGGTAACATCCACAGAGTTGTCACTGCCCCTTTATCAGCCTGTACGGGGCTGTGAGCTCTGGCAGAAAGGAGACAGTACCGTGGCTGGCTCAGGTCAAGGCAGAACTAGTGATACAAAGATGTGCCAGCTCACTGGTGCCAGCAGGCTTTGAGGAAAAGGAAGAAAAACTCCTTTTGATTTGACCGCTTCTACTTTGGTCTCAAAGGAGACTGTTAAGAAGGTAGTTTTTGAAGTCATATCAGCAAGCTGTATAGGCGTTTTAGAGGAGACAGTAAAAAAGTGACCTTTTGCACTAAAACACTGTGGTGTGCTGAAATAATACAAGTCACTCAAAAATGCTAACAGGATTTTGATTTTCTTTTTTCTTTTGTTTTAATCCAGCAAAACATTTCTGAACAGCTTTTGGTATTTTTTGAAATGTTTCAAACTATGGTAAAATGCTTTGAAAAGAAATAAATGCTTCAATTCAAAGGTTATGACTATACTACTAATAAAAAAGAACAAGAGACCAGTCCCTCCCCCTGAGGTCCAGTGGCACCGGTAGGTCAAATTCCACCTTATTAAGGATAGCACCTCTGTTGGAGATTTATCTCAGAGAATGTTGGCTGAAGCAGTTCAGAGCTGATAATTCAATGGGGTAAACAGTCAAGAATTTTAGTGTTCAAGCTTAATCCCTAGCCATCTTTTGCATAGTAATATGGGCTGTAACCGAGAGAACTTTTTTAGAATTCCTTTCAATTTGTGTTATAGACAAATGAGGAAATTGAGATTTTCATGTTCAGTATCTTGCTCTTCTATTTCTTTGATGGTAGAGGGATAGGGAAAAATATTAACTAATTTAAAAAAAAAAATCCAGTGCCATCAAATTAAATGTAGTTTTCCATCAAATGGATTTGAAATATTTGGTTGTTTGGGGTTTTTTTTCATTTAACATTGTTTTGATGAAAAATACATAAACATGTGAACTAAAATACTTCATTTCACTCTAAATTGTAAGAGAAAAAGTTTCTCAGTAGTACTAGTAGATGATTCCCTTAAAAAAGTGGAAAATCCAGCCTTAAAGGAATTTCAGCATAAAAATTTTCCCTTCTAATCTATCTCTTTTGTCAGGGTTTCATATGTATTATAGATGTAGACAGCTAAACAATCAATTCATAGGCAAAAGCAATATGAAATAATTTCTAAATCTTACCTTTTTTAAAAAAAATAATAAATCTCTGCAGAATCTTGAATTCTGAGTTATGAGTAACATAACTCTGAGAAAAGGAAAGGGCTTTTCTGTTGTTGTCTTGTTGCTTTAATTAAGTGTTCATTCCTTTAGAAAATAAATACCTCAAGGAGCAAGATACTGAAACCTGAGTTCCTGTAAGAGATCTAAGAACATTTATTAACTTTGCATCTGTTAAGTTTTGAATTCTTATTAAAATTCAGTAAAGAATTCTGTTGCTGTAAAACTAAGTGCCAGGTTCACATTTCATCAAAACTAAGTCCAAGCTCCATCCAATTTTATGGCATAATATCTATCTGTAGATTCAACAGTAAAGGATCCTTTTACATATTTAGATATATGTTGTCATGTAGCATAGAATAAACTAATTAACTCACTTTGCTCTTCTAAGTATTGCAGTCCTAAAGCAGGTACGAAAGAGTTGCTAAAATTTCTGCTACAAAACCTTTATTCCTGTGTACAATGATTATACCAGAAATAATTAATTTTCTCCATCCTAAGATGAAAACACCTATTTCTTGCCAAATAAAGGAAATATGCTGTGGGTATCAGCAACAATAAATATAAAAATGTAGTTGTTACAAAGGAAGCATTCAGAACAAAAGCACTTTTATATATTTTCATGCAACTTATTACAAAGAAGTTATTCATTTTCATACAACGACTTCATTTCCAAACGATTTTTTTTTATGAAAGTAGAGTTTTAGTTGATAAAGGTAACTGTCGCTACAGTACATTAAGTCATATGACTGAATTCCATGTGTTCAGCTGTTAAAAAATAAGCATGATACAAAATCATTGTCTCATTGTGTGCAGCAATTAATAAACAACAGGAGTGAGTGTGACACATTGCGACAGTTTGGCCATGCAGAAAGGCACATCAAAGAACGTGGGATGCACAAAGAGGCACAGCAAGGTACTGGGGACATGCAGAAAGGCACACCAACACACATGGGTCAGCAAAAACAAACAAAAAACCCAAACCAATCAAAAAAAAAAAAATCTGTATATATCTGAGGCCCCTCAGACCAGACAGAATTTTGCAAGAAGGCAAACTTCCCCTTTTTGGGTAGACTTACCCTCCCAAACTAGTTAGGGATCACTTGAACAAATAAGACACACACGTCCATGGGCCCTGATAGGTTGCACCCATGGGTCCTGAGGGAACAGGCTGATGTCATTGTGAGGCCCCTCTCAATTGCCTTTGAATAGTCATGGTGACCAGGAAATGTTCCTGAAGACTGGAAGAGAAAGAACATTGCTTTGGCCTTCAAGAAGGGTGAAAAGAAAGCCCAGGGCAACTACAGGTAGGCCAGTCTCACCTCAGTCCCTGGGAAGGTGATGGAGAAAATCCTCCTGGAAAACATCCAGAGATGTGAAGGACAAGAAGACTGTAGTCAGCCTGGGTTTATAAAAGGGTAATCATGTTTAATCAACCTGATAGCATTCTACAATTAAGTGACTAGCTTGGTGGGCAAAGAGAGCAATCAGTTTTATTTACCTCAACTTTAGTAAAGCCTTTGACACTGTCTCGCATAACAACTTCATAAAAAGACTGAGAAAATACAGGTTAGAAAAGTGAACAGTGAAGTGGATTGAAAACTAGATGAACAATTGGACCCAGAGAGCTGAGACCAGCAGCACAAAGTCTAGCTGGAAGACAGACACTAGTGGTATTACCCAGGTGGCAACATTGGAGCCAATAGTTGGTTCTACATCTTCATTGATGACCTAGGTACTAGGATAGAGTGCACCCATAGCAAGTCTGCAGATGAAACAAAACCAGAAGGACTGGCTGAAGAACCCGGTGGTTATGCTGCCATTCAGAGGGTGGTTATGCTGCCATTCAGAGGGACCTTAAACAAGTTGGAGAAAAGGGGCTGACAGGAATCTCACACACTTGAATGAAGAGAAAGACGCCTGCACCTAGGGAATAACAATCCTATGTACCAATACATGCCGGAGGCCAACCAGCTGATAAGCAGCTCTGCAGAGAAGGACCTCAGGAGCCTGGCTGACAGCAAGCTGATCTTGAGTCAGCCATGCAACCTCACAGTGAAAAAGACCGACACTGTTCCGGGCTGCATTAACAAGAACATCGCCAGCAGGTTGAGATGTGATTCTTCACCTCCACTCAGCACTGGTGAGGTCATACCTGGAGTATTGTGTCCACTTCTGGGCTCCTCAGTACAGATGAGACATAGACATACTGGAGAGAGCCCAGCAAAGGGTCATGAAGATGATGAAGGGACTGGAGCATTTCTGTCCTGGTTTCAGCTAGAATAGAATTAATTTTCTTCTCAGTAGCTGGTACAATGCTGGGGTTTGGATTTAGTGTGAGAATAATGTTGATAACACACTGATGTTTTTAGTTCTTGCCAAGTATTTTTTTTGTTTATACTAAGTTGAGGACTTTTCAGCTTCTCATGACCTGCCAGTGAGAAAACTGGAGGAGCACAAGAATCTGGGCGGGAACACAGCCAAGACAGCTGACCCAAACTAGCCAAAGGGATATTCCATACCGTGGGATGTCACGCTGTGTATATAAACTGGTGGAAGAAGAAGGAAGTGGGGAACATCTAGCATTATGTTGTTTGTCTTCCCAAGTAACTCTTATACATGATGGAGCCCTTCCTGGAGATGACTGAACACGTGCCTGCCAATGGGAAGTGATGAATGAATTCATTATTTTGCTTTGCTTGTGTGCACAGCTTTTGCTTTACCTATTGAACTGTCTTTATCTCAAACCACAAGTTTTCTCACTTTTACCCTTCTGATTTTCTCCCCCATCTCACTGTGGGGGGAGTGATTGAGCAGCTGCGTGGTGCTTAGTTCTTATCTGGGGTTAAACCATGACCATCTCTCCAGTGAGGAAATGATAAGACAGCTGCGACTCTTCAGCCTGAAAAAGAGAAGGCTCAGGGGTGTCTTTTCGATGTATATAAGCCTGATGGGAGGGAGTGAAGAAAGGAGCAGGATCATCTTAGTAGTGTCCAATGGCAGAACAATAGGCACATATTAAACACACAAAATTATATGTGAACACATACATTTATTTTGTTTTTTACTCTGAGGGTAGTTAAACACTGTAACAGGTTGCTCAGGTTATGAAATCTCCATGTGTGGAGGTGATCAAGACCCAACCAGACACAATCACATCCAGAGGGTTGTGATCAATGGATCAATGACCAGGTAGTGGTCAGTGACAAGTAGTGTCCCTCAGGTGTCCATATCAGGATCAGTTCTATTTAATATCTTCATCAGCAACATAGACAGTAGGATTCAGTGCACCCTCAGCAAGTTTGCAGACAACACCAAGCAGAGTGGTGCAAGTTGACAAGACCAAGGGATGGGATGGCATCCAGAGGGACCTGGAAAAGCTTGAGAAGTGAGCCCATGTGAACCTCATGAGGTTCAACAAGGCCAAGTGCAAGGTCCTGCACCTGGCCTAACCCCCAGTATCAGTGCAGGCTGGGTGATGAAGAGGTTGAGAGCAGCCCTGCCGAGAAGGATTTGGTGATGGCTGGAACATCTCTCCTATGAGAAAAGGCTGAGAGAGTTGGGATTGTTCAGCCTGGAGAAGAGAAGGCTCTGGGGAGACCTTATTTCAGCCTTTCAGTACTTAAAGAATGCTTAAAGGAAAGATGGGGACAGATGTTTTAGCAGGGCCTGTTGTGATAGGACAAGACAATGGTTTTAAACTAAAAGATAGTAGCTTCAGGCTAGATATAAAGAAGGTATTTTTTACAGTGAGGGTTGTGAAACACTGGAAGAGGTTGCCCACAGCTGTGGTAGATGCCCCATCCCTGGAAACATTCAGGGTCAGGCTGGACAGGGTTCTGAACAACCTGATCTAGTTGGAGATGTCCCTGCTCATTGCAGGGAGGTTGGACTAGATGACCTTTAAAATTCCCTTCCAACCCAAACTGTTCTATGATTCTGTGAGTCTACAGTTGTAGACAACTAGCTCTAGCAGGTCTGCTTGAGCAGGGGCCTTGGACTAGATGATCTCAAGAGGTCCCTTCTGACCTCAGTCATTTTGTGGTTCTGTGAGTAAAGAACTGGAAATCTGCTTTACTGAGAAGCTAAATTCATTCAGCATTTTCACAAAAAGCTAGATGCATATAGCTTGTAGACACCTGCCTGGGAAGAAAAGTCTGACAAGGAACAATTTAATAACCCACCAGTTATACAAAATTCAGAGGTTAAAAGGTTACGGAAGGTAAATTCTGTTTAGAAGTGCAGGCCAAGTTTTAGCACTCTGAATAATGCAGCACTGGAACAATTTGCTTTGCGCTTTAACTTTAAATGGCTATTTCTATAAAAAATGCAAGAATCAAAAGTTATCTTTTCATAGAAGATGTGATATTTTTCTATCTATACATTGTGATGCAACCATAATGGCCACTATTTATGTAAAATGCTGTTATCTAATATGTAAATCTAATCTATAACTACATCTTTGTGGCTATAGAGATAGCAGGAGATTTAGAGAGAAACATTCAGAACTAAACAGCATTTCTTTGTGGCTGAGCCAAAGGCATTTTAATACCTCTCACATGAATGTTCCCACCTATAACCATACTTAACGTTAAAATTTAGGTGTGGGATAGTCAATACAACCATCAAGAGAGTCACAAAAATGCTAGGACCTTACAGCAGTCCAGAGGAAAGCAAAAATTCCTCTTACTCTGGGAGAATGAGACACCTATGCAAAGACTGAAGCTCCTCCTTCCTCTGGGAGCCAGTAAATCCGAGTACTTCATAGCAGAGAAAAAGGAAGAAAAATAGAAAAGATTGGAAGAAAGAGTAACTGCACTCTGTCAGATAAAACAAGAAGTGTCTCTAAATCTTCTGGCCAAGTATCACAACAAGATATTGTGCTAGAAGAATGATCTGTCACCGTTTTAAAAATTTCTACCTTGGCTTTGTATTTCCACAGCTGAGTATTACATGTAACATATGTAACAATCTCTTACTGTATTGCACTACTGAAATCTGAAGAAATAAATGAACTTGAACTTCCTTAATAATATTTAAATGATGTAAATTATCTGTATTTATACATTAAATATATGAACTTAACTTTTGGTGGTAGTGGCAGTTTTGCTTCTGCCTGTCCTGTGGAAAGTCAAAAGAAATTGATTGAAGATCCTCTTTGTTCCTTTACAAACTTCATCATTTTAGAAGGATGAATCCTTGCACCTGAAAGCTGTTGAATAGGTGGCTTCAGAAGCTCATAAACGCATTTTCTGTTGAACTAAGAGGCTTTGTATGCTGAGTACCTCAGATTAGAATCTCCCCCAGCGTTAGCTTATTCAGCTTGCCAAGAAGCTTAATTTCCACTAACGAAAAGCAGCTTCTTTACACATTTGTTCCATCATAATTTCTGTGGTCTGATCCACCCACTATCTAGAGTGCAAGGACATTTGGCTGGATACACTACTGAAACATTCTTTGTAGTGCATGTTATTTTTCATTAAATAGGAGAGGATATTTTTTTCCCCTCTAATAGGGTGATAAAATAAAACACTTACATTTGGGGGTTGAATTATATGGTCACAGTCATCACAAAAGTAATTGCCATTGGGTAGCTGTGCCACTGAGGTGATGAACAATGCACTTTTAAGAGTACACTTTTGTCTTTTAAGTTAGGCTTCTTCCATAAGCCATCAGGAGAAGATCTTTAAATAAGTTGTTAAGGTCAGGGTTATTTTGAATAATGTTCCAATGTTTCCCTGATAATTGCTAGGATTCCACCTACCTATTCTTTAACCTAGTGACATGGCTAATAGAAAGTTGTTTGTGTTTTGATGCAGAGTTGTTTCAATAAGAGCTCTACTCATGCTTTCCTAACTCCAGGTTTATTCTAGGTATGAGGGAATTGTACTTAAGAAAAGCACCTATAAAATAAATAAAACTTCTCTTGAAGCCCATCAGACCTTTTCAATAAAAGCCTTTATGTTAGAGAATCTCTTGAATATAAAATGTTATTTAATCAGTAAGTCCCGGCTTTTATTAAAGCTAGCAATTTTTGTATTATTATTATTTTTTTGCTTGTGAATAGGTGTATTTTCTATGATAGGCAATATTTCATCTTGAAACTTGTTAGTAAAACCATGTATCAAAATAATGTCCCTATTTCCCATTATGTTCAATATGGAGATGAAATATTTTATGAATTTTTCTCTGCACCTGTCAAAATAAACAAAATATAATTTCCAGGATAATATGTAATGAATTTTAAACTTTGGGGTTTTCTTAGCAGGTTGTTTTCATTTTTTCAATGTAGAAATAAGGAAGATTCATGTGTGTTTTTCTTTGGATATAAAACATGTTTTGACTGGAATAAATGAGAAAGCTTATGGACTAAAGTACCATTTGTTGCAAGTAAAAGCATCACACTATGGCCTCTCCGAATTTTGCTACAGGAAGGTACATAATATCCACTGAGTAATGCAAAAATTATTACTGATATACATTTTGCAGGTGAAAAAACTTTCATATTAATTACACTTCCTCACTTCTTTAAATGCTAGAGTCAATATATTTGGGTTTGTAAGAGAAACTTCATGCAAAGCCTGTATTTTGATTTATGATGGCAAAAAGCAGAAAAAGAATCAATTTACCTCCACCAGAAACAGTGTTTTATTGTTTATTTCAGTGCTAGAATTCTATGTCCTTGTTTGAGAGAGACCCCAGAGGTGTCCATGTGGAATGAAGAACGCTCTCTTCATTCTGTTGCCATTAAAAAAAAATCCAAAGTACAGAAAGAAAACATTGTAATTGAAGTGTGTAGCAGTTATGATGACAGTACTTGTGGAAAATAAACAGAAGGACATTAAAAGTGCTTGTAAAGAATCTGAAACAGCAAAGTTTTGAAAGAAGCAAATTAAAGAAAAAAAGTATCAATTTCCTGATTTCTAAACCCCTTACTAAAGCTGAGACTGTCCAAGATCTTTGGATGTGTGACAAAAGCCAAAGATTCAAATGGTAGATTTAAATGGTTGTCCAAACCATAGTGATCCTAGCCAGTAACTGATGATAAAGAAAATACACCCTCAATATAAAACTGGGAGAGGGTCTATCATCTGAAACACAGAGCACAAATTAATCATTTGTGTAATTTGAATGAAGTCAGTTGGAATTATCCCAGGAATTAATATAACCCAATTTGTTAAAGATACGGTACTGTAAATACTGCACTGTGTTAGAGATACATCTGTTCAGCAACTGCCTCAGCTAAGCAGATACGAGATTCTTTCCCATTAGCTAAAAGCAACCTAAACACTTAACTCAGACCAACCCATTCTGTCAAGGTGCAGAAGTGGCCTTCAAATAAAGCATCTCAGTATTTTTCACTTGGAGTCAGGTAAGGCATCCGAAAATGGTTTAAAGAAAAAGAAGAAAAGAAATGACCGAAGCTTAGAAAGGAATAAAAAGAGGAGGGCAACATGAAGGGGTATTCAGAGTACAACATTCAGTCACTAACAGTCTGATCTTCAAAGGATTTCAACCAAATCATTAAAATAGGAGGTTAGTTTTTAATGAGAAGGTATACAAGATGCCCAGTATAATTAGACAGTGGGCTCTGAGGATTTACAGGACTTATGAATTTTTGAAAGAGAAGAAAATAGCTGAGCAAACTGAGTTTAGCAAGTACTGTCCCTAATATTTTGCACAACCTACATCTGCAAGTTGTTTTAATATGTATGCTTTGAACCTTGTGAGGCACTGTAAAACAACAGTTCCTTCCACACTAGCTGTTTCATCGGAAAATCTTGCCATGGATTGCACTGGATCCTTTCATCTTCTCTCCCCACCATTCTCCTACAGTGAAAGCTATTCTTTTTGTTTACTAGACAATCCACGATGTATACTTCACTTATGTACAAAACAGTTTAGCAAGGTCAGTAAGTGAAAGCAAGGCAATGCTTTCATGAAGGATTTCCCCCCCCCCTCTTTGTTTACTACTATGCAGTTACAAGGCTCACAGTTTTGCACAAATGCAGTCTTTACTTAAAATACTGATAATTCCTTCTAGTGAACAACACCTTGTAATTCTAGAAAGTAACAAATATTTATAGTTGAGTAAAAAAAAAGTGATTTTTAGAGACAGAAGGTTTAAATGGTATTATGCTCAGGCATATATGAAACCTATTGCATTGTTTAGAGTTATGATGTTTCTCTCTGGCTTAATGTAGTCACTGAGGGGCTTTTTTTTTTTGGCTTTTTTTTTTTTTTTCTGTCTCATGGGCCCTTTTCCTTAACTTTGCTTTTGTTTTCCATGCCTAGGTCTGGTGGCCTCCTTCCTAAGCTCCCTGTCTCTCTTTCTTTCTTTCCTTGTGAGAAGGTTTTTGCATGTAAGCACTTATCAACCTTTTTTGTTTTTAGGAAATAAAAGAGCTGAATGCACGTTTTAATACATTTTTAATGGCCATTGCTGACAGACAAGACACTTTGTTGGTATTGTATTGCATTGCTATTATGTTAAAAGACTTTTATTTTTATCAATATCTATTGTGCCATCCAGTTAAAATGACAAAGACTCCCACGCTGAGCAAATTGAAGGAGCTTTTCACTTCATTGAAGAAAAGGACTAGTTCTGGCTGCAATGGCTTTTTTTTGGAGAGGGGGAGTCATTGTTCACATTCTATTGACTCTATAGTTCCTGTCAAATAATGTTCATATATTATTAAGAGAATGTTCATCTTTAGTGTACAAATAACTAACTTTAAACACTGTTCCATTTAAAATTTGTTCATGAGATTTAGTCTTCTGCTGCCACCTATAGACAAGATAAAGTATTGCTGCACGGTGTACTTTTTATATAACATAAATGACAGTGACATGCCTTCATTATGCAAAGACATTTCTCCAGTTTTATGTATCAGCATCATTTTTTACTATAAAATATCTCTGAGAAATCCACATAAAGAGACTATTAAATAAATTGAAGAATTGAACAAAGCCGTTCTCATTGCTTAATTGTACTCAAAATCTCTTCTGTGTAGGATGAACATATTCTAGTTCATTTATTCCTTCTCCCACAGCGAAAAGGGTTTCTTCATTTAACTACATACGTCAGTTCTGTTCTGTGTTTGATCCATTTTTTGTAGGGCCTCTTGTGTTCAATGAGGCCCTTAGTCATAGGGTTTTCTTGCACCTCACTCCAAGCTGGTGAAACACTGCTCTGTATGTCCTTCATGGTCATCGTTCTTTTGCTGTATCAGCCTGGAAGAAAAATTGAGAACAGTGGTTTTCTTCTCTCATTTGTAACACACAGTACAGATGAAATTCTGCCAGGGTGAAGGATTAGTGCACAGGCCTCCTGGAGCTGTAAATCTCACAGCAGGCACTGCACAGATGTTTGTCAGAAGGAATATCAACCTTTGCCTCACTGCTGAACCTCTGTGGGTACTGTGAAAGAAACTTCTGCTAAGAAATTGTACAGCACAATGACATGTTAAAAAAGGTGTAAAAATGAGGAAAACTCAGTATATTGCTATTTACTCAAACATGGTGATCTACCATCCACAGAGGTTTGAGATCAAAATGACTCTTCTTCACATTCCATCTATGGGCTTTTACGTGTCCCAGGGGCAGAAACAAGCTCCTGATACTCATTCAGACCATAGAGTATTGCAGTAAAAAAGCTGCAACACAACCTGGGCTAAACTCTTTCCTATGTAAGAAAAAAAAAAAAAAAAAAAAAGCTTAAATGCTGAAAGGCAACAGGTAACTTTCTGTGTGTACTGCAGGGGAGGCAGAGGGCAGAGGACTAGTTGTAAATTTTTATATCACTTGGACTAAACAAAAGTGGTGCTTCCTGAATCCTCTGTTTAATAAAGAGGCATGAGACAGAACCACCAGCGAGGACAAAAAGTAGATGTGTTTCTGCACACAAACTATTTAGATAGGGAAAACTGAAGACTGGAGGTTCTGGAAAGTAAATTAAAAAGGATTTATCAAAAAGAAGAGGCAGCTTCAGGGAGAAGGAGGCAACCTGGAAGGAACAGGGTGAAATTCTGTGCTGGAGGAAAGATCTGAGAAGCAGGTGAAGATCCCAGATGTCAGACAGATATATGCAGAAAGCAGCATGGGAATGCCCAGGGACCTTGTCTGGTGACCCCCAAGACTGGTAACTGCGAGAAGCAGCATGGTGTGAAGGGACACAACTTTTTGCCTGATCTTCCCAGACCAACAGGAACCCTACTGCGGTGAGGGAAAGCTGAAACATAGAGAGTGTAACACTGGGGAAACTGAGCAAGCGTGTGCCATAAATGAGTGGAGTGAAAGTTCTAATTGTCCTGGTTCTTAAATAAATGCCAGTAAATCCACTGAGGTTGCTGTTTACTTTGTCTGGCCCGCATCAGCATGACAGTCTACTGCTCAGGAGTGAAACAGTTACAAGGACACAAAATCCCTGGTGAGGGCCCTACTAACTCAGTAGATCCCAGCTACAGTTTGTTCTTCTCTCTTCTGACTTTAAAAGAAAATTTGCTCACAGATTAAAGAACAAGCCCCTTAAGTGTAAGCATAATGCTTAAAATGAACACTACAAATTAAATCAGTCCAGTCCACATGCAGTATGATGCTGGATCAGGGAGCTTCTGAGGAATCTAGAGCTGAAGAATCTTAGAGAGGCTACTAGATGTCTCTGTGCTTGATGGGCATAGAGAAAGTAGAAAATATGGCAAATTCACAAATATTTCAACCAAATGGGGGTGGGGGTGGGGTTCTGGTGAAAATATAATTGTTGGGGGCATCTTCTGTATCATCCTACTAGACCAAATTTTTTTTTTTTTCATCAAATAAACACAAATTATAAAATCAAAAACCTACTTTCATCTTAATTTTATTCCTTGCTCACTTCCTCACTTTTATAGATTTCAAGGCAAGAAAGACCCATGAAATTTCTGGTTGACCTTCTGCTTAGCACAATTTTTAACCCTGTTCAGTGCCTTCTCACAATAACACATTTGCATAACCATGTTTATCAGCTACAGTGACCTTCTTCTTGCCTTCTACTAGTCATTGTAATTTACACAAGAGATATTTCATTTACTACAGATTTTAATACACATTTTTCTGAAGAAGGGCTTATTTGTAAACACAGCTAGAATATTAGTTTCTTGGTTAAATTTGCTCATAGATGTGAATTTTTTTTTATCATTATTTCACTATTTCCATTTTGTGATTTTTATTTAAGATAACATTTTTCCTACTTAGAAATAACCTTTATTTTTAGTAGTACAATTTAAGGAAAAAAAACCCTCAAACCCAGAAATTACAGATTCGACACAGCAGGCTGTTATAAACATAAGTCTTGTACTATTCTTTTCTGCTTAATCCTATACTCAAAAAGCATGAAAGAGCATTCAGACTCAAAGAAGAAACAAATTACACCAAACAGTTAATAGGGTAAGACAGCATTTTCCAGATTATTTCTAGATATTAAAATGTTAACTGTGCATTGCTACATTTCCATAAATTTATCCTTCAGCAGTGTTTTTTTTCCCCAAAAAGAATACCATTTGCTATTTATTCTCTCTAATATTTATTAAAGGCTGATAGAAACTGTAAGGGCTAATTGCTGTATAATTTCATAAACACACATACTACATATTTTGATGTTGTCATTTTGAAGTCAAATGATCTGCTAAGTGAGAATCAATAACGTGTACAAGGAGGGTCTGAACTTTTCACTTTGATGGAAACAACAAAACCAATGTTAATTTCATAGGCAATAAATATTTTTTAAATATGCAGTAATTAAAGTCCAGACTCCAGTTCTCTTTTCAAATTATTAACACAAATTCTTACAGAGTCTTCAACAAATGCTTCAAAGGTCAGGTCAAATATAATATACTTAAATTATATTTGTTCCTGTATGAAGTGAATATTTTAAACATATATTAAAGGTTTTGTTCCTTACCAGAAAAAATGCTCAATTATTACTCACCCCTCAATTATCTCCTTTGCCTGAGAACTGGTATCTTTATTCATCTTAATGAGAGAGTTAACAGTATTTCATTGGCATGAATTGAAGTACTCCTATCTACCGTGAATAAGGTCTGAGAAATCAATCCTGGAGTAAGGACTGAAGGATTTGGCCCAACACCTATAAAATATGAGGAGATAATTCTTTCACCAGGAAGAAGAATTATCATCTATTGTCTGTTGATGAACTCTGTGATGACTGCATTACACAGCACTCTGGATAGCAGTAAATGACTATTGTACTTGAGAAGTCAGATTTATTTTGCACATGTAAGACATTATTTTCATTCTTGGTCTTCAAGGGCTCTTCATTCAGAATCTAAAATGTTTCATCAAACAATGTAGCATCTGTTAAAATTATAATCACTCACATCAAGAATCCATATCAAAAGATATACTGTACTTTACTTCCTTTGTATTTATTGCCCCCCAAAATAGGTGTCTCAACAATTTGGGAGATATATAGCAGGCTTACATGGTGGAAAAAAAAGTGTTCCACTGTATTTTTGTTTTTAGTTAACATCAGAATTGCAGTAATGTTAATTTAGAAAAGGAAGTAGGTTTTAACTGGTTTTATGGGCAATGCAAAAACAAAGTAATAAAGCAGGCATGTGGGCTTTATTCATCTATTATGAATAGTGTTATTACCATGAAATATATTATGCAGACTTTAGTCGATTTTCATTGTAATTTTTAAGAACTTAAACCACTGCTTGTTAGTGTGAAGGTGAAGAAGGATCTTAAATTCTACTAGGCCTTGCTGTTGAATTTTGACTGTAGGTAAAAGATGTAGGAAGCCAAGAGATTAACAAGAGGATCAATGAATACCAAAGATATTTACTGCTGTATGGCAATTGTCATTTTGGCATTCAGTAACCACTAGTTTTTTTAAACCACACTGAAGGCATGAAAATACAAATATTAGCTTAATATTAACAGACTAATCTCTTTCTTTTGAAGCTCCGAGTCTCCTTTTCATTGCCTTTTATTTCTTTGTTGACTGCATCATTCATTCTGTGCATGTTTATTGTTAACTCTGGGACGTGCTAATATATGAAAAAGTAGGAAAGCAAAACTCAGTCTTACAGAAAATCTTCAGGATTTGCACAGTCCCTTGACTTGAGTGACACAGCAATTTGACTTCATGGAGACTTCTGTGTGAGAAACATGCAAATATATAAGCACCCAATTATACTGGGGGCCTAAAATTTCTGATATCTTGACATTAGGAAGGACTCATATACACTTCATAATTAATTCAAACTAAGGTAAAATGTTTCAAACGTTTGCTAGCCCAGTACATCAGTACAGAAGCCATATCACCTCTTTGGGATGGAGAGGGCAGAAGAGACAGAAAGAGCCTAGGAAGAAAGAAAAAATTACTATTTTGGGGTTTTTTTTCCCCTAGATGGCCAAATAAGTTATTTTTTGAAATGACCTTTCAAAAGAATGTTGTTCTACCTGTATTTTGGGTAGCTGATAGGTCTTTTACACTTGCTGAAGAAGAATCAAAAGCATTGCTTGAAAAAGTTCCTGTGGTTCACTGAAATATTAACAGCCAATGAGGGAGAAACAAGAAAAAAGAGGGGTTTGTGGCCTGAACCTTGGTGTTTTATGTATACACTCGTGGACATGAAATATATAACAGGGCATTTTTTCCTACTCGAGTATAACACAAATGAAATAAGGTCACTCAGTTTGGAACAGACCTAAGCATGGTACAATAAGCTTGTACATGATCCTATGAAGTGATGAGCTTATTTTCTACTTATTCCACATTGCAATTTTGATTTTGAAAACCAGTGTAAATAGTTTTTAAAACACTTAGGAAAAGCTTGGGCACATCAAAATCTCAAAAATAAAACATGGTACAATTAAATGGTACATGTATCATATTAAAACAATTGGAAATGCATCCCAAGAGGACACAAAAATCACAAAAGATTAGGGACATATTTCGAAATACATCACTGAAACAATCAACAATCATTAAAACAAACAACATATCACCATAGGGAGCCCTAAATTAAAAATCCTTCATACTTCAGAAGTCAGTATAGTTAGTGTTGTCAATTGTACACTTGGGATTATTTTAATGTACTATAGGATTTAGCTGTTTGGTTGACATGCATAGTTACCCCTTTGATCAGTTATCATTTGGAATTTCCCCTTTTTTCTTTTGCAGATAATGTTTCCTGAGATTTATCTTCAGTCCCCAGTTTTGATGGAGGGATAATTATTTATTACACAAAATAGTTCTAACTCTTAGGAAGAAAGAGCATTACTTCACCGTTCTTTTTTTTTTAGGAAGGAGAAGAGGCAATTTGTCATATTTTATATTATTTAACTGTCGTTCATATTATTTAACTGTCGTTCAATGGTGAGCCTGTTTACCTGAAGGTGCTTGTTGGTGGCTACACGTTAACTAGCCAGGGTATGGAAAAAAACAAATTTGTTCCAGTATTGCACTCTAGGATCTTTGAGTACCAGTATATATACTGAATGTCATTCAGTCCTGGTTTTAATAAACTCAAAAGGAACATTGCAGAGTGGATTGAGGATTCAATCTCAGTATCTCCATTGCAGACACTGTTTCTGTGAATTATGCTTGGTTTTTTACTTGAGCAAAAACTGGGGAAAAAAGAAGGAAGCATGCTCTGCTTTATTCCCACCTGATATAGTTTTACTATACTCTTGATGTTACTGTAATGTAGAGTATTGTATCAAAAATACTTTGAGACTAAAAATTTCCATTGAAGATATTGCGTTAACTTCACTGTATGTATGAAGATTCAAGACTGAAATTACATAGATATTCAGAAAAACAAAAATCTACAGTGCAATTTATACTGTGTAAACATTTTGGTGCAGATATAAACTTCATAATGAGATTCTGGCAATAGAAAGATATGCTTACAAAAGTATTTTATATCAAGCTTGAGAAATGATCACAAATTTTATTGTTTCATTACAATTATAAACAGGTAGCGCTGAAGGAGCTTTTTGAAAGGTATAAATTACATTAAAATGTTTGTGATTGAAAGGAAATAGCTGATATTTGTGTTAGGAACTAAGTCTAAGATAGACCCAGTTTAGCCCATAACGATATGCTGGTGTTGGGACAGAAATATTTAGGACTCCATTTGCTATTATTGTGCCATTAAATTTTACAGAAGAAATGCTGGAGCTGGAAGTAATTTCTGCTTGTGTTTCTGTTTTGATATTGAGTGCATTCTGAGAAGAGCAGGACTGCACCTACTGATATGTACTAAAATACACAAGACTGGCCTCTTCTGCAAAGAGCAACAATGATCTCTAGTGGCAAGAACTTTTATTTCAAGCTTAGTGATAAAAAGAACTTGATGAAGCTATTCCACATCATCATTTAAAGTTGTTGTGTTGGGTTTTATTAAAAACAAATTAAAAAAAAATCAAGCAGCAGTAGTTAATGAAACATAATACCCCTTATTCAGTGTTTCTCTCCTCTCTGTATGTACTCAAGTTTGCAAATTTAGCAGTCCCTTTGGTAATAACCCAGTTTTACATATGCAACTGTCTGCTATTTTTTTTTTCAAAACTGTTTCATATATATTACTTTCATAACTACTTTTAGCTGAGGCCTTTAAATCTCTGAGTTACTGTTGATATAACAACAGAAAACAAAAGGCTAAATTCTTTCTTACTTGTACACAGAATATCTTTACACTGACTTTATACATTTTTAATTTATTTTCTATCAAACGTATAAGATGTTGGCCATCCCAGGCAGCAGCATTGTGTTATCTAAGAAGGCATAAAAATATAGTAATTAATAGTATGATTAGGAATTCTTGTATAATTCTTGTACTTAAAGAGGACCCAGGATTATCAGATAGTACATTTTCTAGTAGTTAAAAGAAAAAAGACAAAAAATTTAACTGGATTCTTTCTGTATGCTGTCCTCAATGCTTGATAACTATTTCAGATCAGAACTTTGGGGCCAATAGTGTTTCCTGGCCCATATATTTGCTTACATTCTAAAAACATTCTTCTTCCTCTCTCTTTCTTTATATCCTTTAGGAGGTGAGGCAAAGAAAGGCGATTAAGCCAAAGCAAGGCAAAGCAAAGCATTCATACTTATGTGTAAGAAAGAATCTCAGTTATTGTGTTATTGAAACCTGCCTAAGTAGAATCTGCGGCCATTAGATCTCTGCTCACAGATTCTGTGGGACACATAAATCTGTGGTCCTTTAGCATCCAGAGCACAATCATTTTCCTAGGGTCCTCTTTGGTATTTTAGAGGACCAGTATGTATTAGATGTATAATGTCAGAGCAGTGCTCAATCTACAATGAGCCGAGGCCCTTTCAAATTGGCATAAAATTGTAACTCATAGAATGGTTTGGGTTGGAGGGGACTTTTAAAGATCATCTAGTACTAACTGCCCTGCCATGGGCAGGGACATCTTTCACTAGATCAGGTTGCTCAAAGGCCTGTCCGACTTGACCTTAAACATTTCCAATGATGAGGCATCCACAACTTCCTTGGGCAACATATTCCAGTGTCTTACCACCATCATTGTTAAAAAAATCCTTGTTAAAAAGCATCTCTTCATCTTCCTTATATGACCCCTTTATAACCCACCAAGTTTGTTTGCACAGTAAGACATCAGGGTGTTTGTTCAGACCACGTAGTTTGCCAAAGTGAAATTACATGTGTCATGACTTGTGTTTAGCCTCTAGAGTAAGACATTCTCTTTCATACTTGTACACTGATGTAGTGCAGGTGTTCACGCTGGCTATATGGCAGTAACCTTGATTTCTGCATTGGCACATGCCAGAAGCAGAGCCTTCAGCATTCCTTTTCTACTTTAACTTCCCTTTTCCAATGTACTTTTTTAAATTGGCTCCACTTTTTTCTCTTCTTTTTTTGCCATGATACATAGATTATTACTATGTTTCACAGAACTTACAGTACCCAAAAAATGTCGTTGCTTAATTGTTTAAGGGCAAAGACCTTGGGGATCTAAAAGACATGTGCTGCCAAACATATTCTTTAAGCATATGAAATTAAGTCCAAAACCTGAAATATGTTAGGAATATGTACAATGCCAGACAAAGCACGAAGTCTCTCTCAAAACAAGACCTAAAACAGCCGGTAATCTGAACACTGATACCTAATGACTTACTGCTGCCTCAATTTAATCAGTGGAGAAACATCGAGAGTTAGAGAAGAATTTCACTTACACTTTCAAGCCAGAGATATTCTCCTGTTCTGTGATGTGATGCTGTTCTGTAAAAACCTAGAAACTTTTCCCGAAGGTAGGCAAGTGCTTATGTCCCATCGTGATATAGTAGGCTAATAGCCTACTTGCCAGAATAGTGAAAGACTGCCTTCAGGCTACACTGGTGAAACCTGTCTGAGCAGTATTAACACCCTATTTTCTTTTTCCTTGTAAGATTTTCAAACTGCAAACCACTCTAGACAGAGTTTTACCTTTTACCTTTTAAAAATTGTTCTAGATTGCCATCTTCTGAGTCAGAAAGAGCGTAAGATAAAGCACTTTGCTAGTTTAGCCCAACTCTTTGTGACACACAGTTACAATGATGCTGGTTTCCTGGAAAAAAGAAAAAAAGGTTTATATCTTGGTCATATATCCTCTCACTGACACCGTTAGTAACAGAAATTTATCTTTTGTAAGAGAAATTTTCAGCATGAAGGTTCTGCTGGCTGCCTGATGATTTTATTTAGATTGTGATATATGTGGATTTGACACAAATCCCAGTAACTACTCATCATATAAAGGTGTACACAGCCATTGATATTTTTCTGGCTTTCACACTTCACGACTACACGTTTGCTACTTTGAAAAGATGGGGAAGCTACAGCTGGTAAAGCAGCTGTTGCCTTGCTTAGAAGTTGCAATGAAAACTAGCACATTACTGCAGGGCTTCCAAGACTGCATATATGCATATCTCCACATACGCTTCTGGGTGCAATTCAAGGTGTTAATATTTAATTGCAACTTAATATAGTGCATGCTTTAGGGCTTAGCTGCTTGGAAGACTCTTTCTTTCCCATTGTATTAATACAATAGAGATCAATTCAAGAAATACGATTCCAGTTCCCTGGATATGCACATTTTGGATGTAAAGAGAACTATTTCCAATAAAGATTGTTTGGCCAGATGAACCTTCCTGCCAGTCATTTTTACTAGGCATTTAGCCTGTAGCAGACTATGACCTTTATCTATACAATGTTTTATACTGGGAGAGTAGATTGTAATACTTTTGTCATCTTGTTTGCATTTTTTAAATAGCATGTGCACACATAAGTTACGCAAAAGGGCTGGCAACCAGAGTTAAGCAAAAGTACAGGAAGGGAGTAACATACTTCCCATCCACTCAAGTCACCCTGAAGCTTCCCTTTCCTTGCTGCAAACCTCACCTTCCACCCTGATCACCTCCTGTCATTGCAGTGGCAGGTGCATTCCCTTGCAGTAAAGACCTACTCCTTTTCCTTAGCTTTTCTCTCCACCTCAGCATCATCAGCTCAGATCCAGTAAACTCCTTCCAGCCTTCCGCATCCACCACCTGTTCTTCCACCACTGCCTAAATCACCAGAAAATCTGGACCTGACTCTGTCAACAGTCTTTTGACTATAATGATTCTACATAAACTTTGTCATTCTTTATAGCATAATTTCTGATAATAGCTGGTTGTGCAGGGACTATGCACATGTATGCATGTATTGAATTTACGTATTATTCAAGTATTTCTTAGATCCCAAAAGAAAAATATTTGAACATGGACAGTGTACTACCATCTGGGATAAAAGCATGGAACATATGACAGCCATTTCCCACTGGAAGAGAGTCAAAAGGCCTAAAGGGTTGTTAATACTGCAATTAAAATACTCTCTTAATTTAAACAATAAGATAGACGCCCAAACTCCAAATTTAACAGATGTTAAATCCCTTTACCCTGCAGTATTCTGAAGCTACAAATCCCAGTTTGCTACACCCAAGAACAGGCCTGCAAGTATTGAGGAGAGAGCTCAAGGGAGGAATGCTGTGTCTTAGAGTGCTTTCTAAGTTTCTGGTTTGCATGAACTATAAGGTTAGCAATTTGCTTCACCTGATTTCATAAACACTGATAGCAATAAAGAAGTTACTTGTAATAATCCAGTCAGAACTCAGCTCGGGGACAATACTGGAGCATGAGTTATCCTCAAGGAATTTCTTGACTCATTTGGTAATTGTACACGGCCAAATGATTTAGCTTCCCAGTTAATTTGCACAATGTTGAGCCACTTAATTAAATAAATATTAATCAATTGCCCACACTATGTAGACATTAATTCACTCTTTCATTCCATTTTCAAGGGAAGCAACTAGTTGCTCCTGGAAGAAAAATTGGGTGGGGATTTAGCAATAGTTCATTGCAAAGGTTGCTCTCAAAGGACAGTATGGAAAATATTGCTTCAGGTTTGGCTATCTTCACTTTACATTTTTCAACACTACCTAAAAGTTGTTGTGTCTGTAGATCCTCTCTCTGCCCTCATAAGGTATACAACATATGCACTTTGTAACACCTTGGTTGTAGGGCTTGATGCTGTTTTCACAGTGCCTTCAGATACTTCAGATAGTTCTTCAGAGCTTCACAGATGCTTTCATCTGAAAAAATCAAGATATAGTGAAAATAATAATTAAATAATAATTTTGTCTTAGGTCTACAAGTATGCCACAAGATGCCTCCCTGGTCAAATGGTCTGAAACACCGGAGCCTCATCCAATCATTCTGCATCATGTTAATTTGGTAAGGCACAGATACATACTGCTACCAAAAGCATTTGCTAATATAGTTCTGACAAGATCTTGCTCTCTCTTCTGAATATGGATGGTACTTCG
This sequence comes from Falco cherrug, assembly GCF_023634085.1. NCBI lineage: Eukaryota > Metazoa > Chordata > Aves > Falconiformes > Falconidae > Falco > Falco cherrug. The sequence goes on along the minus strand of NC_073698.1, from coordinate 43,048,249 downwards.
ATCAGATTCACAAAACCTCAGATTCTTCCTATGCATTTTAACGGCATAACCAAGAAAGTGAAGCATCATCAGTAATTTTGTCTACTTAGGGACTAATGTTGCCCTTGGCAAAGTCCCATTTCTTTCTGCTGACTGTGTAAGGACACAAGTGGAATCCAAAGATTCAGGTTAGCTCCGCATCTTTGTTCACATTGCATGGTGAGAGTTAACCACTAGGAACAGGATTCACCCAAACCAGCAGGCTGAGCAGGGTATTGCCTAACTGTAGGGTGAGAGCTATTACTTACTGTCAGCCACAAACTCTCCCTAGAAAAGGCACTTAGCTGTGTCAGTCATTTCTCACAAAATGCACCTGCAAGATCCAAATTAAAATCTTCTTACTTCTGAAGAAGTGATTTAAAGACAGATCTCCTAAGCTGCTTCATTATTGCACTCTATTTTAAGATACTGTTCTCATAATCTTATCCAAAGTCCTTCCTCTCTACAAATCAGTCATCAGTCAAATCAATCACTTTCAACAGAAGTTTGAGCTCTGATGTGCACTTGACTATTTTACAAAACAGCAGGGACCTGAATAGAAAAGAGTGTACAGCACACACTCTGGTTGTCTTCTTTGCAGCACAGGCACATTCTGAGAATTGCCAGACCCTGTAGATAAATACATGGATACAAATAGAAAAGATATTATATAGTACAAATATTAAAAAGGAGCAGTAAGTATAAATTTGATAATTTTTATGTAGTCAGCAGAAATATAGATAACTAGGGATTTAGGTGGACAGAATTAAGCAGCAGCTGTGAAGGAAGGGATCATGAGCTCTTGTAGTGCCTCGTGTTAAGCACTGAAGGAATTTAACATTTTAAATTTAACTTTATAATTTTAAAATTACTTAGGACTTAGATTGTTTGAAAAGGGAGCAACCAACTATAAGATCCTCTCCCTTAGCAGAACACAGGAAGTTATTTAAGGCAACTTAATCTTAAAATTTATTGTGAATGTTCACCTTAGACAGTAAACCACAGAAATCTGTGATTAACCTTAAAAGATAAAATAAAAAATGAAGAAGACAGAGGAAGACCACTCTACTTTGTAACCTGAGTATTTTCTGAATGCTGTTAGATGCATCCCCCTCCACTCTGGGTTCTCAGTTAAAACTCTTTCCTTCAAGTACACCTGTAATTCCTTTCTCAAAGTCAGAGGTTGCTGTATGGGAACCAGCTTGTAAAATATTTGATCTTGGAATCCAGTAACTTGCTAACAACACTAGGGATGAAACTCTGGCTGCCACAATGAAAGAGTAATAGTGCACAGAATAATTTGAGGCTTTTAGATGAAGCTATATTGTAATTTAGACTTGATAATCATGAAATTAAATCATTGAGCTAGGAATCGGTTTTGCCACAGACTGTAAACAAGGGAAAATGTGCAGACTATGAATCAAAGACTATGTCTGCCTTGTAGCCCTGTTCAGAGTATGGATAAGCTGCCTGTTCTATAGTATGGATGACATCCCACTATCACAGACGTACATAAGATTAGTTTACCTGGAAAGATGGGGAGCAACAGCTCTCCATAAACTTGTTTGTCTTCACTTTTATGCAACTATCACCATTTTAATTCACTGACAAAAAGGAGTGAAAAGTTACTTTCCTTTAGCATAGGTGATTAAAAAAAACACTATAGAATTTATTATCATTGGTCTACTGCAACATTGTTTTCCAGGTGAAATAATGATGTCCATAGTTATAGGTTATATAAATCATCAAAAACATTACAAGAGTACCATTTGCAAAATCAAGCAGTTACAGAGAAAAAAGATAGAATTAATATATTCCTGTTCAAATAGTGTTTAATGACAATTTTAAGAGACATGACCACAGGTCTAAAACAGATATGCATCATTTTCCCAAAAAAATATGAATTTATTTATTCTTTATTCTGAACTTCATGCAAATTTGATTCCAATTTTAATATTGTATTATTCACAAATAAAATTATAGTGTGTTCTTTTTCAATACCTGTTGCAATTATTTCAGATAGTGCTTAACTAAATTTTTTCATCAAATTAGGTCTTGGATTTACTGCCAAAATATCATATCTAGAGATCATCATTTTTCAATAAAAAGTAATTTTATTAAAAGCTCCTAGATACAAGTCAGAAAAATACTGGTGGAATTTTAAATAGAAAACTTAAATATTAATTTATTCCCAGGATCTAGACCATATGCTGGATTTAATGAGGAAATGAAAGTAAGGATGATGTATTTCATTTGACCTTTATTAGAGGAAGAAGTTAACTGTCTTTATAAGCAAAAATTGTGTCAACCATTCCACCCATTGAGATCTAGATGCCCTGGAAAAGCTGTTTTATAACTTCATAATATAGTATTGATGTCACAGGAAAGGACATAGAGATTGTCCAGTAGCTTATCAGTGCTAGTCATGAAAACTACATGGTTCTAAGAAATATTTTCAACCAAAAAATGAAACAAAAAACTGACAGAGGACACTTAAGGAATAAATTGCACAGATTATATTTGTCTGGTGTCATAGCCAACCAATGTGGTTGTTTCATATTTTGAAACAGGCAAAGCCCTAATCCTGTGAAACTGGAGAAGGTCAAGATTTTACCTTGTATATATGCATTGTATTTATGACTATGTGGTTCAATATTGCACAAAATTAATATGAGAAGACATAGACCAGTCACAACAAGAGAAAGAGATCCAAGAACGGTAATGCAGTACTTATTCCTTTACCACTGCTCCCTAATTTATGGTCACTGGCTTGATCCTGAGTGGTCCTAAAAATACACAATTGTTAAACTCATGCAGAAAATGAAGGCAGTTCAAACTCCAGTTTCCAAGTAAGGCTGTGGTTTTATCCTACTAGAAATTCCACTCATCAAGCTCATGTTCCAAATCAGTCCCATCAAGTCAAAATGTAAGTTTCTTCCCATAACATTTTTAACCACAGGATCAGAGGTGATTTACACAAGCTTACAGGAGATTTAGCTGGGTGAAGCAGCTAAGAATCGAAGTTAAATAAAAATCAGGGATCACTGTGATAATATATGCAGGTGCCAGACATACTTATGCTGAACTGTTATTTAAAAGAAAGAGCAGCAAAAAAAACCTGGTTAGTAACAAATCTAACCAAAATACTTCTGCTTGGATGAATTTACCTGAGCTGAAGTGATTAATTTATAAGCTCCACAGTGGGAGAAAGGTCTTAGATAACAATATAACATTTTCTGATAAGAATTATGAGCTTTTATAGAGATTGCATTTGTCTTGTTAACTGTTTTCCAAAACATGATGGTGAATGTTTGAAAATATTTTTGTAATAATGAATACAAGCAATATTTCTTTAGTTTTACAAAATACAATAGAGTTTGCAATATTATAGCAATGATAAATTAAGAAATTTATACATTAGGTGTAATACAATCTGTTTGCACTGCACACTAGCAAATATCCTGTACATTATGATAAGCTTTAACCAGTATCATCTGAAACAATAAAATAAATATACACATTTATTCAGATTATTGCTGTTTATTTGCTACACTGCTACTCCTCTCAATTATTTTATGTTCTCTTTTAATTTCAGTTTTACTTTAGTTGCTAATTTTTTGAGATGAGACAACCATTCTTCATGTTCTGAAATATTCTGAAAAAACAGAGGCATCATGGCAAGACAATCATGTGGAAATCTCTTTCAACCTTATGAAAGACAAATAATCTTGTAAAACAAATATTGTAGAAAATAACTATTTGGAATGGCAGTTATTTCATATACCTAGTTTGACTGAGAAATAAAGGATAGTCTTTTTAATTTTGGCATTTTACTAAAATGGGTAACCAGTATATCTTAATGCAAGGAGCATGCATTTTAAAATACATTTTAGTAAGTGAAATTTAACACTACAGCTTTAAATATTCATAGCTGCCTGGTTTTGGCTGGGATAGAGTTAATTTTCTTCTCAGTAACTGGTACCAGGTGAGGGTTAGATTGGGTATTAGGAAAAATTTCTTCACAGAAAGGGTGGCGAGCCATTGGAGCAGGCTGCCCAGGAAGTGGTGGAATCATCCCTGGAAGTGTTTAAAAAACATAGATGCAGTGCTTAGGGTCGTGGTTTAGTGGTGGACTTGACAGTGCTGTGTCAACAGTTGGACTTGATGATCTTAAAGGTCTTTTCCAACGTAAATGACTCTATGATTCTGTTGTGCTTCAAATGATAAAATTATGTCTCTTCTGCTTATAGATATTTCATTGTCTTAGTGCTTCAAGGGTGTCATCATAATATATTATTTATAAATACAATATATAAATACTATCTTCTAATGTATATACCATCTCATGCTATTTTCAAAAGTGCTGAGTATATCAACTTTCATTGAAGAACTTGGCTGTAATGTCTGTCCTGTCTTTTATTTCTCTTCTGAAAGAGGATATCTGACAGATGAAATTAAGTTGATTATATATATGTATGATATATCTATGTATGATAAGTTCAATTGAGCTTTTACAGCACAGACAGTGTCAGGTCTCTCATGTGATAATTGTGTTAATCTGCCTGCACCTTATTCAGCTAGGACTTTTTCCTTGGATAAGTGAGTTAGTCTTTTATCCTCCACGGAAACCGGGTCCTGGGCTTTTCTAATGAGAATGCATACAGTGCTGATAATCAGTAATATTCACTCCGGTTATAATTCAGTCTGGGTTTATGTCTACTGAAAATTGCACAGAGAAGCCAGTACCTGAAAGAGCCAATAGTAGAGAAAAGCAAAATCAAACTGCTAGATCATCAAAAAGGCTCTAAAGAGGAGAATTAATGTAGTCAAAAGGAAACAGAATCCTGTTGATATCTGTGATTTACTTCATGATCGTTTTTTATCCTGAGACTTACTAATGATATTTTTCATGGGAAACTCTTCTCATTCTTTTGAACTTTGCAGTTCCAATGTACTACAAATGTCCTTATGGGAAGAAAGTTCACTGAAAATCAGAAAAATCTCTGGTGGCAGAGGAAAGAAAATCAAAATCGCTATGGAAGCAGTCACAGAAAGTTGTTAGTGGGTTTTTACTATGTTGGAATTCCTATCTTATACTAGCTGAGAAAGCATAAATTTTCCATTGAAAGGGTAACAAAGTTTGTCAGGATGCCCACAAAAAGTTATAAACAGTAAGTACTATAGAGACCCCAAAACCAGGATGCTGGCGGATCAGACTAAGGCTGGGATGATGACACAAGAAATTTTGGAAAATATGGAAGACAATAGCTGTGGAACTTACACCATTTGGATTGTGTATAATACTGAAATGCATGAAACCTAATGAGGACAGGTGGAAGAGGAGAGTAAGTAGTGTTATTAAGCTGGTGGATAATATTTCACCAAAGATGAACAGAATAAGAAAAACAGTCTTCTCAACTCTTTTGTTGTGGTGTGCAGCACAGCAATATTGATTCTGAATTCAAATTAAACCATTGTGGAATTAGACATTAACTCAAACACCAGTTAATACTGAACTGAAAGATTTATTTACATTAGTGTTACTTGATCACAGTTTAATTATTAAGAATGAAATCCAGATATAAATTGAAGTAATTAATATTGTTAAAAAAAGGCTGGAATATTAAGTGTTCCGTTACCACAATCAATAACAGGAAAATGAATAAACAGATTAAAAAGCACAAAGCCAGCCTACTATCAAAACCAGAAAAGCACAAGAAATCAAGTAAAATCAATCACCTCATGACCCTGATTTATGCATTCTCACTGACCCTTTGTTATTGTATTTTGCCTGAATCTACACAAACACAAGCAACTAACTGCCAGTAAATTCAGTGGTACTCAGGGATGAAAAAAAGATTGTTCCTTCAGGAACAGATTGCTCCGATAGATCCCCTGCAGGGTCACAAGTCCTGCCAGCAAACTTGCTCCAGCCTGGGCTCTTCTCTCCAGAGAGTCACAGGTCCAGCCAGGACCCTGCTCTAGCATGGACTCTCCAAAGGGTCAGGGCCTCCTTTGGGCACATCCGCTTACTCTGCATGGGCTGCAGGTGGGTATCTGATCCATCATTAACCTCCATGGGCTGCAGGGGCACAGCCTACCTCACCATGGACTTCACCATGGGGTGGAAGGGAATCTCTGCTCCAGTGCCTGAAGCACCACCTCCTCCTCCCTCTTCATTTACCTTGGTGTCTGCAGAGCTGCGCCTCTCACATATTCTCACTCCCCTCCTTCAGGTGCAATTGCTCTTGCACAATAACCCCTTCTTAAATACATTATCACAGAGGTGCTAGCACCATCTCTGATGGGCTCAGCCTTGGCCAGCGGTGGGTCCATTCTGGAGCTGACTGGCACTGGCTCCATCGGACATGTGGGAAGCCTCTAACAGCTTCTCACAGAAGTCACCCTGGTAGGCCCCCACAACCAAAACTTGCCACACAAACCCAATGTGTTAGAATATTCTACTATGCCTCATAATCCAGCAAAGTAACATTAAGGGTGACTTCACCCCATATAATACCTGTTTTAGAACAGGTCACATGGAAATTGCTGCCTCATTGTCAGCTCATCAGCCACTGCCTGTTACTGTGCATGACGGTCACTTCAACAATTAAGGTTTTACAGTTTCATTTCCTTGGATATATTCATTAACTTTAGTGCCTTCACTTTCATGATCCTACCATGTAGTATAGTACCCAAAGATTCATAGTTGCAGCCTGCGCAAAAGGGAGGTAGCAACTCAGAATAATTAGCCAAAAAAAGGTTATCTGATCTACAAGGAACAAATAAATTCTTAGCAGTATTAAGAATTCTGTTTAAAATTTCTTAACCATTGCTCTGATACTGCAGTACTGAACTGTGGCACTTGTTGCCTATTAGATTGGCTACGTGCTTAATCTACTTCATCAAGATTCTTTTTTGGGTCTAAGCCTCTCTGAAGAGCTTGATTTTCTGTATGATCACAATTCATTACCTCCAGCCTGTGCTGGATGTGTGACTTCCCACTGAAATCTCCACAGTTTCAAGCTCTGAGCCTCAGGTCTGATACATCTAAACTGTCATATTGTCTTGAATTAGTCTTTCTTTTTTTTCTTTCTTCTTTTTTAATGCTGATTATAAGGCTACACATAGTTGCTTTGACTGTCTAAAGCACTGAAGTCCACTGGCCCGGAGCAACATGTGTCCATCCCATTCAAGTCTTTTTATGTTGCGAAAGTGTTGCCGCTCCCACGGGACTTATTAGGCCTGGTCATTGTCCTGTTCTACTACTTGTAGAGATAAATCACGTGGGAAAAAAGTACTTGTAACAGTTGAAGACATGCCAAACACTGTTCCAACAATTTAACAGCCTAAATGACTGAGTTCCAGATCCTGAGAACATACCCTGGTACTGTTTAATTTACCTATACAGATAGATGTACCCATGTGTACTAAAATGAAATCTAATTAATCTTAACATATATGTGAATGCTACATTGAGCTGAACTAGATATTTGATCTTCAAAGATGGAAAGTTTGTGGCAAAAAAGTGTCAAACCTAGCACCAGTTAAATCATGCCTTTCTGCACATAAGGGTTCTAGAAATACTGCTGGTCATTAAAGGTAAATAGCACATCACCAAGTTCTGAGTAGGTAGATGACCACTGAGGACATGACCAGAAACATGCCCTAGTAGAATATCATAGACATGTTTACTGGAAAAAAGGGATGCAGTTTGTGTCACTGGTTACCTCCTTCCACAGTAGTCCAGTGGGCAAAGCATGTCACATTTCAGGATGCTTCTGAAATTTTGGATGCTTACCTTTTAGGTATTTGACATAAATTATCACAGATTAAGTCCACCTCAAAACACTTGTGCAAACAGAGGCATGTATCTGCTATATTATTTCTTGTCTAAACAAAGGTTTCTATAAAGCCAGGATTCATTCTGGTCTTAGTACCAAAGTTGCCTCGCTCAAGGCAGAGACTCTGCAGTTCACAGTGTGAATGTTTGCTATTTACTCTGAAAAAAACATATAAAGCTACTGAATAAAAGTCTTCCTCAGACAGCAGTAATGCCTGAACACAAGGGACTGTTTCTGAGCCTGGGCAGCTCACAAAGCACAATGTAGATGTATGTGTTTGAGTCTAAATAAATGAAGGCAAGGAATAACCTGGAGAACTGGGCCTTTGATTATCCACATTGCTTAGCTGTCTTGCTCACTGGCTGTATTAGACCACTTACTACAGCTCCTTCCAAAATAATGTTCATGCACAATTCCAGGATAATACTCCCACAAGGCAATACAGCTTATGTAAGGTCGCAAAGATTTCTGTTTGATTGCGGGTAAATGCGAAAGTACAGTTTTATAGCACTTTTCCATTAAAACACAGTCATGCAGCAATGCACTACCCATTTGAGTGGAATAAGCATTGATTTGTGACTAAGAAAGATGTGTTCCCAGGTGTTCATTATCAAATATTGCACTTCTGCAGTTCACTCCCACTAATAGTCTTCCCTTGTCCACACTGCTTCAATAGTAGTTTGCCTCTAGAGTGTCTTTTGGAGTGAGATATTTATGCCCAATACAGCTCTAGAAACTGAGCTATGACATGTCATGACTGTATCAGGCTGGGCTTCCTTTTTACAGTCTTCTGATACTCTCCCAGCAGTTTTGTACCCTCAAATACATCGACATGAAGTCATGTCTCTGCGTAAGGCATGCAACATACACCTTTGGAGTCTTACCATAAATATGCCATTTTATGGCTGCAGCAAATCTGCATATTATTTCAGATAAAGACATTGAACACAAAAAAATCCACAAAAACAAAACCAAAAAGCACCTAAAATAATGTTTTTCTGTAATAGTTCACAAAGAACTGTGAGGTGCAAAGAAGACTAAAATGCTTGGTAGGTGGACAGTCCTTAAGATTACTATGTTTAAGTAAGGTAAATGTGAGCCACTCTACACTATTGATATCAGTCTGTTCTCAGTCATTTCCTTGTTTTGCTTCGCTACAATTAATAGGTAATCAAGCTACAGTTAGGCTGTGCTTGTGTATATTGCAGTTACAGGTCCTAAATATTCACCTAACAAAATTGATGCCTTTTATTACAATCTGAGCACCTCTGGAACCCATAAATTAAACAGTCCCATATGTAAATCCACTGGCTGCTTATCCTGGAGCTAATAGTTCAAACAGGCTTCCTGACACATACGCTGACAGTAGCATTCAGTACACAGGCCAACAGTCAGTGGCATTTTTATTAAAAATCAGCGAAGAATGCTAGTCATTTTTCATGAGATGTCAAACAGTTGACAAATGGTTCTGGAACACTTCTCCAGAAAGTGAAAAATCTAGATTCGGTCCATTGCTCTTCATAAGACTTTCCAAACCAATAGCTTTCATCTCCCATTTACTGAAGTTTTGTTATTAGGGAAGTTTGGCAAAAAAGTAAGGTTCATCAAGTTAGTGAGAAGAAAACCAGAATATGATTCTGTCGTTTGGTAGTCAGAAAACCAGAACATGATTCTGTAGTGTGGTAGTCAGCAAAATTCCTGGTGAAGGGTGTTACTCAGGCTTCTAAACAACTGCCAGAGCTGTACATATTACATAATGTGTCTTAAGCATGAAGTGTATAAATGCATGCAAAAATGTGCAAATAGGGATTAAAACGTAAAACCCTTCAGTTAGGCAAGCAAGCACATTGTCAGCAAGGCTGCAGAGGTAGGAACCTTTTTTTTTTTTTTCCTTTTCCGGCTCTTGCAGTTATTACAACTGGCCACACAGGGGCACAGCTTCAACAGGAAAAATGAGAGGTGACATTTCAGGCAAGTTTCTGTAGCATTACCGGTTAGTTGAACGAGGAACTGCTGTTTGTGTATATAGCATGCTGGTTTAGTTTTGGGGGTTGTTTGTTGGGTTTTTTTAATTGGTTGGGGTTTTGTGTTTTTTTGTTGTTGGCCTTTTTTCGTTTGGTTGATTGGTTTTGGTTTGGGGTTTTTTTTAAATTTTTTGTGTGTTTTTCTTTTTTTTTTTCTTTTTTAATTTATTTTTTGTGAAGCTAGTTTTAAATTACCCATCTTTCTCCATATATTATCCAAGGAATCGGAGAGTTTAACCTGAGTCTATGAGTTCCACTCCTCCAGCCACACCTTGACCTCTAGCTGTGAACTTGGGTGTAGATAATGTAGAAGAGGGGTGAATAGGAAATAAAATGAGACAAGATGGTCACTGACAAGGGGACCATGCTAATCAAGGCATGAGATTATAAACGAAACAGGAATATTTAATTCAGTTTGTCACCAGCTCACTGTTAGTTTTTTACTTGCTGGTAAATAAGAGAGTAATTAAGGAATAGCAGATTAGGGAATTTTACTGAATCTCTGAAGCTGAATGTCTTGTAAAGGAGCTACTTAGTCTTAAAGCATGACAATTGTTGTACTGGGTATAATTTGAGGTCTGCTTTCTCCGAATCCTGCTATAGGTCATTGCTGGGAGACCTGCATTTACTTCAGAGGACAGGAAAGAGATAATGAATTAAGACAGTTCTCAGGAAACATTTTTTACTCCATAATTAGGATAACTTTAAATTCTGAGAATATTGTTTGGAAAACTCACCTAGAGAAGAAAAACATTGTGAAAGTTATTTTCTGTTGGAAATGAACGTGCAAAATACACAATTTTCATCCTATGCCTCTATTCTGTCATACAGCAGACTGTTCTTTATCTAACCACAAGATGGTACGAGAAGCTTGAATAGAGTTTAGTCCCGTGCGTGGCCACACACACCTTGACGTTTCATGTTTTCTCTACATCTCCGGTTTCAAAGTGCCAGAAATATAATATGTATGGCATAAACCCCGAAATCTGCATCTGCCAAACACTTTGAAATGACATATAGTTTTTATAAAGAGTAAAGGCAGTACTCATCTCATTTTTATTCAAATAGGTATTTTGTCACATATTGGACCAAGACTTAAACTCAAAAATACGTATTTCCTAAAATTGCGTCAGCCATGATTTAAAAATGCAGGCTAATTCACAGGGAAGACCATTTCTTTACTAACATGATTTGAGCTGAATGCTTGATATTCTTTTAAAGATAGAGGAATGTACATTTTGTTAAACAGCCCAAAGTTTCATTATTTTAAAAGATCTTTCAAGGTTAATAGAGGTTAACATCAATTTAGATGGGTTTCTATATAAATTGAAAAAAAAAATTACAGTGTTTCTACTACTGAAGAAATTAAAGCCGATGATAATTTGTTTAGTTTCTACTTTTTTATTTACTAAAACTTATGGAAAAGTTTAGTTTCTGTAGCAATACAAAGTGTATAATGAATGTTCATTTTAGGCTCCTCTTGGAGTCTTGCACATAAAAATAAGCTATTTGCAAATTGAAATAAGGCTCTTAAGACTTATTTATTCATTAGGATCTGTAACAGATTTTAAAAAGGATTCTTTTAAATTAAAGATTGAACCATAAAAATTGTAGAAAAATTTAGCTTTTACATGGGAAAAATTATTTACCTTTGTAAAAACAAGTTAAATAATTAAGTGGTAAAAATAACCTGATTTACTTCAGACTCAGGTGCAAGTCCTTTATTCTTACAAAAGATACATTTTACTTACATATGTAGTAAAAATATGCATGAAATGTATTAAACAAAATAAGATTCCCAAAAAAAGAGAAAACATTATAATTTCATACTGAATACAAGCTAAGGTAATTTGAAACCTTATGCCACAGCACACTGCAAATGTCAGTAATATATAGATAATATTTGCTACAGCTGCCAAAAGTAGAGAGAAGCTCATAGTAAATCACAAACATATTCCAGTAAGGCTTGCATGCTGAATGAGATAATTTATCCTTCACTTCCAAAAAAATCACAGGGAAACATATAAAAGCAAGTCCTGAATTCTTATGAGATACAGTCTGGTGAATAGTATGATTTATTGTGCAAAGAGTAAATGTAAGTTATTATATAGCAACCATTCTATTTTCCTTGAAGTTGGAATAAGCCCAACTGTTCAAGCACAATTTAAATGATGCATTACATAAAGAAAGCATTGGGCCCAATCCTCTAATCTGCTCATGTGTGATGATCTCTTTGACTGCAGAGGTACTGCATGTGAAATAGCTAGAGACATGCCCTAATACCATAATTCCAGTTCAGGAGAACTTGAGCACATATTCTCAGACAAATTACAACTTTCAAAATTTAATCTAGAAGTATTGCTATTCACAGTGCTAGTTAGCTGTGGGGAATCTCAATCTTTTCATAATTTAACTCAGCTGAGAGTTTTCTCATATGTCTCACTGCAAGGGATGTGTTCTAGAAAATACTGCCAGCTTTGCTACATATTTGTAAATAATGACAATGAGAGCCTGCAGATTGACATCATAAAGGGTGTGTTGCTTAAGACAATATGTAGTTTTTACTTCATTGGTCTCTAGGGTCCATATAGTCACAGCAAAGTAAGTGCCACTCCAGTCACTGTCTGTTGTTTGTTTGTTGGGGTTTTTTAGATGGAAATAATTTATTTAAAAAGTGCTTCATCTTTCAGAAACTTTATAGATAGCTTCAAATCCATAACATGCACAACCTTATGTATAAAAAGTAGTGCTAGCCAATGAGAATGCAAATTCAAGGAGGCAAAAGCTGGAAAACACCAGAATTAAGGTTTCCCTTAAATGTCACTGTTCAATAAGATATCTATTAGGTGTATGTCTTTAATGGAATTCCATTTTCCTCTAGTCCACTTCTTTCCTATTTGGCACATAGGATGGATAGCAATGACAGGTTGTTCCCAGTTCCTCTCCTGCCTGATGTGTACTATCAATGCATAATTTCTACATTTTATTCAAGATATATAATGAAACAAAAATGGCTTATATCCTGGTATTCCCACTCCCCTTTACTGTTCTTATTGTGAGAGCATTTAAATACTTCATATCTACTAAGAGGAATGGCTATGCAATACCTCCTTGGTGCTTCACGAAGAGGTTATCAACCTTCCTCAGTGTTACACACAGTGAGCTCTAACTTCCGTTTAGAAATTTGATTTGGATGCAAAGTGCTGTAGAATGAAACACTCTGCTGTTGCTCAGTTGCATGGGATGGGATGCTGTTGATGGGAGTTTCCATTTATTCTCTCTCTTTAAAACCTGAAATAAAATCACATTCAGAATATTTTGTATATTAAAAACCTGACATTCCGATACTGTTTACACTTTTGTTTTCAAATCTGAAATGGTTACACCATTAAGCCTGTCTGAGCACATGAGAAATTCACAAAATATCCTTTTGTGTAAATAACAGGTACCAGATGTCACAGCAGGCAAACTATACCTCAGCTGCCTGTGGGTTAGCAAATTCCCTGTGTTCAACATTGCTTAGATTAATTGGCAGACCATTTGCTTTTGACATGCTGCTATTTTTACTGCAGGTCAAGGTACAGGTACAGAACAGCCTCAGCTATGCAATTTCATCAAAGACTACTGAAAAGAAAGCTTCAGCTTTAACAGCTATGGTAATTAAAAACAAACAAACCGCAAAAACAGCCCCAAAAAATGAAACACAAAAGACCAAAACCCCGAAGTGAGCATGCATATTTATGGCTTTTTCTTCAAATATGTTTCTTCTGCATCTCAACCACAAATAGAAGTGTCTTCAACAATGCCATCTTAGGATAATTTAATAGCCAAAAATATTTTCGAAACCTCTGATTGTTCGTTTATAAAGGAGAACTGGTAGTCTTATAGAACTCCTCACTCAAGAGCACAAATTTGAACTGGGAATACCCCTGGTAATCTGAATCAACTAGCAAAGTTTGATACCCATCTGTTTTTTCTAAGTCAGGTTTTTCAAGGTGTAGAGGACTCAAATAATCCTTTTTCTCTAGCATAAATTGTAAAATGAGCAAGTAAAACTGTAAACTCTATACCTTACAAAGCATTAAATGCTCACTTTTAGTAATAATTCTAGTGCATCTTCCTGTTTATTAAGTGGCATCACAGATTAGAATGGTAATATTACTCTATTATTCTACAGAAGCATAGGAAAATAAAAATAATTTTTATTTGCAGAGTCTGGATTGTATAACTTGAAATGCAAATAACTTGAAATGCAAATAACTTGAAATTGCAAGGACTGTGTCACTTGAGATGCTATGCTAGCTCTACCCCTTAGAATCGAATTAGGGTGAAAAGCAGCCTGGAATTGGGAAATTTATGTAAAAAAAAAATAAAGAAAAAAAAGTATTAAGCAAAGATCAAATTTCTGCAGGAAGAGGGATTTTGATTTTTTTAATACGTAAATGGCATTTAACTCCAAAATTCTTTTTTAATTTAAAATCTTAGAAACCTGAAACTAATACTTCTGACTCCATCTCTCACAGTGATTTGCTGTAAAGGTAGATATAAACACTAGGCCCATGATGGTCCTTCATGATAAGCGTGGGAAAAGACTCAAAAAAGGGGGTCTAAAAGCCTCAAAAAAGTTTTGCAGACAGGTGTTTGACAGCAATGGCTATCTCCAGGCTGTACACTGTTTCAGAGTACTTGGTCAAGCCCACTTGGGACCTGACTAATACAGCCAGTTTTGGTCCAGGACAGGCTCACGTAAGGCCAGCTCTACTCCATTGTCAGAAGGCCTTCCCTTTGACGCCTCTGACATGACGTGCTGGGTTTGGTACTCAGAAAGCCACGGCCACATAGTAGGTAGTCTCTCTGTTGCTGGTAAGGTGCATCTCATGAGCCAGAAGACCTGGCATGTCCAAAGGCCTGTCAGGTCAGTGATACAGCCTCTTTCGCTCTAGTCAGTTGGACTCTGGACTCTGGTCTGCCTGCCAGAGCACCTGCACTGTCCTGCCACTGATCCTTCTCAAGCAAATGCTTGGGACAAGCCAGCTGAGGGGGGTAAGCAGTGCTGATGTGGTGTCTTCCTTCTGCAAAGAGTACTGCTCATTAGCCAGCTAATCTTTTCCATGCTGTCATGCTCTCTTAGTACATATGACCATCTTCCCTGAATCAGATCAATTTCCAGAAGAAAATGCTGGACTTTCCCTAATAAGGGCTGTACTATGTCTTCTCAAGGGTATCGAGTCTTCTTTTAGAAGAATGGAGACATGGCCTAGGACACATACCGCCTGATCGAAATCTTTCACTTCAAAGCCTTTCAGAGATTCCTCTGTGATACAGGTACTACAGCGAGAAAAATGCTGATGTGTGTCTTCCTCTGCCAGCTCCAAGAATTTGAATGTGATCAGTAACCCTTGAGCACAAGAGGTTACCCTGACGAAGGGTTGCCCATGTTGTACAGGGCTTGTAAATTCTCCAGCATTGCCAAGTCCCCATAGCCACAAATATGAGGACACCCCTAGCTGAGCTGCTTTTCCTCAACACTGAGGTGTCAGGCAGCAGAAACTGTCCCCCACAGCAGGGCATGCTAGACAATAATCCAGGTCAGCATCACTAAAACAGAGACCTTCCACTGAGCAGGACTGGGTGGATCACATCCTACTTGCACAGCTCACTGGG
The DNA here is from genome assembly GCF_023634085.1 of Falco cherrug. Lineage (NCBI taxonomy): Eukaryota > Metazoa > Chordata > Aves > Falconiformes > Falconidae > Falco > Falco cherrug. The sequence continues at coordinate 43,032,699 of NC_073698.1, read as the reverse complement.
CATCCCACTTGCAACAACCTGCACCTTTTCTTTCAGGTTTTGAGGGCCATATTTAACTTTCTACTCCCTTGGAGAAAGGGCAGCCTCTTCTGCCTACTTTTTACTTCTGAAGCATCTCTGAAGTATGAGCTTCCCTGCATCTCTCCATAAAACACTCTTGCAGGCTGTGCAGCGCTCAGCTGGTTTATCTCCAAATCTCACCTTGGAAACACATTTCTGAGTTCATGCTTCACTTCATTTTCTTGTTGTCACCAAAAATGGGAATAAGAAAACAAACTCCTTAACACCAATGTAGCATTAAGAAGCAGGCACTCTTTATTGCAGCGATTGGTGCACAGGGGATCGTTCCCCCTAACATACACGCTGTATGTTTCATTCAAACAAAATTATATAGTTCACACTTATGATTATGCATCACATTTCTTGGAAAAATCATACATATTTATTCAACAGGTGGTACCATGTTAATTAAGCATTGCACATTATCCTTACAGGTATCTATGAGTCTTCTAAGGGGTCGCAAAACAATAGTCGACCCTATAGTTACAGCTGACCAACCACTGAACCTTAATTTAGTTCCCTTATATGGAAAGACCAAGTTTGTTTCTTTAGTTACCTATACAACAGTTTCTTCAGTGATTGTTAAGTTCTAAATGACTCTTTCCTTCTTAGCATACAATTGCATAACCAGGTTGGTTAGCAATCTGTCCATAGTGATTACACTGAAACAAACAATACAGTTGCAAAGCTAAACCAGAATATATAGGAAATATATTTACAAAGCTAAAACAGACTATGCTACATGGTAATATTGTCCTCATAATTTCAAACAGATGTTGAGCGGTGGTGCCCTCAGAAGTTAAGAAACCTCAGTGACTGTGCTACTTGCATGTCTACCATGATCTTAAATTGGAAAATCTCCCATGAATAAAAAAAGTAAAAAAACCCAAAAGAATGAACTGCATGGTTCAGTACATTGTTCCTGCTGTGATGAGAAGAATGTCCTATACCCAAGACCTGTAAAGTCAGTAAAATCCTTTTTCCACTTCCACCTTGGACACAGTATTTTCCACAATTGTTCATCACATCCCTACTTAGATAAATTTAGTTGTAACCTTGACATGATTGTCTAGAGACCATGGTTTTGCTAATGTGAACAGAGAATGATCTGTTATTATCCCTTGCTACTCCTGATTTTATAGACCTCTATCATATCTCCTTTAAGTAACATTTTTTAGATTGGATGTCCTTAGCCTATTCAGTCATTCCTTGTACAGAAACTCATATGTATTTTGCTGCCTTTCTCTGGATTTTTTCTAACTATATTGCATATTCTTTTAGAATCAGAACGGCTTACATTATTCACGGTGTGGGAAAGTCTGGTGACTTCTGTTTTGTTCTGTCTTTTTCTCATAACTGTCTGTAACATTTCACTTGTTTTTCTGACCACTGGCATTATTAAACTGGTGTTTCAGGGAATGGTTTTTTACAACCCCATGATATCACTCTTGAAGGTAATAGTTGGTTTAGAGCCTATAATTTTATATGTGAAATTAGGATTGTTTTTCCCCCATGTACATCATTTTACATTTATTTATACTGAATTTCATTTATCACTTCATTGCCCATTCAGTCCTACACAGTCTTTTTTCAATTCCTCACAGTTAGCTTTCAGCTTTACGATCCTGAATAAATACGGTACTGTCAGCAGCCTTTGTCTTTTCAGTGATGTCCTGCTTTCCAGGTCAGTGATGAATGTTTTACAGTACAGACCCCTGCTTACCAGCATTGATGACCTGTCTCCACTTCAAGAACTGACAATTTACTCTTACTTGTGTTTTCCTTCTCTTAACCAGTCATTTATCTGTGCAACAAATGGTTTGCTCCTGATACCTAATTTACTTAAAAGCTTTGTGTGAGAGACTTTGTCCAAAGGCCTTTCGAAATCTGTGTAAACTAAATAGTTTTCCCCTCCTCTTCTACAGTCACTCAGTTTCAGACAGAACCTTGATAAGTCTCACCTTGAGAGTGGCTCCGTAATGGGACTCTCCTCTTCCCTTTTTCTTCTGCAAAGATCACCACTGCAGCCCCTCAACAATGACTTTTCTGCTTTTTTTTTTTTTTTTTTTTTAGTACTGCTTCTGTATTCTGATCATCAACTTGCTGTACAGACTTCTTTATCCTGATGTGTGTAAAAGAAGTATATAAGTTTTGTTTCCTTTTGCCACCTATTGGTTCTGTTTAATTACTGTTTTACACTTTCACATTTTATAATTCCTTCTGTAGAAGAATAAAGCTGGGTTAACTAGCATTGATAATATACAACTGTGGGCTGGCTTCAGGGGTGTCGGGTTGGCCGATGTAGATAAGGTGCAGGTGTGACTGGTTCTGTTAAGTGGTTGAGAGTCAATGAAGAGAGAGCAGCTGAGGAAGAAGCAAGAGAAGAGAGAGTAGGCACTGGATGAGGTGAGGAGAAGAGAAGAGAAGGCAGCAGAGGGACTGTATAAAGAGTATGCTGGTATGAGATGGTAAAAGACATTGTTGTAGCTTGATAGTTTGAAGAGTGCTGTGACATCCTTCTATTTTCTTTTGAATGTAAGTATATGACTTTAGTTTTTTGAAAGATGCCTTATTGTTTCTAAAAATGTCTCATATTAACTATTCAATTTTGCTTTCTATCTCAGGGTTTAACTTTTGCCTAAACTCCAGAATTATGGAATTCTAATTTAATGTGTAACTGTATGCTAAACAAGAATGTGCAAAAAGTTTAGGTCAAGCTGACCCACCCTCTAAAGTCATCCAAATTGATGAATGAAAGGAATTCTAACCAAGGGAGTCATTCTTGGGAAACAAAGAACAGATGGAGAAAAGAACCCTGTTATGTAAATTTTATGTAGAAAGAAGTGTCCAGGTGAGAAAGTTCTGGCTGCAAGAGGAGACAAGCTGATAAGATGTCAGAATCAACAGAAAATTAGTTGGAAGTAGGACAAAGGTAATTGTGGTATTTGGAGATCTCCACCTCCAACTCAAAGAGCTCCCCCTCCCTCCTGAAAGAGGGCAAGCCCCTGCTTGGGGAGCATTCCTAGTTGGTAAAAAACTTCAGTGGTGCTGTCTGAGGATGTGTACTAATTTGCATTAGAAGCAAGAAACTTGTAACCAGTCCTGTGTGTTAATGAAAACGAATATGTAATATACTGTGAATAACCAAGTACTCTACTGTATATAACATTTACACTTGGTGTAACCTGGTGTGCATGTTAGGAGGAAAGATCCCCCATGCACCCAGCACTGCAATAAACTAATGTTGGCTTTCTAAACTATCATTTGGTTTAAAGAGTTTTGCTGGTTATGATTTTTGGTAATGCCGAGAAGCGTGTATTAATTTTCTGCCTTGTTGTAAGTACTATGAGTGAAAAGCATACAGAAAAGGATGTGTTCAGAAACTTCAGAATCCTGCCTGTATGTTTAATATCCTTTCATACCATCATTTTAACTACCATCTGCTTTGAACTACCAGGCTTAAATTTGCAAAAGAATCTGAAATATTTTTTAAAGGTTACAGGGTAAAGAGAAAAAAGACCAAACTTCACTAAGAACAATTAAAATCATATATGATGAATGTAATTGAAAATTATTTTCCTAGAAAAGACTACAGTTAGAAAGTCTTAACACCCTTTCGTATACCAGGAACACTAACATCCTGGATTCTAACTATTTCTCTAGAATCTCATTCTGTTTATTCAAAAATATACAGCTCTAACTTTTGTCTTTTCTCCTTTATCACATTATTTTTTGAAGGTGAGTGCCACTTACATTGCCTTGGAGTATGACTAGTATGACAAACAGGAAGTCATTTATTATTTCATCAGCAGTTGTGTGTTTCAACGGATATGTCAATTGCTGATGCAATGAGGCCTTGCTGTTTGTGACCTTTTTATACTGCCACAACAAATAAAGAAGGAAGGCTGACTAATAATGAACTACATAATATAAGAATTATTATTACATTTTTATAGTCTGTATGACACACTGTCTTTACACTGTATTAGCCTTTACATTGTCTTAGCAAGTATTTTATGTTGCAATGTAGATATAATGGAATATCCTGATAAGCAGTTAACCCTTGCTCCACTTAAAATGCTTTGACTTCCATAGGGTCTAGGCTTAATCTTGACAGACAGGCTTGGTTCTGTATAAGCAGCTCATATAGTGGTGGAAAATGAAACAAGATAATGCAATTTTTTTGGGGAATGACAAAAAGGAATGTTTGGTCTTCTTTCCTAGTACTCAGAGGGGCACATTAGAATGAGTCTTACTTATTGAATACAGTTTGTTGGTCCATTCTGACACCTCTGGTTCAGTTAAACTCTGTTTGAAATAGAAACTCATCTTGAAGGCTTTCCTCACAGATAAAATGTGTTTGTCACTTGCCTCTGGCAATGTAGTGTGTTAGGGCTTCAGCAAACATTACAAGTGAGAAAATTCTTGTTTCTTGGTCTCCAGTCCTCCAAATTAACTGTGAAGAGTTGACAGAGGACCCTATCTGTACTCAGCTATCTGTTAGGGCTTGAAATTTGCTCTGAAATCAAAGGAACATGTCAGAATATTCCCACCTCCCAAAGCTTTCTGATAAAAAAACCCTGTACTGCCTAACAATTGAATAACTAATGAACTTGTTAATATAAACATTAATAACAACAGCAATATCAACTGTTAATGAGTAAAATACAACGTAGTTTGACAGAAAATAATTGTTAGGTTTGGGGATGGATTAGCCTTAGCTAACAGCCAGCCACTCTTTCACTTCCCTTCAATGGGATGGGGAATAGGCTGAAAGCTCACTGGTCCAGATGAAGACAGGAAGTTTGTTTACCAATTACTGTCATACAGACTCGAGCAGAATTTAATTTCCTGCCAATTAAAGTAGATTAATGTAGCAATACACAAAATCAACTGCTAAAACAACCCTTTTCTTCCTCCCTTTCCCACACCCAACTTTGTTTTTTCACTCCCAGATCCTCTACATGCCACCATGCGGTGCAGCGGGATGGAGGATGGGTCCTTAGGGTCAGTACACACACACCCCAGAGTCAGCAGTCTCTTTGGTACTCCTTCCTCCTCACACTCTTCACCTGCTCAAGCATGGGATCTCCATGTGCTGCAGTCCTTTGGGGGGGGGGGGGGGGGGCGGGCAAAAAAACCCTGCTCCACTGTGGTCTCTTCCATGGGCTGCAGGGGAATCCCTGCTCCAGTGCCTGGTGCGCCACCTCCCCCATCTTCTGTAATCTCAGTGTCTGCAGGGCTGTCTCACACTTCTTCCCCTCACTCTTCACTGCCTATGAAGCGTTTTGCCCTTTCTGAAACCTCTTTTCCCTGAGGCAGTTCCCGGGTGGCTGTGGGGCCCGGCGGTGCCCTGTGGTGGGTGGGTTGGAACTGGCTGTACCTGGCCCAGGGCAGGCCTGGCTGCCTCACAGAGGCCCTGCAGGTGCCTCTGCCAGCACCTGGCCCCAAACACCTGATACAGATTTTTAGTTTGAATTCATTTCAGTAACTAGTTAAAAACCCCTAAAGAATTTTAACAGTTTAAAATTTTATTTTTTTTCTCTGTTCATCATAGCTTGTTTTTAATGGAGGGGTTTACTTACTTGAAATAAGTGAACAGCCACCAAGGTTTTTCATTATACCTTTTTTCATTCATTTTTTTCCCCAAATATTTTCAGGTTTATTTTCAAAAGATTTATAGATAGCAAAACAAACAAACAAAAAATCATAAACTCAGCAAAACTTTGCAAAACTAAAGAATGATGCTGGAAATATGAGAAGACGAATGGACTAAACGGCAACTATGAAAAATCAGGGGACATAAATTTATAATAGCTCTTACATTGGCTAGTTATAATGAACTTGTTCAGTTAAACTGGAACGTAATAGAATACCATTGTATTTTATTTCAAAAATCTTTCTTCCCAATTTGACTCAAAACTCTTAGAAGAAAAGAAAATATTTCATTGTCAGTTCAAACAGTACTGAAGTTTTTAAGGACTGAGTTAGGACACCTTTCATGTTTCCTAGAACTAGAATAAATTATTACTCAGATAATCAACTGTAAACTAATTACAAGATTCCCAATGTTTGGGTGAACGGTACAGTGCCAGCACCACCGTTACCAACTTCCCTCACCATTCTATCTGCTGATTTTGCATATGTTACACGTACAAGCTATAAGGGAATCCTTACAGTTTAGTTTGTAGAGAGAAAAAAAAAATATTTGGGTTACCATAGAATCCACAACAGTTAGCTAATTTTGGGGTGCATTCTGTTTTGTAGTTTCCAAGAAGTATTATGCATGAGAATTATTGCATTCTGAAAACTACAATAAGCTCTTGTTCAGAGTCACAAATAGCAAAATTGTTGCTTCAAGTAGTTCTGATACTTCTTAAAAATTTCTTTACTGCTACAGATGGATTACTGAATGGTATAAAAAAGCAAAAGATTACTGATTTTGTACTATATCTCCATCCTTCATGTCACCTCTTGCAGGTATTTCTTAAATCAAATTTTAAATCAAAAGTAATTGGAAAAATACTTGAGGAACATGTTCTTAAGTATAAACTTATTTAAAACTCATCCTCCATAATGAAAATGTTCGTGTGTGTTCTTAAATAGGTAAAGATTGTAGTCTAGCACAAAATAGTTCTATCACTTCTGCTGTCCCAAAGCATGCTTTCCTATTTGCTGTAATCTTGGCATTGAACCATTCCTGTGAACAGTATTTCACTAAGAAGTAATAAAGTATATTTTGCCTGTTGTTGCCATTCTGAGTCTTTAATGCCCCACAATGAGCTGCTGTTCTTAATTCTTAATTCCATGTCAGAGGATAACTGCTTCAATGGGCTTTGTCTGTGTCCAGTTATATTTCCAATAAACAGAGCCAAAAGAAAATTATTTCAAGATATCTGACACCAAAAACTTAAGACTGCATTTAAAAAAAAATCTATAACTTGATGCCTTCAGTGGTAAGTAAAGATGCCTTGTATTTTTTCAGTTGTATCATAATTATATTAAAACTTTTGTCTCTACAGCATAAGTAAAATTACATTTCTCAGATTAAGCAGACCATTTGCTGGTGTCAACTGCCATAACATGTTTTGGATTACTTTTATTAAAGAAATGATAGCTTTTTATCTTCCTTAGTGTTCTTCTATGTATTATGCTTTTTACATTCCTGTGTTCTTACTGACCATAAATTTGTTTTTGACATTCTTTCCAGCCTTTTAGAGTAGCTATTAATCTATTATTTCAGTATACACTAAAGAAAAAAAAATTCTCAACACCACATTTTTAATGAATTTTTGTTGCATCAATTCTGTTAACCATGTATGGGAGAACTAGTCCAGCTGTAAAAATGAGCCACACCTAAAACATATAAAGAATCACCCTTTCTGAACTTTACAGGCCTTTTAGAAATAGATATATGGAATAACTTCTTTTTACATTTTATTCCTCTGTGTGTGTGTTTGATATTTCCAGCTAGTTACTCAGTGGAAGTGTATCTTTTAAATAACCAGCTGAATGTCAACATTTGTACCTGTTAACCAAGTTTCTAAACACTTTAGATTTTATTTTTCATTGCTAATGATTTTTCCAAGGGAATAAAAAATGTTCAGAAAACTTCTGAGCAGAATATCCTTTAAAAATGCAGTTTTCTTGGTCACTCATGAGAACTTGAAAACAGCAGGTGCATTGCACAACTCGGACAATAAATAATTTTTTTGGCTTTTCTCACAGGGAACAACAGAGGGAAACACAAATACATAGACAAACAGAAGTCTAGCAAAAAGATACTGTTAGCAGGTGTAATCAGAAGAATTGTAACACAAATCTATATGCAATGCAACAATTGTACGGCTGAATTTACCATACAGTGCCCACCAATCTTAAATGAGAACATAATTAAATAGTAGACTGATAGCAGGCAAAATGAGAAACTAAAAGACAACAGAAAAATCTACTAACATTTCACTTTTAGCTAGTTAATCTATCTTGCTCATATAGTCAACAATAACCAACAAGAAAGTAAAATTCAGAGGTACGTTTCCTAGAACATACTAGATAAGATATATATTTCTGTGAGTTTGATTTAAAACAAGACATAGGTAGATTATAGGGAAAATTCTGTATTAACTATTTTGATATTTAGTTTTCATTTAATATGTAAAGAGCAGTTAAATGCTTAGCAATGTTAACAGTGTAATATTTTAAATTACTATTTTACTATAATGCAGAAAACATTATGAAAATGAGTTAATATATTCACTAATCTTAAAGCTCATTAATGATAAATAGGTTACACTTATGCAAAATTAAGCACCTAAATTTGGCCTAGACCACTTCAGACAGGTACAAGAAAAAATCCATAAGCATTTGATTTTAGGTTTTAGATTCACATATCAACTAAGCACACAAGGCAGATTTGAATTTTTATCTTTTTTTACACACTACTTTTAAATGGTTTACAGACAAAAATATTTCTTAAAAAATGCTTTCTAGACACTGTGAAATGATAAATATATTTGAGAGTATTCTAATTTGCCCACAGAGTATTCAAGAACAGGGAGAGGTGAAACTAAATGAATAAGTTAGAAAAAACTTTCTCAGCTTAAGTTAGAATGCACAGATCCACAAATGTAGGGGCCTCTTTTCAGTGTTTACATTGATTAACTTTAATACATTATTCCAGCATTTTCTTTAACTAGTGTAGTCTTAGGGATGTTGTTTGTAGTTGGTAAAGTTTCAGTAATTCCTATTGTATGTTAACCATTGTAAAACTCAGTTCATTGAAATAAGGCATCACAGTGAAACATTAAGCCCATCTTGCTGTTATTCTTTATATCATACAATCTATTCTTCATGTTATCCCACTTTTAAAATATGGCAGATACAAATAACTGAAAAGAATATCAATAAAAAATGTTGTAATTTCCTAATTAGGAAATTCTTAAGATTAAGAAGACATCTAATGAGCTGGACTGATTTCTACACAAAAGAAGTCAAGGGAAAAAAAGTAATTTGCATACCCAGATAATACTTGAAGTGTTCTGTGTCTTGGGTAGAAATCTTCATGCTGAGTGTCTAGCTGAGTGTCAGTTAGGGCTCATTTTAGGTGGTAATTAGATATTATGAACTACTACACTTTTTAAAAGAAACAATCTCTTTCAACTGAAAGAATTTTCACTTCCAACTACTTTAGTGACTTTAAATTGCTAAGTAAATCAAACATAACAACAGATTTGGGAGAAAGAGTATGCCTGTTATGTAAAAGTGCAAATTATATGAGAATGCTTTACAGCTTATAAGAATACAAGCAATTTGGATCAATTAGCAAGCACAGATAAAGAGTTCAGATGCTAAAATGGAATCTTTTCTTCATTGTACTGAGACCTCCTTAATACTATTGAAAAAGAGCTGGTGAAAATAATGTTTTAATGGTTTTGAAACTCTGCTTGGGAATAACTATTGCTGGCAAAAATATAAAAACAGGTGGGATGTCTGAATAACCTCAAAACTCAGTCTATGGGTGGATTTTTCTACATCTCATTAATTCATGAGTATATATCTAGGTGAAGGTTAAGAAACCTTGAGATGAAGAAACAATTTGGACATTCTTAGAAGTCTTCCTTAAGTGCTCAGCAATGCAACCATTTCTTAATAATATATGTTTAAATAGCAAAAGCTATGCTTCTATGTGATTGGTAAGAGCACTAATTTCTAAATCTAATGTGGGAAATACTTAAAACATTTGTTAGTTTAAATTTATAAAGACTAACATAAGAAAACTACTTAGATGATTTAACAACATGATTACCTTGTCAGATATGAAATATGGTTATAAGAGGAAATGTGATAAATGAGAAGACCAGTTACTTGGAGAATACATGTAATTAGAGTGAAAAAAATTTGTAAATTAATGGATACACATGGGTACCATTTTACTTGAAATATTTATGGGAATACTGTGTTGTCTAAGTTTGTTGATAAGTGGCTGTTGGAAAGCTGACCTGTCATTCAGTCCAGTTTTTGGTGCAAGACTATATTAACCTTGAATTCAGGATGCTGTTAATCCTTCTTGTGCTTTTGTCATACAGTAAAGAAGTGTGTAATCTGCAGCATGGACACATTAAAAAATCAGCAGGAATTTTCAAGGACACTGAGATAAATAAAAAAGTGAAAAGAAATCATCTTTAATGGAATATTATGGTAACAATGGTATGATTAGAAAGTAAGCTAAATGGTGAGGTCAGATTCATTCAGTCAATTAAAGAAACAGTGGGTTTTTGATTGCATTTTGGATTTTAAGTAGAACTAAAGAAGGCTTGGCAATATTAATCACTGTATTATTAGTTTTTCTTTTATTCATTTGATATCTAAATAGGACTTATTACTAAGGTCAGTCCTTATGAGCATACAGTAATAAGGAAAGCTAGAAAAAATACATTACTCGAAACCAAGCAAGTTGAATACTAGTTTATATGGACAGATATTTGTCTCATTGAAATAAAGACAATGAACAAGATATTTAAAATCAGAAAGGCTGTTGTAACTGACCCACAGAATTTTATATAATGCAGAGTACCTCTCCTATAAGAAAGGCTGAGACAGCTGGGGTCGTTCAGCCTGGAGAAGAGGAGGCTTTGGGGAGACGTTATTGCTGCCTTTCAATACGTAGAGGAGGCCTGTAAGAAAGATGGAGAGAGACTTTTTACAAGGGCCTGTAGTGACAGGACAGGGGGGAAATGGTTTTAAACTGACAGAAGGAAGGTTTAGATTGGGCATAAGGAAGACATTTTTTACAATGCGGGTGGTGAAACACTGGAACAGGTTGCCTAGAGAGGTTGTAGATTCTCAATCTCTGGAAATATTAAAAGTCAGGTTGGACAGGTTTTGAGCTGCCTGGTCTGGTGAAAGATGTCTCTCTGCACAGCAATTGGACTAGATGATCTTTTAAAGTCCCTTCCAACCCAAACCATTCTATGATCATCATGCAGGACAGCATTGCTGTATCAGCAAAAAGCAAGAAATACTCCATGGAGAGATGAACAAAGGAAGGAAAAGGCTATGGCTGATTTAAGACCCAGGTAGATGGCATTTCCTCCAGCGTGGGAGTCCTAGAATTAAAGAATCATTTAAGTTGGAAAGCACTGTTAGGATCACTGAGCTTAACCACTAACCTAGCACTACCAAGTCTGCCACTAAACCATGCCCCTAAGTACAACATCTACATCTTTTAAATACCTCCAGTATGGTGACAGAACCAGATCCCTGGGCAGCCTGTTTCAATGCTTCTATCTTGGCGGTGTGAAATGATGACCTTGCTGACTCTGGTTTTACTGATATTCTTAGCTCTTAGTAGTTGATACTCATTAGTAGAAATTATTAAAGACATATAAAATCCTTACAGCTTTATAAATCAAATTATCTCAAAAAACAACGAAATTAAAAGACAACTGTATGATTTGCTAATCAGAGTTAAAACATGAATTACATATTTCAGAAGTTTAAGAACAACATTAAGTACATTCACATTTGAAGACATAAAATGCATGGATTCATTATATACTAGATGCTATTTTTTAATTTTATTTAAGAACAGTTAATATGATTTAATGAATCTATTCATCAATATATTGTTCTATTAATATTTCAGACACAATGCAAGGAAGTCACCTTCAGTCTGGAGCTGTCAGACCACAAATCAGCATGGTGAAATATATTCACTAAATCAAACTTAAGCATAAAATCTCTTAGTGAAATATTTGCTCTACATCTTACCTGTAGTAACTTAAAGAAAAAACTTATAAAACCCAGATTTGTTTACTTTTAATGCAAACAGTAAGGTCAAGCTACAAAATTATGCTGCTCATTGATCAGAATGAAAATAAAATTGTTGGATTTAATGAAACAGAAAGCTCAAGTTCAGAGAGAACTTAGTCTTTAAGTCATGATTTGGACTAAATAAACCAGATTTAGAGGAAAAACTGCAAACCCTAAGAACTGATAAATGTTGGTCTTCCCAGTACACATGCAAATTTTATCTATTAAACGCAAATCTTCTATTAAAGTAAAAACCTATTCACTGTAGTTACTGTAATAGTTATTTAGCACTAACTGGACTATAGCTTTGCCAGATAACATTGCCCCTTTAACAGGAAATCCATATTGAAATAAATTGCCCATTATGGTACTCTGTTACCATCTAGTAAACTTTGTTGCTATTTGTCTACCAAAAATACTAGGAGTGTGCTCTGGTGATCCAAGTAGTAGGCTGTGAAATTGGGAGATGTATTCTCCACAACTGGATGTGACCTTGAGCATTCCACTAAAATATAAATCTCAGTGTATTTCAAAGGCACATTTAATTGAAAAATAGGTTATAAATATCTTAAGAACTGAATGCCTTAAAAAGTTATGTTTTCAAATATATTTACTAATTTAATTTATGATGTGTGTTACTTTAAACATTGCATTATGAGCCTAACATATATAAATAGGGTATCAGTAAAGATTTGTATAATGCAGAGGTCTAAAATGTGTTGGATGCTACACAGAATGTCTGGAAAAAGATTCACCACTTGAGCAACAATCACTAACAATGGTCTGTTAACATTACATGAAAATTTATTATTTGAAACTTTGAGTTGCACATCATGTATCCATGTAAAATCTGTTACTCTTCAATGATATAAACTCCTATTTTCATCCTGTAATAAAGAAAATCCACAAAACCTTTCTTCTCAGTGGTTATGTTCCTCATTTCACAGATTAGAGTCTTCTGTGATAGTGTTAATCCCTTTGTTCTTTCCACTTTCTCCCACTTTTAAGTGCCACTTGTATTGAAGGACATCCATTATTTACAATGTCTTTATATTTCAGCTGAGTAAAATTAGGACCACAAAGCCCAAGTAACAGAGGAAGAAAGCTGTGAACTCAGTTTTCATTACTATATGAAACCAGTTTTGTACTGCCATTGGAGTAGCACCTTAGCTTTCCAGCTTCCCACAGAGATTCCAAAGAATCCAACAAAGGGACTTTGTGGCTTACAAAAAAAATTAATAGGGGTGACTTTGGCCTGAAGGACAACTAAGTTCTTCCAAATCTTCCTGCAGTCTGGTGTCTTTCTAAATCAAAACAGATGAATAAAGAAATAGTAAAATGGTGTAAAAGTAGACTTCTGATGTTATAAAGGAATGCAATTATAAGAGAATAATGTTTCAACACTTATAATCTGTTCTAAACATACATGTGTGAGCATACTGTGGCACTTCCCCTCTTGCTCTCAGACTGACAATGAAGCAGGCCTAAAAAGACTATGCTGCCCAAAATAGAAGGATAGTGAATAGATCTAAATTTTGCCTAGATGAGTAATTAAGTGCATCCAGGTACATTCCCCATCACTGTCAACTAATACAGAACTGCCAGTATCTGTGGTGATAATTTCTTTTAGCCTGCAAAAGGAGGTGACTATGTGCAAACATGTAACAAGAGAGAGACCTGGAATATTCTAATTTCTCCTACAAATATGGGAATCATTTATGAGACTGCTGGTTTGCCCAGCTCAGAAGTATTTAACTTATCTCTCTTAATTTACTAGCATAGATGTAGCTCTAGTTGCATTTACCTGTTGGAATTTGTAAAGACCTTCCATTTATACCAAAAGCTTTTTAGAAACATTTAAACATATAATCTGAAAAAACTGTGAGAAAGAAATTCACTGTATTCCTAGAGTAGCCTTTGTTACAGAATGGGAAAGAAGCGTAAATGGATAGATTTAAACCATCAAAACTTTCCCTAACGTGGGAGTTAGACAGTATTAAAGTTCCTAAATTCAAAACAATGACTCAGCTGGCCTGCTTACAAGTTCAGGTTAACCTCAAGGGAATTTTAAATTAACTCACCATTCCTTTTTGGCCAGGGCAGATCTCAAGACACCTGAACTTAGTTATTTGTGCTAGTGCTCCAAAGTGAATTGCTGGAGACTCAGCTCTTGCTGAAATATCAGTCATACAGAGACAGCACAAGTATTGCCTAGGTCCGCAAGGGAACTTACCCCTCCTGTGTTCAGAGCATTTCTAATGCATAGTGGCAGCCCTGAATTCAGCAAGACACACAGCAGTCACAAGTACTTTAGAAACTATTTCTGTTGGCACTGTCACCACCAGCTAGCTTTTATATAATGGTCTATTGCTGACATTAGTTATCCAGCAGGTAGGGAACATGGATTCTGAATCCTCCACAGCATGACAATATGTAGTCAAACACTTAGCTCTCATCCTCTAGATAGGCTAGAATAGAGCCACTTTCACCCGGTTTGAGATTCAAACTTCATGTCAACCTTCTAGCATTTTGCATTGTAGAGATGTGCTCCTGTTAAGGAACTGAATAAAAGAGGATTTTGACTAGAGAATATAATGAAGGAATTTAATCCCCAAACATATACTACTTACTCAAGTGAATAATCTAAACCTTTCCCTAAAATTATGTCAGCATGACTCAATGTAATGAGACTCTCAGGATACCAAGCTAGTCTAAAAATATCTAGAGATCTCTAGTGTTTAACATGTGGATATATATTCAAGAAATTCAGGGACAGAAGAACAAATATCTACATGTGATTAACCTGCAAACACAGGAATGCATGCTTAGAGTGAAATCACTGACTAGAGCAATGCATGGAAATGCCTCTGTTGCTTTGTGTAGTCTATCCATGACTCTTAGGGTTAGCTTCTTGAGGAATGATCAGACAGAATTTACGTCATCTCTTAACAGAAAAGACAAGAAGCTGCATGGGTTTGTGAAGTTGCATGATGAAGCTAATATTGCAAGAACTCCATCAATGAAGGACACTGAACCCTTGCCTCCAGAGCTCCAGACTCACTTCACAAGTATTGCAGGATAGCCAGGATAAAAACATGATTCATCTTTAGGTTGCAGTATGTTTTTTCCTACTTTTTCTCCTTTTTAGTATTTAGAAATAATTTTCAAGGACATTTTCTGTTTTCCAGTTTAGGCAAAAATGTAATTTTTACATTTTCTGTTAATAAAACAAAGTCAGGTTATTCCTTGAGAGAGGTGATGTCTTTAGAGATTGTCTTTTCAGTTCAGAGTTCTTTAAAAATGTGAAGCCAAACTGCAATACTTTTGTAGCAAATGTGTTTCACAATCTGGGAATTATTTCTACAAATTTCAAGTGGTTTTTGACATGAAAATCACATGTCTCAAGCACCTCTGAAAAGCTTTCCTTTTTGAGTAACTTGTTTTAAAGTTTTATTAAAGCATTAGCAGGTCACTGGGAACAAAAGGTACATTTGACCAGAATGACCAGAAAGCCCCTGAGTTTTCTCTCATTGTATTTTCAGTTTCATTGTGCAATTTTCAGATAATAATTAGAGATGCCAAGTTCTCCTTTATCCTGCAAGTTCTTCATAAACAGGATATACTGATTTT
This sequence comes from Falco cherrug, assembly GCF_023634085.1. NCBI lineage: Eukaryota > Metazoa > Chordata > Aves > Falconiformes > Falconidae > Falco > Falco cherrug. The sequence continues at coordinate 43,017,198 of NC_073698.1, read as the reverse complement.
TACAGCCTGAATGGAATTTAAATTCTGATCACTTCTCCAGTCCACGGGGGAAGTGTTTACCTTTTCCATAATGCTTTTAATTCAGAGTTAGAAACAGTATGGAGTCCTGTTTGGATTACACACACACACAAAACAAAAACCTTCACACTTACCTCCCTAGAGTTTCAATAACCCTTTCCGCTGGTTTAAGTTTGAATAGATACAGATCCCTTGGGTTCTGGCTTAATAAATCTGGTTCCTTGAAAACTGTTATGCAGAAGGTGAAACACAAAATGGAACTCAGTTACTAAGCTTTGTGGATCACGTATGAGGTCACCAGTGTTTATATCTTCAGCAAATCACCACCTATTACCTGATTAATTTCCCAGCCAAAAATAGTCTAAAGTACAAGTCTTGGAAAGCCTGTGGCTACACAAGGGCAGCAAAAGCCTTAAAGCTATAATAACAGCTTTGCCAACTGGAAAATATTCTGAAAAACTTGCTTTGATTCCCCCCCCCCCCCCCCCCCCCCCAATTTTTACAGTAAACTGGGAGAATTTCACAAGTTTTTAGCTTTTTTACAGAAATTTTTCAGACCTATGGACTTGGTCTATGTGCATAATATCGTTATGCAATTTGAGCAATAAAAATTTAGTTTAATTTATTAAAAATGGGACCTTTAAAATTTATTGTTAAATTAATCAATGATAGGTATAAGGTTGTCATCAAAGTTTTCTTTGTCTTGGAACAAAGGACTGTGGCAAGTACTGAATAATGGACCATATATAATTTATTTAAAGAACGGTGTGCTCATGTTTATCTGAGGAGACCCTTATTGTTGACTTGAGGATATACTAAATCCTTGAATGGGAGTGTGGTAGTTGTCCAGGCATGAGATATGTTAATGTTGTTAACTTGAAGATATACTAGGTCCTTGAATGGGAATGTGCTAATTGTCCAGGTGCGAGATATGTTAATGAGTTCCCGGAATGTTAATGAATAGACATGAGTGACTTGTATAAAGAGGGGGCTGAAAGGTTCCCTTGGTGTGCATGACTTTGGTGGAGCGATCCCCCATGCACCCAGCGCTGCCAAATAAAGATAACCTCCGCTCACTCGAATATCGGTGACTTGATTCTTTAAATCAGTACTGACACAGGACTTGGGATGATAAAAGGAGATTGGGGTAATAGGCATAGGTTCTTATTTTTTTTCAGACATTGCTGTTCTCATCAGGTAATTCAGTTACACTAGAAAGGGTCAGTACCAGGAAAAAGAAAGTTGAGACTGGTGTTCTGCAGAGAAATCAGCGTCTTTGTAGCTTACAGACATCATGCAATAAAAATAGAATGAAAAATCAAAAATAAATTATCTTTTTGCCACACTTGCAAATACACATGTAGTAGTGTGTTGACCCTTTAAACAGAAACAAAAGCTATGACTATGTATGATAGGTGTTAAAAAGCTACGAAAAGTCTTAAATATTTTTTTTTCTATTAGGGTTATCTGGTCAGGTATCTGGTTGTTAGTGTGGCTTACACAGATTCACAAAGCAACCTCTGCAGCACTTGAAGGACTGGTCTTACACAGTTCTGATATGGAGAAATAATGTGAAATGGGGATAATGGACATGGATTGTGATTGTATGTGTCTGCTTAAGGAATGTGGGTATGGTGACTGGTCATGGGTGCGGTGACAACTACAGTTTTGAGGAGACGCCTGCCCCTCTTCCTCTAACAAAGGGGAGACAGGGAGACGCCTGCCCCTCTTTCTCTAACAAAGGGGAGACGCCTGCCCTTCTTCCTCTAACAAAGGGGCTATTTAAAAGAGAATAAGAAAAGATGAGAGACATTCAAATGCTATCTAGAGGGAGGGAGTGCTAAGTCTCCTTGCTGGAAAAGATTGGGTGGTCACAATCACCTGAAGAAGATCGGGTGGTCACAAGGACATGAATCACCTGAAGAAGATCGGATGGTCACAAGAACATGAATCACCTACAAACCTGCAAGACCACCACATTCCAGGAAACGGACTGATAAGCTAATTAACATACGAAGCGGGGTTTAGGTAACGAATATGTATAGGCGTTAATTGAATATTCATTTGTTCATTGTATAAATGTGAGATGGTTCGTCACTTCGGGTATGCACGCTTGTGGAGGAGCGATCCCCCGTGCATCTGCGCGCAATAAACATACCTACTTTATAACTTTCGAGTTATAGAGTCTAATTCCGCACGTCAGTTCCCTCGGTGTAACATTGTGACTGGGAAAAAAATGAGGGATATAGTCTTCCAGACATCCTTTCATCATCCAATAGAATACTGGTGGAGCCAGGTTTCTGAGCCCATGAAGTCTGCTTTGTGCGACTGTTGCTGGACAGCTCTTAGGAAAATCTGATTTGTCAGCTATGCATTGTCCTCTTCATCCCACAGAGCACTTGGTAGTTCAGAAGTGTCATGTAAAATCAGGGACTGAGGTCTGCATTAGTCAGTTAAAAAGATAGATTGAAAAAAATTTGGACTGTCATTCAATAAGTAGAAGTTAGCGTGCATTAGCACAAAGCTTTAGTTTGAATCAGAAATACTGTTTTGAAGCAAATATAATGGCCATCCCCACGTAACATGTTTGCATAGTGTTTGGAGCATGTGTTGGATTTCTTTTATATGAAACTAACCTGGAAAGGACAACCCAAGTGTTCACAAAATGTGTTCCAGCTGTGTATGGACATTCAGTCTTTGAGTGACTATTATCAGGCTAGCCTGATATTAACCCAAAAAAGGTTTACAGTCTGGATATCAGGTCCTCAGTACCAACTGGCTTGCTCCTCTGATTTGTTCCTGTCTACTCCAATGTGACATGACTTAGACTTAAATCATCATTAGTGTTAATCAAAGCTCCTTAAAAATAAAAATAATGATAGTAACAATCAGAACTCAACATCACTACTTCAAAAGAAGAAAATAATAATTAAAAAAGAATTAATAAAACTGTTACATCAGTTATTTTAATCTTTCTAAAACTTTCTAAAACACATTGACAGTGGTGCAAGCCATTAACAAGATTTCCCCTAGCTTTATGCCCATTTATGTAATCCTGTGCTGCCCTTCATATAATATGGGAGGATTTGATTTGCCTTTCTCACGAGCATAGTTAGAATTTCTGTAACAAAAAAGCAGGAGGAAGAGACCATCAGGTAAAAATAATTTCTAAATACTGATGTGCAGTCACACTTGCAGTTCTCCCCCACCAAAAAAAAAAAAAAAAAAAAAAAAAAAAAAAAAAAAAAAAAAAGATGCAGGGGGGAATTAACATGAAGACAAGAAGATATGCATTGCTGTTGTTCCTTCATCCTTGACAGGTCAGCCTTTTCTCCCAACTCCTTTTCTTTAGCCACTGAAGAAAAGACTCCTGAGTTAGGGGACTCAAAAGTAAGAACAAATAGCTAGGCATTATAAGATTGTCTCTCACCTATTTCTGAAATTGTCCATGAGGCAAGAACAGATGTATTAGCTAAACACAGTATTTGTGTAGGTGTGTATATTTTTATGTTGAAAACTTATTAGCTATTCATATTTCCTTACTATTTCATGAAATAGTCTCTTCTGATTGACATTATGCAATAGATTGTCATATAATCAGGCTGAGAATCTGCAACTGCCTCGGCAGCCAGAAGTATGCAAGGATTACTCTGACAATTCCAAGTTGGGGAGTAAATTTCTCCTGTCATCAGCATGGTGACAGAAAGGATGAAGGCTGTGACAGGTGGCAAGGAAGACAAGGAGCCTAGGTTCCAGGAGGCAGGTAGTTTATTGTCACACATTTACACTATTTGATACAAATGCCATCAATATTTTAATCACATCATTATTCACACACTTTAAAACTCATAGCACTTAATTCTATTTTATTTTAAATAGGACTTCATCAAGAATGTCCTAACAAAAGTGGGCTGTGAGTTACTAGCCCATTAGATTTTCAATGAACAGACATAGAATGGATGATTTAGCAGGCATCTATCCAAAATCATTAACACGTTTTCTGAGGAGATTAACTCATATGCTTTGCCAGTTTCACAGCAAGCAGGTTTTAGGTGCTTGTGCCACATATACCTGCCAATATATAGGAGTGAGAAAATATAATGTTCAGTGGTTATAAACACTTCAAACAGGAAAATGAAAAATGTAGATTCAGTCACACAAGAAGGCAGAATCTATGTTTTCCTAGTGACAAAACACAGAAGCCTTTCTTATGCTACTCCACACCTGACTGTGTGGACAGACATCACCCACCTCCCCTCTGAATGAGCTCTAATGCTTGTTAGGCTACATATTAAACTAGTTCAATTTGCTAGAAATCTACCTGATAAAAAAGCAATGTAGGACTTTATACTTAATTACATCAAGAACATGTTAATACACCAACAGAAGGCTCACATCTGATTTCATCAAGTAATATTTGTTCTCATAGAACAAGGTCTGATTCTTTCTGATCAGGGTTAATAAGCCAGACGGCTGGATAGAAAGAAAGTTCAGATTTAATTCTGGCAAAAATAGCTTAAGTAATCTTACTCTTCAGATTCTTCTATTTTATTAAACAGCAAAATGTTTACTATACATTTCATCATTTTTATTTATTCTGGACATGGGGAACACTAGGTTTTTTTCTGATCTTGCTACCTAAAATCATAACCAGCAAGTCTCCAAATCAAATGATAGGTTAGAAAGCCAACATCGGTTTATTGCAGTGCTGGGTGCATGGGGGATCTTTTCTCCTAACATGCACACCAAGTTATTCGAGTGTAAACGTTATACAGTAGAGTAGTTGCTTATTCATTTTCATTCACGCACAGGACTGGTTACAAGTTTCTTGCTTCTAATGCAAATTAGTACACATCCTCAGACAGCACCACTGAAGTTTTTTACCAACTAGGAATGCTCCCCAAGCAGGGGCTTGCCCTCGTTCAGGATGGAGGGGGAGCTCTTTGAGTTGGAGGTGGAGATCTCCAAATACCACAATTACCTTTGTCCTACTTCCAACTAATTTTCTGTGGATTGTGACACCTTATCAGCTTGTCTCCTCTTGCAGCCAGAACTTTCCCACTTGGAGACTTTCTGCATGATTTACATAATGGTGTTCTTACTATCTCTTCTTTGTTTCCCAAGAATGACTCCCTTGATTAGAAGTCCTCTCAGTCATCAGTTTTGACGACTTTAGAGGGTGGGTCCTTGAGGGGGTGGGTCAGCTTGACCTAAACTTTTTGCACATTCTTGTTTAGCTAAATCAGAGTTCAGTAATTTGGGAGTTATAGCTCACCTGAAGTTAGCAGTGCTCTACAGGAAAGAGGACCAACTGTAAGTCTATGATTACCAAAGCACTAATAATTTTATGCAACAGGGCACCACAGCAAGTGCTTTACCATTTCAACACATTGTGCAGAATGCTCAAGTTTACTCAGACTGGTCTCAGAAGGTTGTTTCACAGGGTCAAAGTAAGAACAACCTCCTCCATTGGTAACCCAGAAAATTTCCTGGAACACAGCAATGTATTAGTAGCATGGCTTAATCTCCCTCAAAGGCAAATTGTTCCAACCATCAGGCTCAAGAAAATCTTAAACTTACAGCCTTGTATGTTTGAATAGTTGCCTTAAGCACTGGCATTCTTTATCTCATTGGCCACTTAGCTTTTGAGAATGTGTCATTCTCAAGGGAATGGCAAACATTTTCTAATGGTTACCTATACCCAGCCAACTAGAACTTGCAGGAGAGCCTGAAACCCTCTATTACGTATTTAGAAAACTCAGTATACTGTTACAAAAGGCAAACTAGACCCCACTTCTTCACATTCTGACCTTTCAGTGAGACAGCACTAGATTAGATGTAATGAATTCCAGTCTTCATTAACTAAAAAAGGTGAAGCATTTTGCATATGTAGTGTTTCAGAATATGTTTTGTGATTTGAGAAATATTTCTTTGTTGCCTGAAGTGTATTCAGTATAGGCAGGGGCATCTTGTTCTATGTATAAAACAGTATTTATCTCAGTTTTATGGCAGTTCTAAAGTCACAATAACGTTGCAAATTTTTTTCCAGAATGAATATTAACTGATGTGCTTGAAATTTCACACTGTCATGAAGTGTCATTAAAACAATGGAAATAGTCCAGAAATAATCTGAATTACTTACAAGTACTGTTAATTATGATGTTTAATGCAAAAGTTAGAAACACTTGAACTTTAAAGCGGATACTTAGTCTATTCTAAAGAAAAAAAAAACCACCAACAATTATCATATGCACTTTGAAATAAATTCAGTTTTCCGAAGTAATTTCTTGCTATCTGGTCTTTAGCTTGCATTTCTGAACCAATATAGTAAACACTTGACAACTGAAATCTGTCTGTAAATGTTGTAATTAACTGTAATAATTGAGATTTTTCAGGAAGGAATGTGCACCTCAATTTGTATCTTCTTGAACTTATTTGGGCAATTTAGTAGATATTGCATTATATGTACACAAAATTTGTAACTTATTATTAAGATGATTACTTTTGCTATGTCTTATTTTTTTTTACAGTGTTTTCTATTCTTTTCAGTTTAGCTGAACATGGCAGAATATATTGTAACCTATTGTTCTGAGTTTGTGAAATATTACTGCATCCTTAAGTATTATTTATTTCATATTTTTTAAATTAATTTTAACTGAAAAGGAAAGAAGCTTATATGGTAAAAACAGACTTTCTAGAAATTGTAGGTTTTTTCCTAGAAAACATAGAAGCTTAAACATGTTTCAATTGTGTGTGCTGAATTACCCATCTAAAACATGTCAAGATGTAACATTTCTTGTTCAAATTGAAAGTATAAGCATTTAACTATGTATCAGCATTACTGGTGTTGAAACGATCACAGGAGCTTCTTAGATTCATTATTTTGCCCATGGCATCCACCTTTTGCCTATGGATGCACTAGAAATACCAGCAAATTTGTTAATAAAATAGCCGATTGTGTATCATTGTCCATTTGCTACAAATTTTATCATAATTTGCATTTAAACTTTTTATTTTGTTGCTTTGTGTACTTTTCTTGACTCAATATCATGTATAGAGAAACATATTACTGCTGAAGCAGTAAAAACATTACATTTCAGTTTTTCTTTTTAAAATTATCTGAATGAAAAATGAAAGTGCTAGAATCTAATACACTGACTAGAGATTTCAGGTTTCAAGGTTAAGCCATATACACTACCATCAATCCACAATAATGGTAATTTTTGAGGCAAGTCCCTCTCATCTAACTTCAGTAATGTTATATAAATGTATACACCTTAGGTGATATCCTTAGGCTTCTGTTAGAGCTACTGAAGAGAAATAGTCATATTTAGGGTATAATTTATCCACTATGTTAAATGTCTATAAGAATAAAATAAATGATACCTTATAAGTGATTCTTTCTCCTCATTAACTATAAAATGAGCCTTGGGTATCAATTTGAGGTACATACATCTGTGCTATTTCCTAAGTTCAAAAAAATGTATTGTATCCTAAATGTCAGTAAGACATTTTAAGAAATTAGCATAGCCTCAGAATAATATCACTGGTAATATTCTATCTTCACTGTCTATTGATTCACTAATAAATTATTTCAGCGTGTATTAATGGGGTTTCAGTTCAATTTTTGATAGTGCCAAGATTAAAATTAGGCTTGGTGATTTATCCTTCCACCTCTAATTCTAGGAGAAAATTTGAGGAGAAAGGGGATTTGCTGTGACTCCACTGTTGGCCAGAACTACAGTTGTAAACATCTTAGTGTAGGTGTCTGTGAACTTCACTTCCCTAAAGATAAAAGAGGATTGCCATCTACATTACCCAAATATATCCTTGGTTTCTCCGTGCTGGTCCAGGGGGAAGTGGCTCTCCTATAGTTCCTATGTCATTATCTTCAGCTCTGTAGAGATGTTTCAATCATCCTAATAAAGCTTAGATGACATTAGGTACCTAGATGTACCTAACTGATCTGAGTCCTAAACATCACATTTAAGTGTTTATTACAGTCAACACAGCCAATGGAGTCACCTAGTTACTCAGTTGACTACCCCAGATTGCACTGACTATAACGACCTGATCTTCACTGACTATGAAGGAGTCTAAAAAGCTATCACTATCTGTACACAATCTAGACCTGAATTCCAACCCAAGGGCTGTAGTCAGATGCATAAATATAGGCATCTAGCGCTATTTTAGATGTCTTAGGTTGTTCAGCCTGTTTCCACAAGGCTGGCAGATATGACCTGAACAAATGAGATATCAAGTCTTCTGGTACATTAGCTGGACAGAAGTCAGGGTAATCTTTGACCCTACTCAGGAATTTATGTTCTCATAAACCTAATATATAAAGTACCTTTTTAAAAATGGAAATTTCATAAAACTGTATTTTCAGAATTTCAGGAAAAGCATGAACACTAACTAAAAAAAAGTAGACTGAATGACTAAATGTGGTAGGTTTGTTGCCTAAACTCCCCAATTACAGAACTCTGATTTAAGTAAGAAGGTGCACAAAGTTTAGGTCAAGCTGACCCACCCTCTCAAGTTGTTAATGCTCAAATACCCACCATTTCAAGTCGTCAAAACTGATGACTGAAAGGACTTCTAATCAAGGGTGTCGGTCTTGGGAAACAAAGAACAGATAATGTTAAGAACACCATTACCTAAATTACACAGAAAGAAGTCTCCAAGTGGGAAAGTTCTGGCTGCAAGAGGAGACCAACTGGTAAGGTGTTGCAATTACTAATTTACACTGGAAGCGAGAAACTTGTAACCAGTCCTGTGCATGAATGAAAATAGATATGTAATGTACTATGAATATGCAAGTACTCTACTGTATATAACATGTGCACTCGAGTAGCTTGGTGTGCATGTTAGAAGACAAGATCCCCCATGCACTCACTGCAATAAACCAATGTCGGCTTTCTAAACTATCCTTTGGTTTGTTTGCTGGTTATGATTTTTGGTAACAGGTTGACCTTGGCCAGCTACTGGACACTCACCCAGCTGCTCTCTCATTCCTCCTCAACAGAATAGGAGGAGAAAATAGGATGAAAAAGCTCGTGGGTTAAGTTAAAGACAGCTAGCTCACTTAGCAATTACCACCACAGGCAAAACAGCCTTAACTTGGGGAAAAATAAATAAGTTATTGCCAATTAAAATAGAAATGGACAGCAAGAAGCAAAGGCAAAAAAACCCCTTCCTGCCAACCTCCACCCCCCTCTTTTTTTTTATGCCCCCCTCCCCCGGCTCAGCTTCACTCCTTCACTCCCAGCTCTTCTACCTTTCACCCACCCCAGCAGCACTGGGCAATAGGGAATGGAGCTACAGCCTGTCCATAACAGCTCCTCTCTGCCCCTCCTTTTCCTCATACTTTTCCCCTACTCCAGGACGGATCCTCCACGGGCTGCATGGTGGGTGCCTGCTCTGGCTGGTCCTATCAACAAGCTGCAGGGAAATCTCTGCTTGGCTACCTGGAGATACTGCTCCTCCTCCTCCTCCTCCTCCTCCTCTCACCTTGCTGTCTGCAGCACTTTCCCTTTTTCCTCATTCCTCCCTCTCACAGCTGCCATGCAGCATTTTGAAAATGTTTTTTAAATAGGTTTTTAAAATATGGCTTCTTAAATGCGCTTCCCCTGTGGCCGTGCCCTACAGTGGGTGGGCTGGAGCCGGCTGGAACCGGCTGTGACCGGCCCAGGGCAGCCCTGGCCACCTCACAGAGCCCCCGCAGCCCCCCTTGCTGTCTCTGTGGCACCTGAACCCAGTTCATTAAAACTGAAAAGCCAATACTATTTCAGAAAACTGCAATTTTGGAAGACTGCTTCACTGTATAGCTTTTCTTTGGCATTACAGGAGTCAAAATATGCCTGTAAATAAGAGATGCCTGGTAAGCCTAAAACCCTTTTGTTACTGAGAGCCAGGTGGAAAGACTTGTACATTACTCTGATGAATTCCCCACTGTAATATTTTTAAATACATGCTGTATGCTTTTGGCTGTTTAGATTTGTCTGAAAGTTAGTAAGTGGAGGTGGGGTACCTTGTGAAAGACATCTGAGGAGGCATGGATTTGAAAAGAGGAAAAGAATAAAAGTATCAGGCAGAAAACTTAACTTCAAATGTTAATGTATTGGATTCCAAAATATTCTTTGCCTTAACTAACTGAACACTGTATTTAAATGAAAGGTCTGAGCCTTCTAAGATTCACTATTTTAGTGTTTTTAAGGTTTTGGTTTGGGTTGGGTTTTGTTTGTGTTTTTTGAGTTTTTTTGTTTTGGTTTGGTTTGGGGTTTTTTTGACATTTAAGCAGAGAGTACGTACAATCATTCTGCTGAAGCTGAAGCTTCAAGTAAGACAGTAAACAAGTATTCACCTGCAATTAAAAAGTGTGACATTTCTATATAATTTCAGAAAAATCTAGAGATTTTCAGCAGAAAAATGTCAGAGTCTTCTGCACATGTAAATTGTACAGATATCCAATGAAAATATCACAGCTAACTATAAATGATGAACAGTTATAACATCGCCAGAAAGTGACTGGACAAGATGTCTAAGAGTAGCAATATATTGACCTCCTTAATGTCTAAGTGTCATGATAAGAAAGTTTGCAATGAATGAGAAAGTAAGAGCAATGTATTGAAAATTTAGTACATGAGAAATGAGAATGACAAAAAGTTCTCATATCAGCAAATGCTAAAGTGTATGCAGAACTCAGAGGAGAATTTACAATGAGTGGAGGTGATATTGCTATTTTGATTGTGTCTGCTGCATAGCGGGTGATTACTTAACGGCAGAGAAGAATGATCCTTCTCTCTCTCCTCTCTCTAGGTAGTTACATAGCTGTCATCACTTCAGTACATGCACATAGTTCCCTTTTCCTTCATTTATACAACACATCATTTATCTACTTTATGTATACCATTTAGAACTCCTTGCAGGAAATCTCTGTGACAACTTTTGGTTGCAATTAGTTTCTGTTAAGTTAATTTCAGGTTATAAGCCATCCAAGTTTCTCCTGTATTTACTCACAACCAGTTTGCTTTAGGATACTAAGATGCTTTTAGGAAAAATATTAGAGCAATGTTCACGAGGCTGAGACTATCATTATAACTTTTGGCAATAGAGAAAAAATGATAAGTGGATAGTTAGAAGAAGTAAAATTGTCATTTGCAGATGTTTGCTGTTCCATTTTACCAATGAGTAACAGACATATAAAAAGAATAACAATAAAGATTTAAACAATTTTAACAACAATTTTCAAAAGTTAGTCTCAAAATCCTAATATACTGATAAAACACCTAAGAAAAAGGGCAAGTTAATAGTAATCATAACAATTTTCCATTACTGAACTAAATTAGGTAATTTGTTGATATCATACTAGTGACACTTGATAATAAAGTAATCAAAATAAGTAAGTGTAGCAGGATTTACCATGTATTAAGGAATTCCTTGTTTTTAGTATTACATATTACTTTATAGCCCTTTTTTAGATCCTATGTCAATTTCATTCCCCTTGTGAAAGTCCACTGATTTCAATAAAGTTTTACAGCTTAAGTGAAAAATTATTACAGTAACAAAGACACCACCTCTTCACCACCTCTTCCACCTTTAGTATTATATTTTTAAAACTCCATACCTGCAATTTTATTGTCATTTAATAGTAACATAAGGTACGCTTTCATTTGAGTAAGATCCCCTGAATTTTCCTACAGTGGTATGAGACTAAGTAATATATTTTCTGCACAATTATTAAAGTTTACCACCTACTGGTATCAGAGAAAATTATAGGATTGAACAATTAAGTTTTATTTCACATTCAGGCTTTGTTCTGCTGTTTATCAACCCTGCTATGATAATAAAGTTGATCCAAGTGTGAACACATCATTTATCACCAACAACTAGAAGAAGCATGATTCATATAAATAAAAATGTTTGTTCAGTGGTTTTCGTTTTGAGCATTTCCTATTCTAACAATTAATCCTCCCTCCAGCTTTGTCAAAACCACAGTAGATACAATGGTTTCATCAAGGTTTCCTTCAAGATTTCTTTTCCTACAATTCTTAAACATTAGTTTATACATTCTCTTCAGGTCCTGTATATTTAAACAGGAGTTCTGTTTTCCCAATGAAGTAAAAATTAGAAGTATATATGTATACATCTATTTACATACTGTTCATATATCTCACATTAGGTAAAATTTCAGAATATTAAAAACTAGAATTTGTGGCTGGACTAAGGAAAAAAGGCATCTTTTAGACTTTATTATTATGAAAATTAAGAACTCGTCTTTGATTAAGTGACAATAATTTACAAAACCTAGGAGTGCTGGACCCAAGAGGTGAGAAACGTGCAGTTTTCCTGTACACTGCCTTTCAACTATTAAACTGTATACAAATTTGCAGCTGCCAAGTGTCAGGTCATTGCTTTTCCTCCCTACTAGGCAGCAGCTGCTCTGCTCATTCTTTAGAAATCTTCCTTTCCAGATGACATTGGAAGTGTAACAAGAGACTTTATTACTGATGAAATAAAGCCTTGGACTACTCCAAAAAAATGACCAAAATATAAACTTTTAGTAGAAATGTACAAATGAAGTGCAGAAGAGATTGGCAGGAGAAAAGGTGGTACTTACCTAGAGTCCTATCATACAAATATCAGTTTTCTAATATACCTTATCTCATACAAAAATTTACTTTATCTACTAGTAAATTGAAGACAGATTTTTCAAATATTGTGTTCACTCTTCTTTTTAATTTTTTAATGATACAACTTCCTTAATCAATGTAAGCAGTGTTTTCTTCAGACCTTAAAGATTTTTTTAATTAACAACCAGTTTTTCTGCAATGGAATAACAGAACAGTTTGAAAAAATTAATAAAGTCTATATTTCCATATTACTAAACATATTGATAGAACTCCCCCTTTTACCATAATTTTCCAAGACATGAATGCTTAAAGCAGTAGTAAGACTGAGGGAAGTTTGTCAAATGGAAATGAATTATAAGTCTCTAGATAGTTGTCTATTATTGTTTAATTAATAAAGCACCACAGAAATGTGTTCACACTTAAACCATTAAAAAAAAAAACACCCCCCCCCAAAAGTCAAAACAATGCTCATTCTGAAAAAAAGAGAAAAAGAAAAAAAAAGTCATAAATCCACAGCAAACGTGTATGTTCATCAACAAGGGTAGAGAAAATTAAGAAGATAAGTAGAAATCCTGATTACTACAAGATGTGATTACTTCTTCCAATGTCTGCTCTTTCTTTCTGACCTAAAATTGTTTCCTGAAAATCTTTTCTAATGGCATTTCCAATAGTAGAGATACAATGCCCTAAATATTAGTTCATAAAATCAATGCTTCCATAGAAAAGAGATTATTTAATTTGATTCAATTTACCTGATCTATTGTGTTCTTTTGTATTTTGTGGTGTTCCAGAATTAGAAATAACCTTAAATAATATTTAAAAAAGCTATGTTATCTAGCCAAAATTTCCTGGAAAGTGTTTTTATCTCTCTCATCCATTTGCAATTTACATTAAGGATTTTCAGGCTGATGGATACCTTATCACAATGAAGTAAAATCTCCAAAGGTCCCCAAATAATACTGTTTCTGTGCATATGCTGCCATCATATTTTATGACAATGCAACATATATGAAGTTTTCAAATAAGAGCACTATTATATTATAAAAAAACTGTTTTACCATCATTTTTCTTTACATAAAGAATTTTTAGGATGAAAGGAGAATGTAAAGAAGCAACAGACAAAAGAGATATATTTTTTTAAATATTATACTAGAGTTAATAGCCACCTTACTTGAAAACAAAACTGCTTTTAATTTATCATAGAAAAGACACAATTAATCTAAACCTAATGAAAATTATTCTTCTAGATCATAACTCACAAATGACATGTTATCTCTGATTATTTCCTCTCTCTGTAAAGAACACAAATCCTCTTACCTCCTAATATTACTGTATAATTCGCAGTTTTGAAATTCCCATGTGTAAATCTTTAAGCAAAATAGTGCAAAATCTGTCAATTTTAGTTGTATATATACACTCATATTGTCTCAAGCAATGCTTCTTGAATACAGAAATAATTAGAACTGCCAACTTACAGAATCAGTGATATGTTCTTATAAAGTTAAGTGTGTGTTTTAGGCAAAGAAGGATTTTAAAAGTGATCAATACATTATATATTAATTTATGAATAAATAAAAATTAAGTAGTAATTAAATAACAGTTTTAAAACATTATTTAAGGTGGCATTTTGACAGCTTTGTTGTTTTCTTTACCTCATTATTACTGCTATTTCGAAAAGAGTTAATATAGTTCCTGTGGGATAAGGTTGTACCTCAGAAATTCATTAGTCAGTGAGACTATGGATAAATATTCAACTCCTAACTGGATTCTTGAAAACTTTCAACACTGTCCATGGTAGCTGTCTCCAATGGAATAGAATGGAATATTCTTGCAGGATTATTAACATATTAAAAGATGCAGAGCAAAAGATCAGGGGGGTGGGTGGGAGCCAGGGAGGGGGGAGTTCACATTTTCAAAACAGAGGAAAACTACCAACTGGATATTACAAGCTTTTGCATTTCCACTTGGCCTGCTATGTAGATGAGGACCACAGAAATAGCTTATACTGGACCCTTAACTGACCATATATTACTTAATTATGAATTCCCACCTTGATAGTTTTGAAAAGATTGCTCCAACTGGCTCTGTGAAAGCTAAATTTATTGTTGGAAAGCTTAACTTCCAACCGTGTGGGGGTCAGTCGGTCAGCCGTGGCCTAGAGATCAAGCCTGGTCCTCTTAATTTTTGCATATAAATATAGTCTATATGTCTGCACTCTCAACATGTTCATAAACAATATATGGAGAATTAGGCAGAAATTATCAGAGTTTTTTACACAACATTTTTACACAACAAATTATTCAAGGATGTCCAATTTAGGTAAAAATTAAAAACAATAAAAGGATCTCAGAGTAAATGGGTGGGGGGGGGAAAAAAAGGAAAATAAACTGAATAGTCATATTTGGAAAAACACAGGGGCACATTGAAAAAATAACCTTAGAAGTAGATACACAGTGTAATAATTTCATTTTCAGATTTAACCTTCAGTCAGCCAAGATAGCTGTAGTTACCTAATATTCTAAAATCTAAAATGGGTATGTTAAGGTGTCTTCCTCTTTTCTCTATATGGAGGTAAGAGTAGCATAAGTTCTTTGCAAAAGATTTTAATCCAAGACTAAATGTGGACATCAACCTTAGAAAAAAAGGATATTCAGGGAAAATTCTGAAATATACAAAATTAAAATATGACAAATAAATGTAGGAATTCATAGAAAATTAATTAAGAACAGAACGGAACACATACATAATCATGCAAAACTCCATGTTACACTTACAGTGTGAAAGCTACATGTGTTCACATTATTTGATAAGAGGCATGGTAAAGCAGAGAGAGCAAGAGAGCACAGTACCACAAGCATAAATCATAGAATGACAGAATCACAGAATAGCCCTGGTCAAAAGATTTTTCAAAAAAAATGTTCATTTACATGGAACTGTTTCCATATCTCTAATTTATCACATCTGCACTTACCCTTGATGAAAAAGAATCATTTCAGAGAATACTTAGGCAAATAGGACATACATAAACCCATGGGTCCTGAATGGACACACCCACAAGTACTGATGTCATTTCAAGGCCACTTTCAGTAATATTTGAATTATCATAGTGACTGGGAGTGATGCTGAAGGAATAGAGGAAAGCAAATGTCACTCCTAGCTTCAAGAAGGAAAGAGGAACAGGTCACTACAGGCCAGTTAGTCTCACTTTGATCCTTGGAAAGGTGATGGACCAACAAACCTGGGAACTGTTTCCAGGCTCATGAAGGACAAGAAGGTGATTAGGAGCAGTCAGCACGAATTTATCAAGGGGAAGTATGCTCGACCAACCTGTTAAACTTCTTTGATGAAATGAATGGCCTGGTAGGGGGATTCTTTTCCCTACTAGGAAAGGTAGGGAGGGGAGACCAGTGCATATTGTCTCATGACTTCAGTAAAAAGTTTTGACACAGTCATCCATAAGAACTTTGTGGAGAAGCTGTTGAAATATGGGCTGGATGAGCAGATACTGAGGTGAACTGAGAACTGGCTGAATGACCATGCCCAGAGGGTGGTGATCAGTGTCACCAAGTCTAATTCAAGGCCAGTAAGTAGCAGCATACCCCAGGGGTCAATAATGGGTCTAATCCTGTTCAAAATCTTCATTAATGCACTGGTGCTAACTTGTTGTTGAACATTAAGAATTTAAAGAATGTTGTTTTGGTTTGGTTTGGTTTTCCCCTATGAGAAAATTCACATAACTATAGCTTATTAGGCACCAGGTAAGAATTCTTTTATTGGTTTTCTGAGTATAGAATCCCACAGTTAGTTTCACCTCCATCATTTTAGACATCTCCCAAAGCTAGGTTCAGTTTGCTTCTTAAAGTTAACAAAGAGAAATAAACATTTCTTAGAGAGTGATTTCTTTCATCTGTTTTAAATGTTCATATGAGGATGTGATCTGTACAGTGAAAGTGTTCACTTCTTTTTACTGATTATTAAGAGAGGTAAAGGTATACAGTTCAGATGTCTGTACCCTAAGCCCCTATCTCTGGCGGATGATAATCAATGAAAACATTTAAGGAATGATTTAAGTCATTCCTTGGTTTACTCATACAGATGCAATATTTACTATGTAATACATATTCTAAAAAAAGTCATTTCTGTGTGCTAGAAGTAAAATACACAAAAATTAAACTATGTAAGTTTCTGATTAAATGTCATTTTTTATTAAATGCCACCTGCCAAGGCGAGCAACTCCAGTGCAATCGCATTCTGTGGGGGAATTGCAGCATACAGTGGGTGTTCCTGAGCTGGGGAGAACCCAGGGGAGCACAGAGACCTGCCAGGAGACAGCAGGTCACATGAGAGAGGCTGACAAGGCACAGGATGGGCCAGCGGTAAGGGTGCCCCCCCAACTCCCACAAAGGGCAGCCCCAGGGGCTCCTGCAACTGGGAGCATTGTGACCAGGACAGGCAAACAGGGCATTATGCAGCAGATTCTGTGGGAGGGTGCACAGTGAGGACACCAGTTCGAAGGAAGGATGTTCCACTGGCTGAGCAGAGACTTGTAGTCGACAGAACCCAACAACTGAGCACTGTTCTGTATTGCACAGGTCAAGGGCACTCATCCTATTTGATCCTCACGGCAGAATGGCGGACACTTATCTGAGAGCAAAGGCTGCAGCTCCAGCACAGGGAGGGGGGCAGCAGCATCTACCCTGGTGGTGGCCAATGCCTCTACCCAGACAGAGCTGCTGAAGGCAGAGGCTGCAGTGCAGGCTTCAGGCTGCAAGAAGTGCCTGGACCTTTCTCCTGGGCAGGGACAGGCAGCAAGCCTGCCTGCAATGCTTGTGCCCAGGTGGAGGACAGCTGAGCTGCAGTATAACATCAGGGAGGGTGAGAAGGAGTGAGCGGTTCAAAGCACAGTCTGCAGTGGACCCACAGCCCATGGCCAAATAGCCAAAACCTCTCCCACCAGTGCACACAGAAGGGACAGGGGCCAATAATGCAGAATGAAATATCATAACGGCAAGGACCTGGAGGAGGAAGAAACTTCCCTCAAAGCCTGAGATGCCCTTGCAGAACCGCTTTGCCAGTCTTCAGCTGAAGAGGAAAGACCCATCACATCAGGAAAGATGCTGGGGCTGAGTAAGGCAACCAGATAACAAGCATATAACTCCCTATATAAACAAGCAGCTCAACTAAGAAAAGATGGTCGATAGTGCTAGGCAACTTTTCTGAGAGGTATGTAGACACCCATTTGCTGACCTTGTAGCACTTGCTGCAGAGGTGTGCTCCTTAGCAGGAGCTCACTACTAAGACTACTAAGCCTCATACAATCTGCTGACTACTCTGTGCTGTTGTTTCATGTGGGCACCAATGATACATCCAGGAGCAGTGTGAGGAGCATCAAGAAGGATTACAGAGCCCTAGGAGCAGCGGTAAGGGACTCTGAAGCACAGGTTGTTTTTACATCAATCCTTCTGATCAAAGGGAAGGGATCTGAAAGGACCAGACAAATCTGGCAAATCAACATATGGTTACAGGACTGGTGCCACAGTTTGGCTACTTAAGACCATGGGACTTGCTTTGAGAAACTTGTTCTGCTGGGGGCTCATAGGGTTCGTCTGACAGAGAAGGGGAAGAGCATCTTTGGTCATAGGCTTGCCAAACTGGTGAAAAGGGATATAAACTAAAGTTGCCAGGGGAAGAGGAACTTCAGTCCATCCTACTCCTACCAGTTTGATGTCAATGCCAGCAATAGATGCCCAGAGCATGGAGAGGGATCACAGGGCAGCAGAAGAGCACCTGAAGAGTAGCACAAAGGAATTCCAGCCACTCCAGCCAGTAAATTAGCTTCATCTGGGGGCCCAGCTTAAATGCCTTCATGCAAACACACATAGCATGGGGAATAAACAAGAGGAGTTAGAGATGTGCACACATCTGCAGGGCTACAATCTTGTTGGCATCACAGAGACCTGGTGGGATGACTCTTATGATTGGAGTGTTGAAATGGAAGGATAAGAGGCTTTTTAGGAAGGACAGGTAGGGGAGACAAGGAGGGGGTGTCACCCCCTGTCAATGACCAGCTGGAGTGCTTTAGGCTTTGTCTGGGGATGGATGAGGAGCTGAATGAGAGCTAATAGGTCAGGATTAAGGGGAGGGCAGGGACAGGTGACATTATAGTGGGGGTCTGCTACAAGCCACCTGTCACATGCCGGTTCAAGGCTGGAGCGGGATTCTGCTTGTATTCTCGGGAACAGAATTAAGACTCAAAATGGAGTCAAAAGCCAAGGAACTTTATTTGCCTGACAATAGGTTTGCAAATACAAAGGAGAGAGCGAGAGATAAAGAGAGAAAGGAAGGAAAGAAAGAAGGAAAGAATAAAAGAGTTCACAGCAATAGCTGCCACTCCTGAGCTAAGGTGTCCCGGCAGTCCGATTTGTTTCCAAGTCCAGTGGGGGATTGTTTCGTCTGATGTTGGTTGGTTCCATTCTTTTATAGGGTTGTCACGAGATGTTCTGCTTAACCTTCCACCTGCTGATGTGTGTCCAATACTGCATGTCCAATACTGTCAGGTGGTCCTCAGAGGTATCCAGGCCACTTGATCCCCCTGACCCCGGGTCTGGGTGAATGCACAGGGGTTTTGTTAAGTTTCTCAGGATTGTCAGTCAGTGGGTTTCCTGCCTTAACAATGTTGACATAAACCTCTGCTGCGGCAGTGGTATTGGCTTCCTGCCATAACAATGTTGAGATAAACATCTCTTGTGGTGATGGTGTTGGCTTCCTGCCGTAATAATATTGAGATAAACCTCTGGTATGGCAATGGTGTGAGTTTCCTGCCACTATGAGAGTGGTGAGGAACTGGAACAGGTTGCCCAGAGAAACTGTGGATACCCCATCCCTGGAAGTGTTTGAGGCCAGGTTGAATGGGGCTTTGAGCAACCTGGTCTAGTGTAAGGTGACCCTGCCCATGGCAGACGGGGTGGACTAGATGGTCTTCAAGGTCCCATCCAACCCAAACCATTCTATGATTCTGTGATTACCTTTAGCATTGAATAGAATAAATATGGTCATAGGTTAGAAAATTAAACAGAAGATTTATTTTCCACATGCATCTTGTAGCATTGGAAATTATTATTGAGCTGATGAATTTATGTGCCAGTTAAAATGATTAGTTTCAGTTTTGATAAAGTAAATTTTCAAAGTTTCAAGAACTTAAAGTATAAAATTTTCAGGTTAAAATTGCAACCCCAAGACTTGCTATCCTCCTACAGAATTTCAGTTCCCACTAACATGATGAGACATAAGTATAAAGAAAGGTGAACCTGTAAAGGATGAACATATTTTCATGACTGATGTGCAATACAGCTGAATAAGCAGCAAATCTTCCAAAACATGCTTAATCTGTGTTTAGATGACAGCAAAAATTAAGGAATGCAGCTGATGAATATACTCTTCTAAAGAATGGTATAGACGTTATAAGAAATATTACCTGAAAATTAAATGTAATTGCCTTATACATTAAAACTGGTTCATAGATTGAAAGCTGTATGAGGAACATTAAATGAAGGAGAACCATGAACAGCAGAATGTAAAATCTGGATATGCAGTGTAAAATTAGTAACTTTATTAAAGTATGGTACAGGCAATAAACTGCCAATTAAAAGCTACAAATTATGATAAGCTGGAAGATACTGGAAATTATAAATACAGGGAATAGAGAGAATATGTTGTGAGCTAACTAATTTAGACTGTGCTTCTCCAAAAAATAAAATGGAAAGACTCTTTAAGACATTATTTGGAAAGATGTAATTAATTTTTTTGTTTTAAGAAAGCAGCCAAACTGTAAAGCATAAGAGGTGTCATTGAGAATATTTGTATTACCTTCGGGGGAGGAGGGGAGACAGGGAAGCAAGTCCAGAATAGAATTGTTAGCGCTGAACTGCAGAAGTGGAAGAATTACAGAATCTGTTACCAAGTAGGAAAAGGATATTGTCCCATTCTCAATATAGCTGTTAAGACAAATCCAAATAGGATGCAATTGTGAGTAGTGAGGGACCCTTCTTAGCACAGAATAGACATTTTGTGTCTTGCCTCCTGAGATGAGACGGCCAATATGCCTTGCCAAAGCTAGTGAGAGAAATGTGTTGAGTGACAACTTCACAATTCATTCCAGAAGACAAATCAATTATGTATTTATGAAGGTGAGCTCTGTGCAGAGTGCTAAATGCAAATTAGGTTTCTAACCCTTGGCTTGTCAGATATTGCTCTGAATTTCAAACAAACACAAATGTTTCTCTTTTTCCAAACTTGACTGAAAGAGAGTTAGGGACTTGTGCCACAAAAGTGCCTGAAGATAAGAATCATATTATATAAAAGAATTCAGGCAGGACTTGGCAAGGTGACTAAACCTGAGCCCCTGAAATTCAACAGATCTTCCATCAACAGAAAAGTCTTCTAGAAATCCCATTAAGATATTGAGGTTTATATTAATCTGGTATGGGCTTGAGCACAACATCAGCATTGAGTTCAGTCCCAAATGTGAATACCTTTGTTCTATTCCTTCACATTTCCTACAATATTCATAAATGATTACTTAATAATTTTGCATCTGAACTGCTTATGACCCTGTACCCTGAATTAAATCATTCTACAAAAAAAGTATCTCCAAAGTTGGACTCAATGATCTTAACGATCTTTGCCAACCCAAATGATTTATGAGTCTATGATCCTGTGATTGGCCAAATCAAGAGGACACTCAACAAGTATTTATGTTTTACATTTTTACATTCAGAAAAAAAGAGTGTCTGTTTTCTCCCATATTTCATGAACATAAATATCTTTGTTAGCTCATTTTGGCAATATGGCAGGTCATGCAAAAGCACCTTTGAAAAAAGCTTTACATGAGGAGCTCATTAAATGAAGTTAGACTGCTAACTTAAACAGTAGGTTAAGAGCAGAATCTTACTGCTCTCCACTCTCAACTGATCAATGCTGAAAATATAGGTTAAAAAAAAAGGGCCAGGAATGAGAGACATCTAGTGTAATTCTTATAAAAATAGAAGAAGGCTGTTTTTCAAGTAGTTCTGTAGAATCTGGATGCACAATTCCAGTTCTTGTTACCATCTCAGGAAGTGTTAGCTTTCATTCCTTATTACCCACTTACAAATTGGCGCTTACATTACAGTCTGTTTAAATCCAGTGGTGGATTAAAGTACTAGTAAATGTTTGAAACCTTCCCTTAGCTTATATCATTGGTAAAAGCATGCAAAGTTTAATGGAAAAATTTTGCCCTCTGTGTTTGAAGTCTGATGTAAGTTGAATGAAAGGTTGTGGTCCTCTACATAACCTCTCCAAATATAAAGCTACAATAAGTTTACTTAGTGATATCCTGAAAGAAATACATTCAAAGAGATCTCATTAGATACATAATTTCTCTGCCTTTAGTCTAGTCAAGTACCTATAGTTTTCCTTCAAGGTCAAACTGTAGGATGTTCGATCTGAAGCAAAAGCACAATATTTCCTTCCACTAAATCTTGATTTCCTGAAGCTCTGCTGTACTATGTGAGCACCAAGAGCTAAATCACAGGTTCTGTGTTCATTTATGAGTCCAGTTTAATGTCAGATGCTATCCTCTTAATGTCTAGCTTCAGGAACTTACCTAGAATTAGGTTGTTACTTCAGAGATTAGATGGTATCACATGGTATTAAAAAAATAAATCAGTTTTAACTTAAGCAGCCATAAGTCTAGCTAATACTAAGAATTAGAAGAGGCTGACATTAAGATAAGTGAAATTAGGGTTATCTTGTAAATATAATCTAAGAAAAGAATGCATAGCATCAATTACAGTTGTTATTAAATTTTCTATAAAACTTCAGTGTTAATATTCTGCTAATGAAATGACCACATGCTTTATAACCTTGCAATTAAATTGAAACTCTCAGTAGCAAGTTATTGAACAGGACTACTTGAAGGATCTTCCTGAAAATTCTGCAGATCCCTGGGAAAACTTCTGAAGAGATCTTGTTTTTCACACTGGCATTAGACTTTGATAAAACTCAAACCTGTAACTGTATAACTCCTGAATGTGGCCGATGGAACCTTATACAGTCTCCAGAAGTTAGCAGTAATATGGAGAAACTCAACTGTTATATATAAATAAGTAGAAGCTCAGTGTTCAGTCATGACCTATACACACATTTTTATTATGCTCCCTGAAGTATTATGGGCACAGAGAGAACGAAAAATGTTTTTTTAGTATTTCACTTCTTTTAATCAAGAGAGCTACTGAAACTTTAGAGAATAATATAACCCCTAACAAAACATTACTTAGCTCTATTTAAGGCTAAAAGTACTCCGTTGAGCTTAGTCACAAATAGTTTTTAAATTGTATAATTTAATTACAGTATGTGTTTAGTAGAATGTGAATGAATTGCTAAAAAGACTGCATAAGTCTTCTTCCATAAAGCAATTTTCCCTGCATCATTGTAAGAAAATATTTCACACAATAAACACTATCAAACAAAATATTTTTCAGCTGTGAGTGCTTAGTGGTATCAAGCGACAATAGTATATTTCTTAATATTAAGGGAAGTCAGAACATTGCAAAAGCAGTGCCAACAGTGAAGAAAGGCTAAGGCCAGCAATAAACAATAGTTGTTCTTCTGTTGCTCAGGTGAAATATAATGATTGACAATAGATTCAATTTCTAAACATAAGCTTGTTTAGAAAGACATGTGTGTTAATTTGGTAATTAAATCTGAAATAACAGCATAATCCAAAGGGTATAACATTGCATAATGTTATCACTATTATGATGAAATTATTCTGCTGACATATTCTCATCTAGGGTACATTTCAGAGCACAATTGAAACCTACATTACTAAAGCACTTATTAGAGGACAAAACAAAAGAATAAAACCCTTTTAACGATGTTTTGCAGACAGAAGGGGCCCAATCTAAATCTGTTAATATAAATAGGATTATTGTCTTTGATTTCAGTGAAGTCTCTCTCAATCAGGGTCCAAATCGATTGATTTTGATTTATTACAGACAAACACAGAAGACACGTCATGTTTTCTGATTGCCAGAATTAGCTGTTTCCCTTCATATTTTTTTCTTTTTCTCAACGGCAGGTGAAAATTATCACACACACACATAAAAAACGTCAGTCAGCTCATCAGTGGAAAAAAGATAAACCATATAGAGTAAATGCTTATTGTTCGTCCTCATTATTTCAAACTATTACAAGTCTTCTGTCATATTGATAATTTTATATCTAAAGTTAGCAGAATAGTTTATGACAGCCAAAAACTGTTTAACAGTGTAAACTGTGTCACTTATTGCTGTGTTAAACCATTTCAGAAGAACTTTGTTATATCAATATAGGAAGATATATTTAACTTTTGAGGCACTGCATTAGAAATGACATTGACATTGTCACAGTTATAATTTAAAGCAATGGCATTAGAAAAGTGTATTTGCTTTTAGTCCTGATTATCCTAAATCTTCCTCTGTATATTTTGAATTTCCAATACTAAGAGACAGATACTGGAGGAAAAGGAAAATTAATCATTAGTTCCTATAATATACCAATGGCATATACTATACTGAAGTCAAGATTCACACTGCATGATTTTAGAATTACTTTTAATTTAATCACCTTGCATACCAAGTTGCTATAGATATGTTTAGTTAGCCATATATCTATAGTCTGCAAGGAAAAAGAATTATGAAGTGCTTTATTAGGAATTCTTTGATTTCAATTTTTAAGCTGTGTTTGTATTACACAAACAGAGTATCTTTTAACATGTTAGATGCTCTTTATCAAATTATATGAATTTTACAACCAAAAAGTGCTTTCAGTCTATCTCCAAACTATGCAGTAATTTAGAAAGATTCTTGCTGGAAAAGGACTGATATCCTTGCCCAGCATCGTTTCTTTTTCTAAGATATATTTAATTAATCATGTTACCTTTTTTTATACCATTGAACTGAACATTTTCATCTTTACATGATTTGGAAATAGAGTTTTATAGATTTCAGAGAAACATGCAGAATGTTTAACATATAAAACATTTTTTTCATTCTTTGAATTGTATTCCCAGGGTCTACAAGTCTATGAGGGTTAAAATCTTACTTAATTTCATTTCTGAAAGGTTTTGCTTCTTTACAGATTTAGAATTAATCACGGTAAAGAATAAAAGAATACATAACCTTTAGTATCTAAACCAGATCAAACAACATTTGTAATTAATGGGCATTATTTCATCATTAAATGGCATCAGGGATGACCATTTTATAGCCATATTAATATTGATGGAAAATGTCAAAGTATCTAAATGTCAAGCCATTTTCTTTAGGTTTCAACCATTCTTCCATTCTAACACATACCGAATCAGTCAAGCAGTAGCATTTAAATACCAGAAAGGTTTTTGAGACATCAGTATGATCCTATTCTAACCTATTATTCACCTGGGTTAAATATTACTTGTGCATACAGGTGTTAAAAAAAGTTGCAAAGCTGTGTTCAAGTATAAATAGCATATCAGAGCAACTATAGATACTGTAGATGAACATAGATTGTATACATACTTCAACTTGGAGTATTTGTACATAGTATTTGAATATTGACTCAAAAAAAAAAATCAGTATAATATTAGACTGCAAATTAAATGTAAAATGAAAGGAACCACTTATACTGGTCTCATTTCCTCCACTGCAACATTATGCTGAAGAGATATGAAGCCATTTCTTCTTGAAAACCATGAATAATTCTTGTAAAAAAATTTCTGAGACTTATCTGACCACATTTTTTAATTAGGCATATAATTCTTAATTTATTATTCATTTGATGTGTAAAGTTGTGCAAACGTTCGAAGAAATAGGTAGTACAATACATCAACTGGATGGATTCCTCCAGCCGTCACCCCTGGCATAGAACATAATCCCTTCAGCTTTTTAAAGATCCTTAAATTTATCATTTATGTAGAATACTCTATCCAAAATGAAAGATACTAATCTGGGGTTTTTTTGGTTTTTTTTTTTACTTGCTGTCTACCAACAGGTTTGGCTGTTAATCATTCATTCCAGTTTAATAAATATTCAAAAATCTAGGGGGAGAACTGTAAGAAGTTGGCAAAGTAGTTACTGAAATTTTGGGCAGCTAGCAATAGCTGTTCACACTGATCTCCTCTATCTGTGTTTTTACAGTGTGCTTTTCTGCAGCATGCTAGTACAGACTGATCTGATATGACAGGTCCAGTGACTAAGGAAGTAAAAGCAACAAGATCTGAGAGTGAAAGTTCTCTATGTCTTCTTTTCCTTTTTTCACTTCCGTCTCTCTGGGACAGATTCAGCTGCCTAAGCCTAGGTGGCCAGTAGCCCTCAGACACTGAGACTCTTACAAGGCTTGCAGGACCAGCCTTTGAACCCTTTGGAACAGCAAGTGAAAGGTAACCAGGATAACCCATGCCTGAAATGTCCCTGAAATTATTTGTGTTTACACAACTGAACACCTCCATCTTTTCTGGTACTTTTCAGTTATTCAGGTGGAGTTGTCTGAAAAGTAGTTACATACGTCTCCGTGTATGTGGGAAGTCAGACAAAAAAGGGAGATTGCCTTGTGGTTTTCTAAAGAACCCTTAGGGGAATGCCCCACCCCTGGAAGTGTTCAACGCCAGTCTGGATGTGGCTTTGAGCAACATGGTCCAGTAGAAAGTATCCTTAGCCAGGGCAGGGGAGTTGGAACTAGATGATCTTCAAGGTTCCTTCCAACCCAAACCATACTGTAATTCTATGAATTTAGATCCCTCTAACATTTACAAATAAGAGGTCTGGTACCTAGGAACATGAAAAAGCTTAAATCTATACAAAATTTTATTTGTTTGTTTCTACAGGAGTTATTTTAACTTGTGCTGTAAACAAAATACTAGTATTCATCAAAAATCAGTAAACTTCAGTTAATCCAAAGCTCCTATTCAGATAACTGTAGCCTGTTTCCAATTCAACATAATTAAATGTTATTTTGTGTAAACTGAAACCACAAACAAACAGATACATTTAAAGAACACATAAACTTATTGTTAACATGAATATGCTTACACAAAGAATTTGATTAATAAAGGCTTCCTAGGTATAAATACAGGTTTTAAATTTCTTTAAAATTTAAGGTAAGGTAGGAGAACTAAGAAATTGAGTAGTCCAGTGTAGGTATGTTTAAGAGATTAATTGTTTTCTGTCAAAGATATATAAGGACTTGTAACGAAACAGTCTGTGTTTGGTATGTAACATTTCTACCTTCTTGAAGAGGTATTTCATCTTTTTATTTTATGGAAGTACAATAACAAAAAAGGAACTGGTTATCAGGAAAGCATTCATACAACTCTACTGAGTACCTGTTTTCCCCTAGAGTGTTCCTGGAATGTAATTGTACCATTCATTCCACCACAAGACAAAGACATAACAATGAAGCCTCATTAGATTTTAGAAAGTGGAAGTTGATTTTTCTGTAGTACACCAACTTTCTTATAAAAGAATAAGAAACAAAATTGACATAATAATTTACAAATGTTAAAGAATAATTTGTTAATCTTTCTTGGCAATGCATTGAAATACAACAAAACCTTTAGGGCTAAGAAGTTAATGCTTTGCTGGTTATAGCACCTCTTAATTTTTCATAACAATATGAACAAATTTGTTAGTGTATAACAGTTCTAGTCTATGAGATATACTAATCTGACTGTATTGCATCTGTATGTTGCTATTCATAGCACTTGTTCATTCAGATTTGTAAACATATTCTATAGAATTTTATGAGGATCACATTGCAATATTACTGTAAACTACATGAAATTTCACTAACTGAGCTGTTAAGAGATGTATGTAGCTGGTTCAATATGGTTATGAAAATAAAATGTCAGTTATACTGCATTTTAAATATTCAATGAACAGAGACATTAGACATTTAATTTGATATGGGCACTGGTTTAGTCTTCCCTTGTTCCATATAGTTGAGCCTTTCCTGGTGCTCTTTGATGAATTCTGTGATTAATGAAATTAGTGCTTAAATACTAACCCCCTGAACTTCAGAGACTCATATCTGAGTCTCAGTTCTACATAGTTTTTTTACTGCTTCACTTTGATGATGACTATGATTCTTTCAGAGTAAATTATTTTGACCTCATCATTCCAGAAGACTTGTATTTCTCAGGATCATATAGTTATTTTGTTAGATGCAAGATTTCATTGTTTATTTAATAATTTACCTATTTAATTGTTTATAATTTTTATTTTGGCTTAGCTGTTGGAATAGTTTTAGTTGATAAGGATTTTGTTCAGTAGCCTACCTGCATTTGCAATGGGAAACTATAATCTCAGTGTTATATTACTACTTGGGAGTGAAAGATAGACTAAAGAGATTTCACAGAGGGAATCAAAGCACAAACTTGCTTGAGGACCAGACGCTGTTGTTGGTCTGAATATGAAGGGTAATTATTTTTTCCCCTCAAGGAATGAGATCACAATTTTAGAATTACATAATACTATTAGTATTATACATTACTTTAATTGTACACCTGTTCCAATTGCTTGTGAACTTGAAAAGTACCGACTTAAAGTATATTGTTTCCCAATTAAGGCCAGAACACTACTTATTTATCTGAAGATAAAGGCTTCAAAGAGCAGAGTGTAGCCTAATGCTAATTCTTGCAAGTTTCTTCACTCTTCTCTTGGACTATGACATCAGGCAAAGAACATGAATCAAAATATCATAAATGAAGACCACATGAGATTTTCAAGGGAGAAACCATAAAGGAAGTGAGGCAATATTTAGATTTTGGCAGGGATGTTAAGAAAAGGTATGGACTATGCAGGAGAAATGTAGGGTCATCTGAGTGGAAGTGGATCTATTAAAGGAGAATGGCAAAGCTGCTAAATGAAAAGTCTGGAAACAGACTATTTGATACTGCTTTATCTTTTGTTTGTCCTTTTCCTTCAGTGATTCAGTTGAAAAGTCAATGAGATAGAACCTATTTCAAGATTTGTTTAACTGAGAGTGAACTGACCTGGATGAGTGCATGTGAGAGCCAGTTCACACATGACATTTGACAAGTACAGTATTAAATAAACATCAGTCATCCATTTAGCATCAAGGACCTCCTTAAAGCCAAATCTAGAATAATTCTTATGACTCAAAACTCCTTTGAGAAGTTCCAGGACAATTAAATAGCTGGAAGTTCATCTGCCTCATACTGTAAATTGCCTAATAAAGCTAGTTTGAGATGATTAGAAAAAAAAACCCTAGCCCCCAAAATATGAAAGAGGCACTAGAATGAATATTGTCCTCCAGTTCTATGTTCCTTGACCTTAAACAAGTCTGAAAAAGACCTGACTCAAACTTTCTTCTAACACTATACGCTAACCTACTATCACTACCCATCAACCTATTAACACTACATGAAAAAGTTATGGCAAGACTTACAAATATGGTAGTCAGATAATTTAAGATCTAGAAGAAACACACCTCTGCAACAGTAGGCAAGTCACAATACAAACTGCAGCATTTCTCTTGTTGCTTTAATGTTCATTTTAATATAATAATGAAATAGTCTTTTATAGTTTAATAGAAGCAACTATAACTGCCTCATCTACATATCTTAACATTTTTCTATTTAATGTTTTCTGATGCTTCACAGTAAAGAAAAGAGTTTGACACAATTTTAGTTCATTATACTATAAACCATTCTAAAATATGTTTTTAAAGTTTTCCAGTTCAGTGATACATTACTGAGGTAAAAACAACAAAACAACCTTTAGAGTCCACTTTGTTCTCCTGCATTGATCAAATGTCTTCCTATCATAAAGGTTATTATAGGAGATTTGTTTAACTTAGAACCTTTTCTTTTCTCTACTTTTAAACATATAAATGGCTGATCTTGATGTGAAACCAATAAATGTTTCATTTCCACTTCTAATTACCCCTGGTCCTGGTTATAACAAATTCCTTTTAAAATACAGAACCTGACAAATCCTTTATACAAAATGCTTCAAAGTGCTAGTAAGGAGGGGATAAAAAAAGTGTTCTGTGAAAAACCTAGTCATGCGATGAATATTGTCTGAGTCCATGATCCTGGGTGACTGAAACTGTTTATTAAACTCTCTAGAGTGAGTGCAATCATGTGCTAAGTGCTAGTTGAATACATGAAGACTCCAAACTATAACTTTCATGTTCATCTGGTACAATCTAACCAATGAGGCAAAAAAAGAGATTTTACTTCCATTACATCTCCAATGATGTTAAATGATAGCATACTTGAAATACATTGTAATTTTTTTGTTGTTTTCAAAAGAAAAAACTTTTTCTGTACAAGTGAAAAATTATGTTTTCTGTATTTGTATTGAGGTTATGGATACATTATAACATTTTTAAACATCTAGGTTCCAGTATAGATACTATAATAAAAACCTGTAGTATTAAGGCTAAGAGTATGCATAAAGAAACAGCATGTGGCTTGTTTCTTTTATACTTCGTCCTTCCAGATACCACAATGTAGGGTCACAGATTCAGTCTGTGCCCAATATCTTATTGATTGATTTAGCTGCTTTGAAGGACAAGTGTCCTTCACACAGGAGTGATGTGATTTTCTAAGAAAGATATCAAAACAGATATAAACAGTTGGATAAATGTATTGTAAGGTTGGACCAGGACTACTAATCACTTTATAGTGGTAGCGAAGTCTGTATAAGGGCTACAATGTCATGAAAGTCTATGTGGTAATGTGAGAATGTTTGCATTTGAACATGGGATATTTTTTTTTCTCGTGCTTGCCTGGCATTTGCAGTGCACAGGTATTATAGTGCACAAGGCACTGTTGGCCAAGGTTTTGCAAAAATAAACAGTAGAAGTTGTAATACTAAATCAAACCAATGCCAAAGGTATGCTTCTATTTGATAACTGGTTGGGGTTTTTAATTTCGCCCTTAAAAAACTACTATGTTACTCCATCAATGGTAGCAACAGGAAAAATGTCTGTTCAAATAGTTGGCAGCCCCAGAATTATAATGTCACCTTTCTATGTTCACAGTACATCTATAAGTACTATGGCAAAGTCTGGAAGTCTGGGAAAGTGGATTTGTCCTTTTGACTTTTTCAACTATCTGTATTGACTTTATAGAATCCATAGGCCAACTATATTCCTCACTTGGGTACCTTCTCCACAAACACAAAACTTAGCGGAGCTAAATTTTGGCCTTTGTCTTGTTTGTACAACTGCCCCTGTTGCTGCAACTGCTGTATTGCTGCACAGTATGCAAATAAGTTGAGAAAAATGTGCTTGTAGACAGACAGGGTAGGAATCCAGTTCATCTAAATATAGGCAACTACATAAGACTAGATGTCTAAACATAATATTAGATGACCGAATTTACATTATTGTCACTGGTGATATAACCAGCACAGTCAATGAAACTTCACCCGACTTATTTGATCTATTGAATACCTCAAAAGCTATATTAACTTCATTCCTACCTCCAATAATGGGAGCTAGGATATCAAAACCACATATAGGTACCTATCATGTAGACACTCAGGTGATGGGACATGAATCCCACCTGCAGAACTACAGCCTTGGTGCAACAACTGTGGTAGGAAAGTGTAGAATAGGGTAGTAACAGGGACCAGTGTTAGTATATGCCTTAGGTTTGGCTGACCACAAGAACTGGCAAATTCACTCAAATAGAAAAACAAAGAGCCTCCTTACACTTCTCTTTTAAATAACTTAAATGCTAATAATGCTGATAATGAGGAAAAACATTATAGTTATGAGAAGTGAAAAAAGAGAATTGTGATTTAATTACATGCTTTTGATATTTTAACTGAGTACCAACTTAAGTAACACACAACTAAAGCAAAGTTCTTTGACAACGTTTAACAGGAAGCACATGACAAAAATGTGAAGAGAACAAGAAGCTGAAAGAAAAGAGGGTGAGGGGTCTTAAACATACTTTAGTATATGTCTGATAAGTGATATGGAGTTGCTTGGCATATATAAAAGGAAATTAACTAGAAGCAGCTGATGTTAAGCTTTTGGAGGATTATACTGCCTGTATATTGCTTAATGCCAAAAGGAAAAGAAAATATTTTCATCTGTCTATTGCAGGTAACCTTGGCTGGCCACCAGGTGCCCACCAAACCCTTCTATCACTTCCCCTGTTCAGCAGAACAGAGGGAGAAAACAAGAGTAAAGGCTCATGGGTCAAGATAAGGAGAGGGAGTTCAACTCATCAATAAACATCATGGGCAAAGAAGACCTGACTTGGGGAAAATTAGTTTATTGCTAGTTAATAACAAAGTAGCATAGTGAGAAACAAATAAAACCACCCTCCTCCCATCCCCTTACTTCCCAGGCTCAACTTCACTCTTAACTTTTCTGCCTCCTCTCCACAAGCTGTAGAGGGGAACGAGGAATGGTGGTTGTGGTCGGTTCATCACTTGTCTCTGCTTCTCCTTCCTCCTTACATTCTTCCCCTCTTGCAGCATGGAGTCCCACCCACCGGAGACAGTCCACCATCAACTGCTCCAATGTGGATCCTTCCCCCAGGCTGCAGTTCTTCAAGAACCACTCCAGCATGGATCCTTTCCACAGGGTGCATCCCTTCATGGGCCCCCCACAGGGTCAAAAAGTCCTGCAGAAAACCTGCTCCTGCATGGGCTTCTCTCCATGGACCATAGCTCCTGCTGGGAGCCTGCTCCAGCATAGGGTCTCAACAGGCTTCTGCTTCATTTAGGACACATCCATCTGCTCCAGCATGGTCTTCCAAAGGCTGCAGGGGAGCAATCTGATTCAGCATGGCCTTCTCCAGAGACTGTAGGTGAATCTGGCCTGGATCACCTCCTCCCTCTCCTTCTTCCGTCACCTTGCTGTCTGTAGGGCTCTCTCACACTTCTCACTCCTTTCTCACATTTTTTACCCTATCTTAGTGTTTTCCCAGAGTTGACATCAGCATTGTTCACAGGCTCAGATGTGCCCTGAAGTGGGTCCACTGGAGCCAGTAGTAACCAGCTGTGTCTGGCACAGGGCAGCCCTTCTCCTCTCTACTCTGCTCCTCACAGGGGCCACCTCAACAGCCCCTCTGCTACCAAAACCTTGCCACAGTCACCCAATACCCCTATGTATGCATCAAACAGAGAACATTTTCTGATATGTCAAGAGAGAAAACAGAATTAACCTTTACTGTTTTTCATTACATATTCAGCACAGTATTACAAATCTTTGCCTGAAGAAGCAGTTGCTTGTATTTAGTCGAGTTATCTCCTTTACTAGATAGCACAAACAATTGGAAGGTAAGTGCTGGAACAAGAAACAGAGGAGGCTGAGTGCCACACTAGTGTATTCAGTCCATCACTCTGGAATTTTTTGGTACTATGAGAAAACTGGGTAGGAAAGTTTTATATGAGCTGTTTTAATGCTATTGGATCATTCTACTTCAGTATTTTAGTTTCAGATCAGAAGAGTTTTGAGGTGCACCTCCTGATTGTCTCCTATGATTCACATGGTGGAGTGGTTTCAGACAGGCAATTATTGAATTCCTTTTGGCCAAAAACTAAACCACTAGATGCAATATAGGGGCTCATGTAATGCACTGAAATTCCTATCAAGTTCACGTCAAAAGACGAAAGTAGAGCTGGCACAAAAAAAACCCTGCCCCTGAAACACACACGGTGGTTACCATTTTCTCATCTTCATCTGTTTGCTCTGTAAGTCTGATAAAACTATATTTCAAGACCTGCTGATGTAAACATGGTCCTCATGGTCATGAGTCTGAAGATCAGGCACAACTATTAGTGGTACAACAGTATTTTGGAATCAGATCTTTTGTAACCTATTGAAATTAGTTTCGAAAATACCTTCATTTAGATTGTTGTAGGCAAAGTCAGGGATATGAAATGTATTCCTTATGAAAAATGAAGGAATTCTGGGTGGTGATTCTCCTATTACAATGTCTCCATGTTTCAGGAATCCTAGCGCATTATTACAGTGAGAGATCGCATACAAACCCACCATAAGAAATTCAGCGACTACAGCAAGTTGCCATAACTATTGATTTCTTACTCTGAACTACTAATAACATCTGCCTTAATCAACAAAAACAAGATTTGAGCTTTTATTCAAACAGCTGTTCAACACTGTTTCCTTCCACAAAACAATGCAAAAAGGAAATCTCACATAAAAAAAATCACTGTCTCATGGAACAAATGTAAAATGATCATTTGAAATAGCAGTTTGAGGGAGAAGATAACTTAAAAAAAATCACTATTTAAATTAATTTATTTCATAACTTGGAGATCTTCTCTTCTGCATGAAAAAAGTTAATTGTTAGAAGAGACATTCGTGAAGTCAGGCATTTTCGGTCAAGCATAGAGCTCAGTAGAAATATAATCCTTACAAGCATAATTCAGTTTCTTGATTTCATAGAATACAGTAGAGAAGATTGTAATGAAAAAAAACATAGACTCATATGGTAATTTGGGTTGGAAAAGACCCTTAAGATCGTTGAGTCCAGCCATTAACCAAGCACAGCCAAGTTCACCACTAAACCATGTCCCTAAGCACCGCATCTACTTGTTTTTTAAATACCTCCAGGGATGGTGATTCCAGCACCTCCCTAGGCAGACTGTTCAAATGCTTGACCACCTTTTTTCTATGAAGATTTTTTTCCTAATATCCAATTTAAACCTCCCCTGGTGTAACTTGAGGCCATTTCCTCTTGTCCTGTTGCTAGTTATCTGGGAGGAGAGACCAACACACATGTCAGTGCAACCTCCTTTCAGGTACTTGTAGAGAGCAACGAGATCCCCCCTGAGTCTTCTCCAGATTAAACAACCCCAGGTGCCTCAGCTGCTTCTCATAAGACTTGGTCTCTAGAGCCTTCACCAGCTTCATTGCCCTTCTTTGAACACACTCCAGAACCTCAGTGTCCCTCTTGAAGTGAGGGGTCCAAAATTGAACACAGTATTTGAGGTGCGGTCTCACCAGTGCTGAGGCCAGGGGGACAATCACTTCCACAGTTCTGCTGACCACACTCTTTTTGAGCCTCCTTGGCCAGCTGGGCACACTGCTTGCTCATGTTCAGCGGGCCATTAACCCTCTCCCTCTGGTCCTTTTCCACTGGGCAGCTCTTCAGCCACTCTTCCCCAAGTCTGTAGCATTCCATGGCATTGTTGTGACCCAAAGCCTCAAGCAGATCAACATTCCCACCCAGCTTGGTGTCATCTACAACCTTACTGAGGGTGCACTCAATCCCCTTGTCTATATCATCAATAAAGATATTAAACAGAACTGTCCCCAATACTGAGCCCTGGGGACCATGAGTTGGGACCAGCGGCCAGCTGGACTTAACTCCATTGACCACAACTCTTTTGGCCCAGCCATCCAGCCAGTTTTTTACCCAGCAAAGAATACAGCTGTCTAAGCCACGAGCAGCCATTTTTCTCCAGGGGAATGCTGTGGGAGACAGTGTCAAAGGCTTTACTAATGTTCAGGTGAAAAAACAGCCATGGCCTTTCCCTCATCCACTAGGTCGGTCACCTTGTCATAAAATGAGATCAGGTTCATCAAATGTGACTTGCCTTTCATAAACCCATGCTGACTGGGCCTGATCACCTTGCTGTTGTGTATGTGCCGTGTGATGGCGCTCAAGACAATCTGCTCCATAACCTTTTGCCCAGCACTGAGGTCAGACTGACAGGCCTGAAGTTCCCTGGATCTTCCTTCCTGCTCTTCTTGTAGAGGGGCACCATACTAGCTAACCTCCAGTCAGTTGGCATCTCCCTGGTTAGCCAGGACTGCTGATAAGTGATTGAAAGGGCCTTGGTGAGCACTTCTGCCAGCTCCTTCGGTACCATCGCGTGTATCCTATCTGGTCACATAGACTTATATGTGTCCAAGTAGAACAGCAGGCCACTAACCATTTCCTCCTGCACCGTGGGGACTTCATTCTGCTCTCTGTCACTGTCTTCCAGCTCAGGGGGCTGAGTACCCTGAGGGTAGCTGATCTTGTTATTAAAGACCAAGGCGAAGAAGCCATTATGGAGCTTAACCTTTTCCTCATCCTTTGTCACTATGTTTCCCCGCCTCATCCAATAGAGGATGAAGTTCCTCCTTAGCCCTTTTTTTTCCTAATGTATTTATAGAAACATTTCTTATTGTCTTTTATGGCAGTAGCCAGGCTAATTTCTAGTTGGGTTTTTGTCCTTTTTAATTTTGTCCCTGCATTATCTCACAACATCCTTGCAGTCCTCTTGAGTTACCTGCCTCTGCATCCAAAGGTGGTAAACTCATTTTTTTTCCTGAGTTCCAGCCAAGGCTCTTTGTTCAGCCAGGCCAGTCTTTTTCCCCACTGGCTTGTCTTTCAGCATATGGGGACATCTTGCTCCTGCAACTTTAAGATTTCCTTCTTGAAAAATGTCCAGTGTTCTGGACTGCTTTGCCCTTCAGGACTGCCTCCCAAGGGATTCTTGTCAACCAGGTATATAAACAGGCCAAAGTCTGCCCTTTGGAAGTCCAAGGTAGCAGTTCTGCTAATCCACTTCCTCTACTTATCTGAGAATCAAAAACTCTATCAATTCATGATCACTGTGCCCAAGACAGCCTCCAGCCATCACATCACCCCCAAATCATTCTCAGTTCATAAACTACAGGTCCATAGGGTACCTTCCCTAGTTGGCTCACTGACCAGTTGCATCAGAAAATTATCTTCAACAAACTCCAGGAACCTCCTAGACTCTTTCATCTCTGCTGCATTGAATTTCCAGCAGACAATGTATGCTATCATATGGAGACCATCAAACTCAGAATGTAATTGAGGTCAAATAGTCAGGGCTATGAATACCTCTGGGAGATAAGACACTATGCATAATTTGACTTCAGATGCCAGTCCTAAACAGCACCTCATTCTATAAATTAAAAAAAAATAATTAACAATTTTCCATTAGTATACTACTGTTGCATGAGTTGAAAATCTTTTTTAGCTGACTAATTTGGATTTGATTGTTGCCTATCACTTTTTGATGCAATCAATTAAAGGAGAAATCAAGAAGAAATGTCCAGAAGCTTATTAGACTAGTGTATTAGACTCTTAGACGTAAAAGTAGGCAAGCAGAAGAACAGTAGAATAACAATGAAAGAATTATCTTCTTTTAAAAGAACAGATAATCTCATAAACCTACTTGTTATCTTCTTGTCAAGCTAGTATGTTGAACACAAATTCAGTATCAATTTAAAGGCTGAGAGGTAGATTTCAGTTATTCTGAGCTGCAAATAGAGTTCTAGTTGCTTAGAGCATCTTGGTTTGTCTTCACTTAAAAGCAAGCACAAAGACACATTCCACATTATGTGGAAATGTGCTGAAAATGCAAGATGGCAAGATTCTTACAGAGAAAACAGAATTTAAGTCACTATCCAGGTGTATACAAGAGCAAAACAAATTATTTAATTATTTAAGCTGAAAGAGAATAGGTTTAGATTAGCTATTAGGAAGAAATTCTTTACTGTGAGGGTGGTGAGGTATTGGAACAGGTTGCCCAGATAAGCTATGGATGCCCTATCCCTAGAAGTTTTCAATACCAGGTTGGATAGAGCTTTAGGCAACATGATCTAGTGGAAGGTGTCCCTGCCCATGGCAGGGGGGTTGGACTAGATGATCTCCAAGGTCCCTTCCAACCTAAACCATTCTATGATTCTATTTTCAATAAAAAGATGCAGGAACACACCTGTCTATGCATGCGTTCTTGCCAAATTTAATTGAATTTTGTATACTTTAGATGTAGCATACTGTAACAAGCCCAAATACCTGTTTATAACAGTACAGAGAAGTTGGTAAAACCAGCAATTAGCAGAGACAAGTCAAAATAATTCTAATCAATAAATTGATATTTTCATGCCTTTTTCCATTCTGGGCATGTCAAATTTTTTTTTGTTACTTCTGAGACCACATCAAGGAATTTTATTCATGGGGGAGAGATGTTCAGCAATCTTGATAAGGATCCCTTTGTTTATGATGAGTATCTTGCATTACTAGTTACTTTTACAAATTACCTATGCATATTTTTTCATGTATTAATTTCAGCTTTATTTAAGTCAAAGACAGTAAGGTTTTTGAATGAAAATAGTTCATTCTATTTTCTAGAATGACTAGCTGACAAAAAATCACCAAAAACTCTTGGAAAGAAAGCCTTAGGTTCTTCAAATTATATACACATCTCTGTACATGTTTATATACATATAAATTTATATAAATTTGTATATTTCTGGTTTATGAGGTCTTTATTTAACATTATAAATTTTCTGTTTAGAAAATACTAAAAAAGTTATTTGGGCAATATTTAAAATATATAAATAATTTAATAATGTTGCTTCACTGACCCTTTCTCTTCTGAACAGTCAGTGACTTTTGGGTATGCTCAGTCATAGCATTTTAGATGTTTACATCCTATGGTATCATTATGCACAAACCTATAAAGGTAAACCTACACAGCTGAAAAGGATATAACTTGGATTCAAATACGTACTTTTTATCTTGATCTCATGTGAAGTACAAACTTTCTTAATGAGTATAACTCAGAATGGGTTGCAGGATTTGGATCTTTAGCTGTAGGATGTCAAACTACTCAGCGATAATTGGGAGACTCAGTGAAATGTGGAATGTCACAGAAGTGCTTTCTCATTTGCTTTGCTTCATCTCTTGAAAACACTGTGTACCTGACCTGCAAGCTGGCATTAGATGCAAAAATAAATTAGTTGTGTTATGTTAGATCAGGTTCTGTTCTTTTCTTTTTTTTTAAATTGAGATCACTCCGATTTAAATTTTGCCAGATTCCTTTGTAGTGTATTCTAAGAAGCTGAAACAGTGGAAAAAAATTTTTCCTAATAGCTTATACAAATGTGAGAAAAGTTATAAGACAGTTATAGGAGAATTTATGTGACAATTTTAAAGACAATCTTCTGTTATATTTTATTTGATGCCTCTTTCTGATATGGATGCTGAAAGACAGTATTTTCCAATATGTATAAATGTATCCCATTATACTGTTGTGTAACTTGTCATACCAATATCTGTACTAGCGCCAGACAGAAAAACAAGCTAGTGAACAGATATTCAATTCTCACAATTTTTTCCATTTCTAACAATTCTGTAAAAATAATGAAGAAAATAGATTTCAGCTTTTAATCATTATTTGACAGACAATCTAAAGGATAAATTAATGCATTTATACTGCATTTATGCATTTGACATTCAATTCAGCTGTTTATTTTCACCGACTTGTCCCACTTTTTTATAGGGAGAACTGAGGAACACAGAACTTCCATCAGCATTGTCTGATGTTTCATTGTGGTACTGAGACAGGAAATTGTCTTCTCATTACTTCTTTCAGATTTTATGACTTCGCTCCATTTAAACAAATCATTTTAAGTATTTAAGAAGAGTTTGTGAGAGTCTCATTTAACAGCTTGCACTCATGTACTTTGGTTTGGACACCGGGATGAAAAGTACAGTTAGTGTATTTTCTTGATAAGCCTCCTGAAAACTAGGACTTTTCTCTAAAACAGGACAGAAAATATTATGAAAAAAAAATTTCTATGTGTATCCCAACACTGACTGAACACAATATTGTCTGGTGGTGAATTCTCTGTTGTTTTCCACTGCATACGATATGCTTCTCCTGCAGCAAGGATCTAAGTGTGCAAAACAAGAAGTCATTTGATGATGTTTAACAGTCAAATTATCCAGTCCTTTGTCATTTTTCTTTTCCATTGATTGTGCAATTCCCTTTGGAGTGACAAAATGTACAGGATTTTTATTAAGGGCTGCTGAATCATCAAGAGTGTTCACATTTGTAGATCAGGTGTGAGTAATTGTAAGACAAATTGCCTGACACATACTCAGTTGGGCCTCTGTGAAACTGTGCAGGCTATTTTTTGCCCATTTGCTCATAACTTTACTTTTATTTCATGCTACGCAACAGCCTAGCCTGATACATTCTCAGAAACTTTTCTGTTACTGTACTTTTTCAACTCCTTGCATAAAAATGGGGTCTGCCCTTACTCTGTAATTGTCATTAAAAAAAAAAAAAGAGAGAGAGAGACAGAGAAAGAAAAAGGGGAAAAGAAAAAAGAATACCCAATCCAAACATGCAGGTATACATTTCTTTCTCTGTCTACGTAAACTGCCCAAAAGGAGTCGAGAGATGGGGAGAATGGTACATTATCATTCAATATTTTGTACGGAAACCTAATACCAATGTTTACTTGTTGATTATGTGGTATAGCTTTTGGATTCTGGCTCTAAATAGTACACATTTTCTTCTTGGTATTAAGTGAAGAATTCTTAGAAGAAATTGTAATTGGACCTCTAACTTTTAAATCCAAACTGCTTTGAAACATCAGATACACCATGGCTTTATGCAAACCAGAAGAAGGTGGCATAAACTACCCAAAAGATGTGATTCAGATATAAAATGGGAATTAAATAGATAGCAGACATTTGAACTGTGTTTTGGAAAAGTAATGATCCAGAATCTAAACACCTCGTATGACTGAAGAAGGCTTTTAAGCATCTGCTTATGCACATTCCTTAACCTGTCACTGCATAAGCAAATCTCCTTTTTCCCAGTCATGCCTAATTATCATGTAGAAACTAGATGACAGAAAATAGATGATATTATATTTCCATTTGCCAGTCCATTGTGGCTAGCATTTTGAAAGTGCTCTTGGAACTAGCTGACAATACAAAAGCTTCATGGCAGAATGCACATGCATCTCTTCAAGTGCAGTTTAAGGAGAAGGTGTCTCTAGTAAGAGCTAAAAAAAGGTTCTCACATCAAGAAGTAGGAGACCTTAAGCCTTACTGAAGCCAACCTTTCAACTTCCACCAGCTAAGGAGCTGTCACATGAGGCTATGTTTTTTTTTCCTCTCCTCCCACTGAAAAGAAGAATACAAACTTCCTGGTGTAAGAAAGGGAGTGTTAAATCAAAGAACATTATCTCTGAGGACATTCAGCTGCAAAAGGGTACACCTGGCTTTTATCATTAACTTCCAAAAAAATGTATACTGTATATATTTAAGTTGCTTACTTTGGGAAAAAAAAACCCAAAACCAAAAAAAACCCCAAAGGTGATGGTAGAATAAAGAAAAAAGAAATAGCTGCTCAGGACAAATGGCAGCTATCCCAGACAAGACCTGTTTACCTATGTTCACTACCTTCATTTAGGAGCAGTAATATCAGACAGGCTGGTTAAAAATGATACAAATGATAACTGTCTTTGGAACAGGAACTGAGGAATCTTTTCTTCTGAAGATTTTATTCTTATATTTAAGATCAATGAAAGAACACATACAATGAAAAGTGTTAATCTTGCCTGCGT
Organism: Falco cherrug; assembly: GCF_023634085.1. NCBI lineage: Eukaryota > Metazoa > Chordata > Aves > Falconiformes > Falconidae > Falco > Falco cherrug. The sequence continues at coordinate 42,976,144 of NC_073698.1, read as the reverse complement.
CCAGACTGATTCTGAAACTTCTTGCTACTTAAGCAAACAAGAATCTAATTGAAATAATTGAACTGAACATGGAAATAGAAGATTATTTACCCAGATGAAAGTATGATGACTGATCCTATGATACTTAAATCTGTGAGTTACTCTGCATATCAACAGTACCCATGGGTGATACTGGTTTTTTGTTATTGTGATGTTCAGAGTCAGGCACTGTGATCCATTTGTAAAATTTGATTCATATTTTCATTTGTATTACTGAAGAATTTCAAGACTATACTCATGAGTTAGGACTGTGCTGTGCTTTGAACATTATACACCTATGACAAAAACACAGTTCCTCCTGAAATTACTTTAAATTTTCTGTGTAACAGAATGAGTAGATAGAAGATGATGGAGAGATATAACGGCCTCAAGTTGCACCAGGGGTGGCTTAGATTGGATATTAGGAAAAAATTCTTCACTGAAAAGTTTATCAAGGATTGGAACAGGCTGCTCAAGGAAGTGGTTGAGTCCCCATCCCTGGAAGTATTTAAAAGACATGTAGATGTGGTACTTAGGGGCATGGTTCAGTGGTGGACTTGGTAGTGCTAGGTTAACAGTTGGATTCAATGATTAAGGTCTTTTCCATCCTAAACGATCCTATGATTCTTTGATCAATGTCTTTAGGAGTAGTACCTTAGGAGTACCTTAGTGAACAGCCAGGAACTCATACACTGATTTCCATAATTATTTCATGGTTTATGCATTTAATTTTAACCTACCTGAGTTAAATCCAAGGAGGCAGAAAGGACAGAGGGCAAACAGCAAACAAAAAAGAAAAAAGCACCAGGATCTATTTGCTGGTTGATAACTCTCATTTTTCTCCAAGGAGAATAGCAAGGTTTTACTTTACAGAGCTGGAAGGATGTAAGTCCAGGAAGTCCCAAAAGCCTTTATCTACGAAAGGGACAAGTCATATAAGGACTGAATGAGCCAAGTTAAGCACCCAAGGTGTCTGACTGAGTGGATTCTGAAAGAGATGCAAGGAAATTCTGGCGGAAAGGCTGCAATGCACATTTTTTTCCTAATTGAGAGTCTCAGTAACACGACTGAAAAGATGTTATTAAAGGAAAAAATGGAGATTAGATACAAGGAAACAAAGGCACAATGTTTAAAAAGAATAAACTTTAAAGTATTTCCAAATGAATGAATAATGGTTTAGGTTATTTTAACTAAATTAATAAGAAAGCTCCTTTTTCTGTGCATTCCTTCAATCCTGACATGACAAAATGTCAGTGAAAGGAAAAGATACCAAGCTCAAATAGCCTCTTTCTTTGACTTCCCCAATACTGGAGGTTATGACTTCAGTATCATTGCTTGGTTCTCTGTCACTATCAATGTTACCTGTATGCAACCCTAATACAGTTGAGTACTTCAGAACTGGTTTATTTTGGGTTATTCATTCACTGTGTATCTGGCTAATGAGAAATAAGGCCCAGCGTGTGTGACTTGAGTTGTTTTAATGCCTTAGGTTTGCACTGTCCTTTTTCAGTATTTAAACTTACTATTTGTACTGTTACTGTACCTTTTTGGTTCCTTGGTTAGATTTCTGTGTGCACATGTGAGTAGGAAAATAAATATCGCTTTAATGGCTATGTAATTTAAACAGCACAAAGAAACAATATAATTTTGAACCTACTTGACCAGTAATACTATAAGCTAGCATACACAGAAGTCAAAACAAAATAATATTATGCAGACTTTGAGAAGCAATTTGGCTTCTGAAGAATAATAAAGTATCTAATGGCCTACTAGGCAAGGTTATTCAAGGAGAAATGCTGGAAACGTTCAACTAACAGTGATTATGTAGCACAATGAAGAAAATGAAATACAGAGAAGAGAATGTGTTTTGACAGGCTAAATGCCCTTTACGCTTTCTTCAAAAAATTGTTTTATTCTTATTTATGGCTTTCCTTAGTGAAAATGTGTCCTTGTTCAATATTCCTTTTTAAATGCCCTGTAAAACCATTATGACACCTGCTGTAGAACAACTTGCCTGGTTTATGTCCACACAGATTGAACCGTAGTGCTGTAAATCTAAGAGCTGCCAAACTGTCCACAACACAGTATGCTGAAATTGTCTGTGATCCTCCATTAGTTGTCTTTAAATATTTTACATTTCTGACATAATTCCAATATTGCTTGCTTGGCTGGATGATATTTTCTGATTCCAAGGTCATTTGCTGTGACCAGTAGTTCATGAACCCTGTACACAAACATTTTTTAGCTCTGTTTCTGGTTATATGCTAATGTACTTAAATAATTAAATTAATGTATTTTAAAAAAGGCCTCTTTCTCGAACATAATTGGGCTCTGACATGACCATGGAGAATGCCAACAAATGAATGTAATGGAAACAGTCGAGTAATTCTGAATTCTTTACCATTGGTAAATCTGTTACCTTTTTTGACTGTCGTGTGGTTGTGTAAAAAACATAAAGGACAAGTAGTGACTGTTTAGACTTCTATATAGGACCCAAAAAGTTCACTTGCTTCACATGACAGTTCATTTATGTCACACCAGGTCATATTTTGATCAAAGCCTAATGCCCTATCCCTTCCCATTCCAAATATTAAATATATAAAATATTTGGTCTTAGAAGACTCCAACCATTGAAAAACAGTTTTATCCCAGTGACTGAGCCTGAATATGAATCTCGGCCTACTTTCTCATCTATAAAACACACTTGATACCAGAATCAGAGGACATCTGGTCCAACCCTGTGCTCAAGCAGAGACACCTAAAGCCCAGTACCTAGACTACGTCCAAATTGCCTTTGAATATTTCCAAGGATGGAGACTCCATAAATTATCTGGACATCCTGTGCCAGGGCTCAGTCACTGTCACAGTAAAAGAAGTGTTTCCTGATGTTTAGAAGGAAACCCCTTGTTGTGGTTTAACCCCGGCTGGTAATTAAGTACCACACAGCCGCTCACTCACTCTCCCCTCACCCAGAGGGATGAGGAGGAGAGTTGGAATGTAAAACTCAAGGGTTGAGATAAGAACAATTTAATAGTCAAAATAGAATAAAAATGAAAGAACAATAATAACAATGATGACAATAACAGTTATAATGAAAAGGGGAAGGGAAAGAATGACATCCAGAGGACAAGGAAGACAGGAACACCTGATGCACAATGCAATTGCTAACAATCTGCCCACCCTGACCAACCTCCCAGCTATATATACTAGGTGTGATGTCCCATGGTATGGAATACCTCTTTGGCTAGTTCAGGTGACCTTGTTGTGTCCCCTCCCAGTCCCTTGTACCCCTCCAGCCTTTTCACTAACAAAGCCTGAGGAACTGAAAAGTCTCACATCAAAGCCAAAACACAGCACTGTACTAGCTCCTAAGAAGATAGTTACTTCCATTCCACCTGAAACTAGGACACCCCTGTGTTTCAGCCTGTGCTTATTTTCCTGTCACTGGGAAAAGAGCCTGGCTCCATCCTTTATACACCCTCCTTTCAGGTATTTATATGCATTGATGAAATCCCCTCTGAGCTTTCTCTGCTCTAGGCTGATCCTAGAACTCAACCTTTCCTTGTGGGAGAAATGTTCCAGTACCTTAACGATCTGTGTGGCCTTTTATTGGACTCCCTCCAGTATGTTGATGCCTTGTGCAGAGGAACCAAGAACTGGATACAACACTCCAGACGTAGCCTCACCAGGGCAGAGTAGAGGGAAAGGATCACATCCCTTGACTTGCTGACAATACTATGCCTAATGCAACCCAGGATATCATTGGCCTTCTTTGTGTCAAGGGCACACTGCTGACTCATGTTCAACTTCCTGTCCACCAGGACCTCAGGTCATTTTCTACAAATCTGCTTTCATTTGGTCCCCAGCATATACCTGTGCATGGGGCTGGCCTTTCCTGTGTGCGGAACCTTGCACTTCCCCATGCTGAACTTCATAAGGTTCCTGCCAGCCCATTTCTTCCGCCTGCTGAGGTTCTTCTGGATGGCAGCATATTCCTCTTGTGAATCAGGCATTCATCCACAGTTTTGTGTAATGAGCAAACTTGCTGAGGGTACGCTTTGCTCTATTATACAGCTCATTAATGAAGATTTAGAACAGGACTGGACCTAGTATTGACCCGTAGAGTACCCCACTTGTTACAGGCCTCCAACTAGACTTCTTGCCACTGATCACCACCCTCTAGACCCAGCTGTTCAGCCAGTTTTCAATCCATGTTACTGTTAACTCATCCAGCCGCTATTTCATCAGCTTCTCCATGAGGAACTTATGGAAGACCATGTCAAAAGCCTTCCCGGAGTCAAGGTAGACAGTATCCACTGCTCTCCCCTTATCTACTGTAGAGGAATGAAGCTGGGTTAATTAGCATTGATAATATACAACCGTGGGCTGGCTTCAGGGGTGTCGCGTTGGCCGATGTAGATAAGGTGCAGCTGTGGCTGGTTCTGTTAAGTGGCTGAGAGCCAGTGAAGAGAGAGCAGCTGAGGAGGAAGCAGGAGAAGAAAAAGAAGCAAGAGGAGAGGGAACACGTACCCTAGATGAGGTGAGGCTAAGATAGCAGAGGGGCTGTATGAAGTGTATGTTGGTATGAGGTGGTAAAAGACCTTGTTGCAGTAAGATAGTCTGGAGAGTGTTGTGACAATTTACCAAGGCAGTTATTTCACAGTAGAAGGTTATCAGGTTGGAAGGTGTACTGAGTGTATAAGGTAAGGTTTTGGTAGCCAGGGGTAGCAAGGGTGGCCTCTTTGGGAAGAGGGCAGTTGTTGCTTTTTACCAGATGCTACTGGTTCCAGCAGGCTCTGGAATGAACACACTAGAAGCCAAATCAGTCAATTTGGTGGTGCCTCTGTGAAAAGGTTTTCAAGAATGGGAAGAAAATACTGTATATAGAGAAACAGGGAACAAAATAAACCAGCAAGGGGAACACCAATGTCAGAGGAGCAGGAGTTGCTGCATGGCTGGGCAGGCATACCTTCCAAAGGTACTGCAGCTCAGGGGTGAACCCATACTGGAGCACCCCAAAAGGAGTGAACCCCATGGAGAATACATGCTGGAGCATAGGAAAAAAGTGGGAAGGAAGGAGCAGCCAAGAGGAGCTGCTTACATCCTGACTGCAACCCCCTCCCACCACTCCAGTACCAGCCATTAACTCACTGAAGGGACAGAGTGTAATCCATGATGTTAAAAGGGTGTGGAGGACAGGTGCTTGGAGTGAAGTTGAGCTTTATGTTTCATAGATCAGACTTATGCTTTAAATGCAAAAGGGGAGGGAAGCTGTTAATGTCTGTTTCTTTTTTTCTTTTGTCTTTTCCCCTACTACCCAAATCGCTAATTAAGTTGTAGTAAATTGTAGTAGTATATAATAATTGATTTTATTTACTTGTAATAAGTTACTAACTTATCTAAATGTGGCTTACTATAACTGTATTGCAAATATAATTCTTAAAATCAATAGTTACAATTACACATACCTGTCTCTTCATATTTGCATCATACATCTCATCTCATATGTCTTACAAGTTTACTGTGTACTGATAACAACAATCAGCTGTTGTTTTCTCAGTCATTTCCAGGTAAGATCCCTGCTTGTGGCAGAAATCTTCAGCCTCTGTTCCAGGATAGTACATTTTATGTTATTGCCTTCCAATTTATTATTATATTCATTTCAATGTCATTGTTAACGATATCACAGTTTTCTTTTATATTAATATCTCATGAAGTGTTTTCAGCAAATAAAGTTACTTTTGCAATAAGGTCTTTAATGAACCTGTTAAATTGGCCCACACTATTTCTTCAGAAATTCCACTGTTTAATTCACTGATGACTAAAAGTTCGGTTTTGTCCTATACTTTTTAGTTACTTTACCTATAATGTGTTAAAGTTCTTCCACCTGAAAAAAATTCATTTCACATTGAATTAAAATCTGAATTTTAAATACAACCTATCTTTTTTATTCCCTGTATTTCCCCAAAAGGCTATAAAACATATAAACATATTGGTTTCATTTAGCATAATCAATTTTTAATGCACTTGTAGTTGTTTTGCACCCCTCTTTCCACTTATTTCCCTTTCTTGCCTGATGTTTTCTCCTGCATATTGGTGATTGTTACACTGACAGATCTGACCCTAACCATTCTGTTCTTATGTATAAGTCCTAAATAACCATTTTGCAATTGTATAGCATTGTCAAATTATATACTAAAGAGGTCTGCTCGAAATACCTGGTATTGGATTTGAAATTTCAGAACTATCAGAGGTACATGGGGTGATTCCCAAATGTGACTGCAGTGAACTGGGTGAGATATGCTTCCATTTAGTCATTTTACTAGCAAGCCTTTGCATATTTCTTCTCATTAATCTTATGCAAAACTGAGAAAGTAATTTATTTTGGTTTGGGCCCATTTCCTGATTAACAAAAATATATCCCTCCTACAATACAGAACACACACCTCCCCTTTGTTTGTTTCGTTTATCTGGAAACTTTATTGAGATACTTTACAATTGCTGTCTGACGTTTTTCAAGTGATACTCTACAACTAACTAAGAGAAATTAGGAAAAAAAAGTTTCCTGCTGGTCCATTTATTATTTCAAAGGATTTTATCCTTCTGTGTCAAATGTCTTAATTTTAATTCTCCTTATGTCCTTTTATACATGGATTCATTCATGTCAAGCACTGGTTCTATATTACAGTATTGACCCATTATTTTGGTCTCCCACTTGTCTGGACTAGGCACCTATCGAGGGTGTGCCACAAGGTCATTTCTGCTTAGGTCTCTTAGTCACTTTTCTGCGTGTTTCTTTAATGTCCATAAAATTATAGATCTGAAACAGCAATGTATTTAATTTCCTTATCTGTCGAATTAATACTAACTATCCTGAAGATTTACTGTTCTTAATACAGTATTCTGTATTTTGGATATCACAGTTTTGCTTTTCAGAGACAATAGATCAGACTGTATCATAAAATATGGTAGTTCACATTATTTTTTTTTTCTCCTTCTGAGTTGTTCCCTGTACTCAATGCACAGAGGTTCTGTTGAGAGGTTCCCATTCCTCAGATATTTACTTCATTTTATTTGATTGATTGATCTATCTGTCCCTGCCAACATGCACCCCTTCTATTCTGCAAAATTATTTTTCATTCTCCATATATTAATCTAATATTTTTCAGCAATGTTCTATTATATCACCTCATAAAAGCAAGTTTTTCAGAGACTTGGTACTTTCAACTGTGTCTGCTGAATGTCACATTCAGCATTTGCTGTCAGTATGGGAGTGTCAGGGAGGAGCAAAGGCAGGGGAGCTGTAGGTGGTAACATAGCTGGCAGGAACAAGGCTCCATCCCACATTGCCCAAGCAAGGAGAGCGGGGCTATAGCACAGGGAGAGTAGCCACATTCAGCAGAGTCCGAATCACCAGGCAAGTCCTATTGATGGGGCATATAGGGGGTCAAGCCAGGAAGTGGAGCCAGGGACTCATGGTCAGGTCTGGAAACATTAACTGGGATTGGACAGTCCAGTGGTCACCACGCAAGTCCTTAATGGTGAGACACATCTGAGGTCAAGGTGGTCAGTCTACTGGTCAACCTCCTGGTCAAGGCCAGGGTCCAGACCAATGGGGTACACGGCCAGACATGAGTATAACTGCAGCACTATTGCAATGTGGCTCAGGTTGGTATCAAATATTTGAGAGCCTCTGCTTAAAAACAGCTTCCGAGTGAAAGAGCTCTTGCTGATGCTTCCTAGTGTATTAGCTCAGCAGGGCCTTCCTGAGGCTTATTCAGTTTTTTTTTCTCCTAAGGCCAGCTGAAGCATTTAAAACAACTTGCCCTCATCAGCAAGCTGGCCTTGAAGCTGGCTGCTTGAACTTTTTACCTGGGTGCACTGGGCCTGGCTAGGATGGAGTTGACACCTACGTTTTAGTTATTGCTGAGCAGGGCTTACACAGTGTCAAGGCCTTTTTCTGCTCTTCAGACTGCCCCATCATTGAGTAGGCTGGAAGGGCACAAGAAGCTGGGAGGGGACACAGCTGGCCCTAACCATAGGATGTCATGCTCAGCAATAAAATCTGGGGGAAGAAGGAAGAAGAGGGGATGTTTGAAGTTATGACACTTGTGTCTCCAAGGCAAATGCATGATGGAGCCCTGCTTTCCTGGAAATTTGTTGTTTTGCTTTGCTTGTGCGCACAGCTTTGGCTTTACCTATCAAACTGGCTTTGTCTCAACCCATGAGGTTTTTTCCTTTTGCCCTTCTGAGTCTCCCCATCCCACTGTGAGGGAGTGAGTGAACAGTTGAGTGGTACTGAGCTGCCATCCAGGCTGACCCACAAAAAGTGTGCTCCAGATCCTGACAGACTTCATTAATATATGTTTTACAGTGTAAAAATAGGAATGTAAGAAGAAAGAACAAAAGTCTGAAACCGTAAATCCACAGTCAACAAGTATTTCCAAGTATGCCAGCTCTTTCATAAGAGCAGGGAGAATTAACCTGAAGAGACAGGAATTTAATCTTAAATATACTCCTTCAACATAACACAAATACTTACATTCCTGACCATAATTTTTCACACTCCAAAACCTACTTCAGCCATATGAATTAAATTTATTACTAAAAGTGAAACTTACCAGATCACTTTTGAAGCTAATTTTTTTCTCATTTTGCATCCTAAACTATGTTGCTGGATTGTGTAACATTTATAGTTTAAATTCGTGTTAACCGATTCTAAACTCAGGTATGTAGAATTTATTTAATGGAATCTTATTTTGCAGGACACTAAGACAATGTTTCAGGTTATCTTTATTAATCAGCAGTAAAAAAATTCATATTTTTAAATCTCACTGATTTCAGGAAAAATCTGTAGCTCAGCATTTGTTATCACAATATATTCTTTAACAGAAAAGAAATATCAAATAAAATAATTCACAAAATAGTGTAAGAACATGGTATTGCATGTATTATAACTCATAAAATGGAACATAAGTCTCCATTGTGTAGCAGCAGTTGAAATAAACCTGATTTATTTTTAGAGGTATCACTCTCAAAAAATGGTTAGCAATGTTAAGTAGTCAATCAGATCTGCTGAGGAACTGTAATGACATCATAAACCATAATAGAACATTGTACATGGTTATTTAATCACTATCATCTACAGCTGAAATTTCATAGTGAAGGAGACGAGACATAAGAAAGGAGCTAGAAGTGGTAAAGGGAGGAAGGGTAAAATGTCTCTGTACAGTCCCTCTGGAGACAGCAGGATAAAATAGGGTCATCCAAGGAGAGATTATTTTATACTGTTTTTTTGTTTCATTTGACCACTGATTTTAGAAGAATACCAGGGATATGGCTGAGTATTTTGTCCCAGTTTTGAAATAAATCCACTGATTGTCCCCACTTACTATGTTCAATTCAAGGAAAAGTTTTGATACATAGGAATTATATCCCTTTTGGAGGAAATGGAGCTGCAAACTCTCCTCCAAATACATACAAAATATGCTCCTCACCCTAATGGAGAAAAAGATCTTTGAATCAGTGATTGGATTTTTGAACACCTTTGGCCAAGTCTTTGAGGGATGCTCACTCCTACCGATCAGACTCTATCTAGTTTGACACAAAACCACTAAACTAAAAATTCTGTAGATAATGAGGACCTTGGAAGCAATCATTTCAATCTTCTGGTCTATTTTTATTGAGCCAAATTACTTGCCACTATAGGCATTGCCTAGGGTGATTTGCTGATAGGCTAAAGGTACCGTGAAATCTTAAAGTTATAGAACGTACAGACTGTGCTCAGTTCTGCGCTTCTATGCTTTTCCTGTCTTTAGCTACCACAGCCCATAAAATGCTCCCCACCCCATCCCATCCCAGGATTTGTTGTAATATGCTCCCATTTTTGTGACTTATCTAATCACTAAGTAGTTACCCTGTTAATCTTTCTGCCAAGAATGCCCTTTGCAAATAGACAGTTACGAAGCATTGTTTTCCTCTATAACAGCAATTCTCACCTGACATTTTAGAGACCTCCTGCCATCCAGAATGGCTGACTGCCATCTGTTTGCAGTGAGAAAGATAGCATAGGAAACATGGCAAATACTCTGATGTTTTTCAGCTGGTTGCAGTATACTTAAGAAAATATTTTATGTCCATAGAAATTATTCTACCATTCAGTGGGTAGGAAATACTCAGTTGTCACTTAAACACTCCAGTAGCAATAAAATCAACTGGATAGCAGCATTTCTATACTTTTTTTTTTTTGAAAGCATCAAAAGCCCTATTACTTCTATTAGCAGTGAACATTTTCAATTTATAATCAAATGCAATCAACATTTACATAACTAATGAGAAGAGACCTAATGGTATGTCATGGCCAAATATACAGATATTTGACATGATGGAAGGGTTTTCATAAAATGAGGGAAGGAGAAGGAAATCTGATTTTTTTTAATTGTAGCAGTAATCCTGAACAGAAAGCTGACAAAATGAAAAATGAATTCTAGTGAAAATATAATTTTTCAAATTTAAGCCTGTGGCAATAAACCAGGATGTATCAACCTCAGTAATTTTTCAAATCTATGCATAATTTCACCTTCCAGTGTCTGCCAAATAATCGTGACAAATTAAAAGACTTGGTATTATAAAGGGAGTCGTCTTGGAGCAGTCAGTGGAATTTAACTATAGGATGTAGTGGACCATGTCCCATAGTTAGCTGGCTTATTAAAAAAATAATCCTGTTACCATTAAAATCCACATTTACATATCTGTCTCTTTAAAAGTATTTTTCTGAGGGTCTGTGTTTCTCTAGTTAGTAATTGGCAAACATTGGAAATAAGTACAGTGACCTGTTTCAAGCTTCCTCTTTTGATTCTGAGTTCAGAAGTTACTTGTCTTTATAGTGAGAATATATATTTTTCATTCTCACTTTATGAAATATAAATGCTTCATATATACTATGTCTTGAAATGTACGTTCATATTGTTTGCAAAAATTCAGGAAACAAAAAGACAAACAGTATGAAAGTCAAAGCACACATATCATATAATCAGGTATCATGTATAAAGTAAAAATGAATGTTACTTGTATTTATTTATGACTGGACTGTGGATAAAATATGAGATAGTAATTAAGAAATAAATTTAAAAGTAAAAATTGAACTCAATGGAAAAACAGATTGTAGGTTCACTGATTTTCAAAAACGACAAAGTACTCGAAAATGACTACTAGGACAAGATTTTAACCTCTCAAAGTTAGCTATGCAGGTGCCTTAAAAACTTTTGTTTAAATATTAGGTGAGATTTTGAAATGCTTACAGAAAGATTGGCTGCTACATGCTATCATAATCTTTCACTGTCGTTTCAGTCAGTAGCCCCTTAGTGATTCCTCTTAAAAGGTCAGGATAATCCAGAATTTCTTATGGTTTATTTTATGTTCTTACAAAATAAAGTATTGTCAACTAAATACTGTTACGTTTTAGAACACTTTAAGATTATTTTTAATTTCTTCATTAATAAACATACTTAGTTGAACTATATTGTCAAAATCCATATTATAACTGAAATAATATTCAAAGGAGTTCTAAAATAATGTTATTTCAGAGGTGGAAATTAATTAATTTGTGTAATTCTAGATATCTGCAAAGTGGTAAGGAAATTGCTACATTATTTTGTTTTGAAATGTCCTGTAATTTTTTTTTCCCTTCTATTTTAAACAAACGGGGGTTTCTTTTACATGCAAATTTTTAGAGACATAGAATATAAGCATACATGCCTTATTTCTTTTTAAATAGATTTAATTTTAAAACTTTGTACTTCCACTATCACTAGTTGCTATGTCTCCTGAAACACTTAATTTCTTACTGCTTTCCAGTTTCAATCAGAACCTATTTCTATGGAACACTCTTGGCTGTCTCATCTAAATTACTTCAGCAAAGTTACGATATTTATGACCATATAATCTATACTCACAACTGCTCAGAATATGACAGCAGACATGAACCTGGATAAAGATAAAGCATATAGTAAGTGCAAATTCAGTTTTTCTGATGGAAGACCAAGGAGAAAAATATTTAGTCATATGTCAAAGGACTGGTTTTACTGTGGTTTAAGCCATGTATCATCTTCCTACTGAAAAAACACTTTAAGATTACCAAAAGTCCATTGATTTCCATCCAGTTTGAAAAAGATGATTCACCAGAGAAAAAGCATTTTGAGAAAAAAGAACAGATGAACAAACAAATATATTTTGCTTTCTTTATTGTTATTGTTGTTAATATTAGCTGGCTCATGTGAGGAAATAACTTTAGCCAGAGGAACTGCAAATTTGCTCATTCTCTGCATCATCAAATGCACTTCATTTTGAAGACTAAAGCAATTGCATTTTAGGAATACAAACTAGATGTTAAATGATCAAAATTAACAAGATTTCCTTTCTTTGAAGCTATTGAGGGCATTTCTGGTTTTTAGGGGATTTGCCTTTCATTTTGTAACAGCCTACTCAGAAGCACCCAAGCTTTTCTGTGGAAAAGTGATAAAGTTAACAGTAGAATCTCGAATATTAATCAGTTTCATTTTATAGTTGCCAACATATTGAGGCACTGCTGAGAGGATTTTTTTCTATTTTTTTTACTAAAAGTAAGCAACTTTTTTAACAAACCAGATTATCAATTTTCTTTTTTTACTTTTTTTTTAATCTTTTGGATGAATATGTTACCATTTGCTCTGAAAAGATTTCTGATATATATATATTTACATATTTTTCTTGCTTTACTCGAATACTTATCTGATCTAATTAGAGCATTAATATGTATTGATTTAAATATTATACAGTTTAATTATTTTTTTATTACTAAGTTTTCATTACAAAATATCATCAGTGCTACCATTTCTTCAGAAGTGGTTGAAAACCACTGCATTTCAACATTTTTAATTCATGTGATTTTCAATAACCTCAAGGAAATACAGCATTGTTACTTTAGAATGTATTAAGACTTTATGATATTAATTATATTATTAAGGCTTTATGAAGTGATAAATGGAAAACAGATTCACAGACTAACTCCATGATTTTAATGATTTTGGAGCTTTTCATAAATTGGTCACAAGGAAACTATATGGAGACAAATGGTAATTTCAACATTTCTAAATGAACAAGGCAGACTGTACTTGTGTAATAAAGAATTCTATCTGAGAAAGCAGTGGCTGGGAATAATATTTAACCATATATAGTAGGTAATTATCAGAATAACTTGTCAAGATCTGCTGTGGAATTTTTAAAACATGGCTGGATTTTTTTTTCACCCCGAGATACATTCTTTATCAAACAAAATGATTCAGGGAAGGTAGATTGTACAATATCTAAAAAAAGTTAATTGTATTTTCTTTATATTAAAAATTCAATGTGTAGCAAACATTTTTTTAAAAAAACAACAACAAACAAAGCTCAGATGATATTCTGAAATCTTTTCTAGTGTATTATTCTGGGGTTTTTTGGTGTGTGTGGTTTTCAAAACACCTATTTTTGTTTAATCAAAATCAATGAGAATCCATTTTTGCAATCACATTAACCTACCCCTGTGCCTTATACTCTTCTTTGAAAGAATCAATTGTTTTTTATCTTTTAATTGTATCATAGTCTGCTCTGGTGGATGTTAATATTATTTCCTAACAGTCTTTTTATGTGCCTTAATTAAAACTTGAATTCTTAATGGTACCATCAATTTTCACTTTCACTGGGAAGTTTCAGATGCTTGAATGATGGGCACACATTAAATTCAGTTTTCTTCTAAGAGAAGTAGGTGTAAGACTTATTTTATGTTTATTTTATAAAAAAGTCAGTATTATAGTTGCTTTCTTCTTTCATGGTTTTCCATATTTATTGTCCAATATACTTGCATTTCTTTTTAAGTATCAAAAATAGCCTGGGTTTCTGAGCATGCAAAAGTTAGTTTCAGCTGACCTTGTTTTCTTTTTCTTCCCAACCTTATAATCTATATCAACCACACATTGTCATTTCTTTTTCCTTCCAGTCTTTGTATCCCAGTTTGTAAAAATTTACCTTGGCACTTATTACTACTAATCTGTAGCTTGCTGGGATTGTACATATTTTTTTATTTGCTCCATAACTATACCTTTCCACCTTTCTTTTATATAGATTGTACTAATCTCTATTGACATCCCAGTTGTAAGAATCTTCTCACCAGGCTTCAATTATGCCCACAAAATCAAAACCACCATCATTTAGCAGCATTTTTTTTTTCAGTTCTTTTTGCTTGTTTCTCATCTTTCCAGCACTGTGTACAGGCACTCTAGTACAGATGTCTTTTGATTCCTTATGTTTCATTCTTTTGACAAAGACATCTTCTGATTTATTACTGTGATCTAAAGGTGCCAAAAGCAGAACTCAACAGGCTAGATTTTTATAACAGATAATATTTTACAGATAATAAATTCTACAGTTATGTAACATGCAAAAAAGAACCCCAAGCCGCCTTGCTTCAGGGTTTAATCAACAGCTAGTTATCTCTTTCTAGAGATTCCCTTAACACAGAAGTATCTATTAGGGCATGTAAAATTCACTATTGCTCCCAATACAGTCTGTGGGATAATCCCAGCACTTTTGAAACTAAGACTTTTTTGGGTGCCTAACTTCAGGCATGCACTTCTAAGGATTTTCTACATGTTGAGAAGTCCTATTCTGAAATTATGCAGTGAAATTATCTGACAGAATTTCAAGATATGTTGTGATGTGGAAATAAGAGGAACGATACTAGCATTTTCTTTTTCAGTTTTTTTTTTTATAACATTGTTGGTGCTTTATGTGTGAGATTAAGTGTCTAACAGTAAAAGGTAGAAAGAAATAAGTAAGACAGAAGCCCGAATTCTGCATTAGTAAGGGTTGCTCCTGAGCAACATCTAAATTGACTCTGCTCAATGATAAGGATAAAGCTTTTGTTTCTTTAATTATATTCACCCTTTCATTATTTTCACCATTTGCTCACAGGTTTGTTTTTTTTTTCCTCTGGTATGTGACCTGTTGAGGTGGGTTGAGAGGAGGGCCATGAACATGATCAGAGGGCTAGAACACCTCTCCTATGAGAACAGGCTAAGACAGTTGGAGTTGTTCAGCCTGGAGAAGAGAAGGCTCCAGGGAGACTTTGTTGTAGCCTTTCAGTACTTAAAGAGGGCTTATAAGAAAGATGGGGACAAACTTTTTAGTAGGGTCTGTTGTGATAGGGCAAAGAGCGATGGTTTTAAACTGAAAGAGGATAGATTTAAACTAGATATAAGGAAGAAAACTTCTACAATGAGGGTGGTAAAACACTGGAAGAAGTTGCCCAGAGGAGTGGCAGATGCCCCATCCCTGAAAACATTCAAAGTCAGGTTGGAGGAGGCTCTGAATAACCTGATCTAGTTGGAGATGTCCTTGTTCCTTGCAGGGGGGTTATACTAGATGACCTTTAAAAGGTCCCTTCCAACCCAAACTATTCTTATCATTCTATGATGATGGTAAAAAAAACCCATAGAAATTGTCACTGGAATCATACTAGTAACTCTTACAGTCAAAGTGTTATTTCTTCATTAAAACCTACTATCCTAAGTGCTTGAAATTAGCAGTTAACAGCCTTACTTTGCTTATTTAATTTATATAGCACATCTTTTTTGCTATCATGAGACAAATGCAAAATGAGGGGTTGAGCTAAATTGCTTTGATTTCTCTTTTTATATTTAGATCTCTTACAGTATTTACACAGTGAGCTTTTCATTTGTTCATTTCTTTTTTAAAGGACCTGCTAACTACTGGTATGAAGTGTCATTTGAAGTGGCTGTCCCTTTTTACCCCATCATACACAGGGAAATTCGTATTCTGTGTGTTTCCGGTGTTGGAAATTAGAGAAATAAGGTGATCTTTGATCTTGTAGTGCATGTATATTCACCAAGTCTTGTAAAAGTTACGAGGCTGACACTCTCCTTGCTCCAGTTAGTTATAATAGGTTTCAGTGGGCTTTGCCACTATTATTCTACAGGTGACAATAATAGGATGACAATTGGGATGATGACCCCAATTTCATGATATCACAGCTAATATCGACAAAAAAGGAAAACAAATTATAGCTCTTCAAAAAAACCCAAAAGACCAACAAGAAAACTATTTACTGTTTTGGCTATCACTTTTTATCCCTCTGTAGGAATCTTTGATTTGTCAGAAGTGAAATAATAACCTCTTTCTGAAAGAGAAAACATTTTTTTCCTACTGTTATTCTGACCATTCAAAATTTCCATCTGGGAGCCTATGCTTCTTGGTTAATTTTGTGATTGTCCTTAGGATCAAAGCCTTTAATCTAATCTGCATGTTGGTCTGCTGAGTTCAACTCATTTTCAGTGTTTGAATTTTTCCCTATAACACATTTTCATAATACAGTTTTATCTTTCCTGCATCAAGAGCTATGCATCACTTTTTACAAATAATTCTGATCAAATGTACTAAGTGGTATAAAAACATTTAACTGTTTCTACCAAAAAAATCAAACAATAAGATGAAAATTCTTTGTTCTGTTTTGCTATCTGTAAAAAACTTTATGTATACCCATCAGAGATAATCCTCATTCACTAATTTCAAATGAGTTATCTAGTTGATTTCAGTGGTTTAACATATTATCTACATTTCAGGTATTAATAAGAAAAAGTCATAGGATCATAGAACCATAGACCAATTCAACTGAGAAGACCTCAGGAGGTATCTAATTCAAACTTCTGCACCTAGCAGGCTCAGCTCTGAGGTCAGACAGCTCGGGGCTTCATCTAGTTGGGCTTTGAAACTCTCTAAGGGTAGAGACTTTGTATTCTTTTCCAGGACCCTGTTTCACTACTTGACTTTCTTCATCATAATAAAGTTTTTCTTTATATCCAATCTGCAGATGTATCTGGTTCTCCTACCATGCACCACTGTGAAGATCCTGGCTCCATCTTTTTGATAACACAATCTTAGGTACATATTTTGGTTGGGTACCATTACATCTCTCCAAGGCAGTCTTTTCTCCAGGCTGAGCAAGCCCAGTCTCTCAGTCTCTTGTCACAGGACAAGTGCTCCACCCTCAACCATTGCTGTGGCACTTCCTTAAAACTGCTGCAGGCTATTGATAAATTCCCTGTATAGGGGTACCCAAAATTGAACTCATAGGTATGACCTCATGAGCTGATTAGTCCCTTCCCTTGACCTGTTGTCTCTACTGCTATTAATACAGCCATGGACACCCATCCCTGCTGCTAGGGTGTACTGTTGGCTCATGTTCAGCTCACTGTTCCTGCAGGACCCTCAGGATCTTTTCTGCAGAGATGCTCACCAACGCATCTGTCCCCAGCCTGTACTTCTGCAGGGGTTAGTCCATTCATAGCAAAGGACTTCTGCATTTGTCTTTACTGAATTTCTGCAGTTCCCATGACTCATTTCTCTGGTTTCTCTAGGTGCCTTTGAATGCCAGTCCTGCACTTGAGCTTATCAGCTTTGTTCACAATGCAGCCTTATCTTCAAACTTGACTAGGATTCACTCCCTGGTCTCCTTCAAGTCACTGTTAGAGATAGTAAATCTGACAGGCTCCAGCATAAATCTTGTCAATAGCCTCCAAATGGAATATGAGTCTATTATTAACTCCATTAAACTGATTCCATTAAACAGAATAATTCTCATCTTCTGTAAGTTTCATAGCCTTTCTAGGAAGACAATTGCTGCTTTTTATTAAACCTTGAATGTGAATCTCCTATACGCTGTTGGTCTTAGTATGTGTATTGACAGTAATTAATTTCAAGGGAAGCTTAGGTTCTCCCTGATCAAGCCCAGCAAGATCAGTAGATCAAGATCAGTACCTGGTGTAAGTCAAGTCTATGAAGATGACTTGGATCCACAGAGCATATAAATTTGTGGTAGGTACCTGCATATAACCAAGTCTTAACAGTTTTTAATTTTGTAGAGTAGATTTTTTTAATCTCCACTGTTATTTGGTAGATTCACAAAGCTGTCCTGAAGAAATATTTTCAAGGAGCACCTTATTTTACTCCTTTGCGGCTGTCAGGAACTCTGATAAAAATTAATTCTGCCCTAAATTCTCTTTTTGGTGTCATTATTTTTCTCTGATGAGACTTTGCTTATTTCACTTAATTTTAACAGTGTTACATATCAGTATCTTAACTAGAAAACACTTATATTTCATAAAAGGACATACTCCCATTCATCTTCCTCATTTTTATCTTTCAGCATTCCAATAGATTTCTATATCTATTTTAAAAACATCATTTGTCAATTACCAGGTATAATTAGTCTGGAAGATATTTTTCAATATCAATTTTTTCCCCCTTTTCTTTCTATTTAAAACAAAACAAAAAGTTTTTGATATATGGTAAGGTAATATTTCTATTATCTTTATTTTATCTCCTTATGTTGTATATCTTCAATATACTGCCAGAGTTGCAGCACTAGCATATCGCAATCAATATGATCTATTCAGTTTATGGAGTTTCACAAAGCTATGAATTTAAAAAGAAAGTAATTAATTCTAAGGCAAGGAAAACCAATAAATAAATCTAAATTTTCCCATGTTACTGTTGAAAACATGACCAATAGTAAACATGTTTTTTTTCTGCAATAAATACCAAATTTTGTTTGGTTTTTTTCCAGTCATTCATCTTTCTTCATTTATTTCCTGCCTTTCTGGCACTTCAGGGTTTTCAGAGCTGGTTGAACCTTTGATTACAGGGAGTGGCTTATACAAGTTGTATTATGTCTATGGTGATATACAGACAGACTGGATTTCACAGTTTTGTAAAGAATTCAAGTTAACATAAGTTATGAAATTTCTCCAGATTGTTATCAAAAATACTGATTTCAGTGTAATAATGACAATTAAAATCTGGAAAGTTTCTCTTTGATTGCTTATGTATGTGTTCTATGTCTGATCCCTAGACTTGATATTCCAGCGCAAATCTATACATTATTTAACTAACTGTTAGTTTTAAAGGAATTAGTTGGGTTGTGGATTGTTTTGTTTTGATTTTGTGCTGCACAGATGCCTCTGTTTTCTTCTTGTAGCACTGCATGAAGCTATGCACAATCCCACTTACACGACAGGGTGCAAACTTGAGTTGCATTTCCGCATCCAGTAGGCAACTGAATGCTGTCTTGTTAGCAGTCTAGCTAAAGGTGTGGAAATTTTCATACCTGCTCATATCCAATAGTCATTTATGCCTTGCTTGCTTCGCCTTTGGTTTTTGTTATATAAAACGAAATAAAATTATAAGGTTGTATTTGTAAACAGTGAAGTAAACTAGCAGACCTTGAATATCTCAAAAAGAAATAGATTTTTTTTCATTGCCACCCTCCTTTTCTAGTTTACTTGCTTCTCTGAAGTATAATGATTTGACATGCCACTTTCTAAATTTTTCACAGTGTAAGTGAAAAAATCTATGGTCTAGATCCTCACAGGTTACTTTTTAGGTCACGTTCATAATTTATTCACTAGCTTCATTAATAACAATAATGTTAGCACTGCCATTAGCAAAAAATAAATATGCTTTTCCATATAGAATTAAAGCTGGTAAAAGATAAACCTTTGAGATTTCAAGGTATAGTGTTAGTATTCTGGTTTGGGTGTCCATTCAATACACAATTGTATCTCTTATAGATGTTAAATCCATGAATTTGTATTCACATTTTCCTGTTTTATGTTGCCATCATTTTCACAGAACCATAGAATCATCTAGGTTGGAAAAGACCTTTAAGATTGTTGAGTCCAACCATTAACTAAGCACAGCCAAGTTCACCACTAAACCATGTCCCTAAGCACCGCATCTACTTGTTTTTTAAATACCTCTAGGGATGGTGATTCCAGCACCTCCCTGCGCAGACTGTTCAAATGCTTGACCACCTTTTTTCTATGAAGATTTTTTTCCTAATATCCAATTTAAACCTCCCCTGGTGTAACTTGAGGCCATTTCCTCTTGTCCTGTTGCTAGTTATCTGGGAGGAGAGACCAACACACATGTCAGTGCAACCTCCTTTCAGGTACTTGTAGAGAGCAACGAGATCCCCCCTGAGTCTTCTCCAGATTAAACAACCCCAGGTGCCTCAGCTGCTTCTCATAAGACTTGGTCTCTAGAGCCTTCACCAGCTTCATTGCCCTTCTTTGAACACACTCCAGAACCTCAGTGTCCCTCTTGAAGTGAGGGGTCCAAAATTGAACACAGTATTTGAGGTGCGGTCTCACCAGTGCTGAGGCCAGGGGGACAATCACTTCCACAGTTCTGCTGACCACACTCTTTTTGAGCCTCCTTGGCCAGCTGGGCACACTGCTTGCTCATGTTCAGCGGGCCATTAACCCTCTCCCTCTGGTCCTTTTCCACTGGGCAGCTCTTCAGCCACTCTTCCCCAAGTCTGTAGCATTCCATGGCATTGTTGTGACCCAAAGCCTCAAGCAGATCAACATTCCCACCCAGCTTGGTGTCATCTACAACCTTACTGAGGGTGCACTCAATCCCCTTGTCTATATCATCAATAAAGATATTAAACAGAACTGTCCCCAATACTGAGCCCTGGGGACCATGAGTTGGGACCAGCGGCCAGCTGGACTTAACTCCATTGACCACAACTCTTTTGGCCCAGCCATCCAGCCAGTTTTTTACCCAGCAAAGAATACAGCTGTCTAAGCCACGAGCAGCCATTTTTCTCCAGGGGAATGCTGTGGGAGACAGTGTCAAAGGCTTTACTAATGTTCAGGTGAAAAAACAGCCATGGCCTTTCCCTCATCCACTAGGTCGGTCACCTTGTCATAAAATGAGATCAGGTTCATCAAATGTGACTTGCCTTTCATAAACCCATGCTGACTGGGCCTGATCACCTTGCTGTTGTGTATGTGCCGTGTGATGGCGCTCACGACGATCTGCTCCATAACCTTTTGCCCAGCACTGAGGTCAGACTGACAGGCCTGTAATTCCCTGGATCTTCCTTCCTGCTCTGTTTTTAGATGGGTGTCACATTGGCTAACATTTAGCCTTCTGGGATCTCTCTAGTTACCCAGGACTGCTGATAAATGATGGAGAGCAATTTTGCAATTATTTGATACAGTTTTTGATCAGTTTTATGTGTGAAGGATGCAGGTTATATCTTTTGTTTAGTTAGCACAGTTCTGACCAAATACTTGGAGAAAATGCATCTTTTAAATGATATATTGTTCAGATAATAATGTACTTTGTAATGCTGTGTATTTTATGTGTAATGCAGTTTATACACCTTTTGGCCTCAGATGTCACAACATCCAAACCTTCATTTGTCTGTTTTGTTTAACAAACATTACTAGTACCATTATTGTGGATAAATGCCACATCACCCTGTGAATCATTATTCAGTTTATGATTGTGTTTGGAAATGCATGTATGTAGCTACATTTATGTGAATCTGTCCTAGTTAAAAAAAGTGTGAATCAGGTCTCCATTATCAATATTTTGTAGATAAGTTCTTTCTAATGCCCCATAGAAATTTGACAGCAATTATACTTGTCTGCTGTACTAACATAAAAAGGATATTAGTTCTATATGAATTTGAATTTTGTTATCAGTTCATAAAAACACAGATGGAAGAAGAGGAAGGAGGATTACCTGTAAAACCCACAGTCAAGCTTTAAATGAATGATGAGCGTAGTCCTGCCATAAAGTATTGCAGGAAGTACAGTTTCTGGATGCTGACAGGAGAGATATGAGACAAACTCCTGAATATTGACATGCTTTAACTCAAAACTTAATATTCAGGCCCAGAAGTCTGAAGTAAAAAGTTATAGTACAATTCTGTTCACCAAGAAGTAACATTTGGGAATGAGAATGTCCTTTCACATACTGCTTGAAAAATATAGTCTGTTTACATCAATGTGTTCTATCATTCTAATCTTCCTGGAACTGATGCCCAGACTACAGGCTCATAGTTTCTGAGATCCCCATAATACTTTTTTAAAGACTGATACCGTACTTGTACCCTCCAATCTTCAAGCAGCAAAAAAGTGTAAAGTAGAAGGCTACCCATAGCTATTCAGCTTGGTTTTAACTCTTGGGTTTTAACTTAAAATTAGGGTTTAAAATCTGACCTTTTAAAAAAATAATATTCTGTGTAGTATATGCAGTCCTGGGAGTTTGACAGCATTCATTTTATCTTTTTACACTATAATCTCTTCAACAGTTACTTCAGGCAATCCACCATCTCTTGCAGAAAAAAGATTTAGTGACAGTGGACATCAAAGCAAAGAATTAATTTTGCTTCTCTGCAATGTAGTGACACATCTGAACACTATCTTTTTACTCTGGTCAGCAGTTGGATCTACAGAACGTCTGACAGGATTTTGGCTCCTGGTGAACTGAAAGGAAATATTAGTACTATTTATTGCGTTGTTTAGTTTCTTGAGCTAGTCACTCTTCTGGCCAAGTATCTGATATCCCTATCATGCTGATTTAATCATTTAAGGACAGATATTCCCATTCATCTATGCCTATCTATTCATCATATTTTCAGCATTCTTATAAATGCACTTTTTGGTACATTTCTTGTCACTATATTTAGTATTACTAATTTTCCTCTTAATTTCATATTTTAATGTCTCTGTTCTCTGACTTTTCGTTCTGTTGAGGATACTGAGTTTTCAACTCTTTCTTATCAGAAACGATTTTACAGAAGTCATCCCAGCCCTTCACAGTGTCATGGTTGACGGTGCCTTGAGTTTTCATTTCCATCAGGGTCTGTAATTCAAATTAAAACACAGATTTTGGAAACAAACTTTCATCAATGATATGCAAA
Organism: Falco cherrug; assembly: GCF_023634085.1. Classification (NCBI taxonomy): domain Eukaryota; kingdom Metazoa; phylum Chordata; class Aves; order Falconiformes; family Falconidae; genus Falco; species Falco cherrug. The sequence continues at coordinate 42,953,313 of NC_073698.1, read as the reverse complement.
CTCGGTGGGGCACAAGCTCTATCAGTGAAACTCACATGTACTATGAGGAAATAATTCATTTGACTTAGTCCCTTATTCTATAATGCTCAACCTATCATGACATGCAATATACACAAAGATACTGTTCAGGAGACAGAACATGCACATGTAATGTGACTGGACGTACAGTAATCTGAGGGGAGAAACAAATCATATGACCAAGCATGTATGAAACTGACCCACATAACCTGCTTAACAGTACTTACAGTGGATCTTCAAAAAAGAAGAGAACAGAAAAGGTAGAGGATCTCAGATAATTTATCTGGATTCTAGCCAGCTGCCTTCTTGTCTTTGGGGTACATCTGAAAGAAAAAGGCAAAAGGCAGTGTAATGAGAGTTAAGTAAATAGTTCTGCCAAAGCATATCTCAGCAATGCACCGATAGCTGACTACTACTGAATTTAAAGATGAAATCTGCAATCAGGCCAAAATAATTTATATTCCTTATTTACCAAAGAGTTTGAAAGTGTAGGCTAATCTGAGAGAGTTATTGTGTTGTTCCCACAGTGTGGAAGAGGCAGTTAAAGTTTTCCCAAATAACATTCAACTGAATAAATAGTAGTGTGCTCTATCACTTTAAGCCATCCAGAATCTTTATCTGCTCTTTAAATTGCTTATGCACACTTTGGGCAGCCATTGGTTAAGGAAGCAAATAGGTTGTTTGGGTATCTTAAAAAAGCAATAGAAGGTAATATAGAAAATACTATTTTAAAATTGCTTTACATTTTTCAAAGCAACCGAACATCATATTTACCTTTGTAAATGCATATATGTTCTACCTAGCCACTAGTTAAAGTAGTAATATTATACTTTTTTGCTTTAGAAACGAGTATCACAAGTACATCACATTTTGCATGTTGTCATGCTACCTAATCCATGAAAGTAAATAACTGCTCACATTTACTCATGTTATTTATTCATTGAAGCAACTTGGAATTTCACTTAGCTTCCTTTATCCCTGAAGCACTACTTATGAGTTAAAGTGTTCTTTAGCATGAGAAGAGATGTCAGAATCAAAGAATACAACTCTCCCTTAATTATTTTCTAAACAGCGTTTTTCTGCTAAAGGATGGAAGGAAGGCATATTGGTTCACTTGCTCTGATTTAGGTGTTTGCACATTTTGAATCTTGTAGAGAATGCCTGGGATCATATGTTGGGGGCAACCTTGGCTGCAGTGACCATGAGATGGTACAATTCAGCATTCTGAGAGAAGGGAGTGTTGCAAAAAACCCAAGATCACAACCCCTGCACTTCAAGAGAACAGATTTTCCCAGGCCCTGAAATCAGGAAACTTGGTAGCAAGGAAGACTTACCCTCGATGGAGGAAGTTCACATTAGGGAAAACATAAATAAAGTGGACATACACAAGTTCATGGAACCTAAGAGGAGAGACATTCACAGGTGGTGAGAAGGCTGGTTGATGACACCAGCCTTTACTGTCTTTGAGAGGCCATGGTGAGCAGGGGAGGTTCCTGAGGTCTGGAAATGGGAAAAGGTCACTCCTATCTTCAAGAAAAGCAAGAAGCAGGATCCAAGGAACTCCAGAGTGATCAGCCTCACCTCAATGCCTAGAAAGGTGTTGGAAAAATTAATCTCGGAAAACATTTCCAAGAGGTGAAAGACAAGATGATGATTGGTAGTAACCAGTGTGGATTTACAAAAGTAAAATCATTCCAGACCAACCCAATCACATTTTAGAATGCAATGACTGGCTAGGTGGATGGCTTTGTAGAGAGCGGTAGATGTTTATTTTGACATGAATAAGGCTTTGGCACTATATCCCATAATGTCCTCATTGACAAGCTGATGAAGTAGGTAAGTGTACAGGGAGGTGGACTAAAAGCTTGCTGAATTACTGGGTTCAAAGAGTTGTGATCAGCAGCACAAAGTTCAGCTGGAGGCCAGTCTCTAGTGATGTACTCCAGGGCTCAATACTGGGGCCAGTGCCTTTAACCTCTTCATTGACGACCTTGTTGACAGAACAGAGCGCAGTCTCAGCCAGTTTACAGAAGATGGGAAAATGGAGGAGTGATAAAGTATAATAAAGGGAAGCACAAAATTCTGCATTTGGGGAGGAATAAGCAAGAGTTTCAGCCTGATTTGCTGATCCCAATAGCTGTCCACTTTGAATAAAAGCTATGGATTTCTGTCTTCCCCAGTCACTGGTGACCATTCATTCAGCCCTTATCCTCAAGCCTGGATCTTGCTTGAGGCAGTGTATGCTTCAAATTGCTTGTTTATTGACAGGGTACTGAAGTATGCTGAAATAACTGTAATGAACGTTGCTATTTGTATCAACTTCCAAGGAGGGCAGATGACATGAAAGTGACACTATGGGGGCAGAGGAATCATCTCTGAATACATATTAGAAACAAGTATTTCTTATATGTATTTGTAAAAGTGTAATACAGATATCATACTAAGATTTGTTATACAATGGTAATGAAAGAACAGTAACATCTCAGAATCTGACAGGTTTTGTTTGTTTGCTTTTAACAGATCCACTAATGTTATTTTCCCAAACATTATGACAACATTATATATATATACTATATTATATATATCTATAATACTATAGTATTTATCATGCATTAAATGTTCTCCTAGGAGAAAAGAAAGAAACAAAAATAACTTGCTCTTTATGTTTTAAAACGGGTCTACTAATGTCTGTGTCTGTTTTACAGATATATTAGGATTTATGATAAACTGTTTAGTATTTCTTAAAATACAGAAATAAAGCTGGCGGGGTTTTTTTTAGGAAGAAGTAGAAGCTGACATGTAGAAAAGAGGAGAATGTGATAGTTATATCAAATAGCAGGTACTTCTGCTGTACTACTTTCCATCAGAAGGGCAGATATTTCCCTTATAAAAAAAAGCAAAATACATGGCCAATGCCAAGATTACAGTAAGAATTAAGGTGGTTTCTAAACCTTTAGATTTTGTTCTATCTAAATGGTTTCAAGAGTACCTACTAAAGTTTGAGTTTAAAGTATATGACTGTTTGTTCTCCAATTATAAATGTCAGATATTGTCTTTCCCAATAATGCTTAAAAAAACAAACAAAAAAATTCAAACAACAAGAAAAGCAAACAAAAACTACCAGACTTTTTATCTCCTTGTTTCTTGGGGTTTTTTTGTTCGTTGTTTTTTTCTTCTACTGAGTTACAGTCATAATCTATTTGTGTTTGTTTTAACTGACGGATGTTTTATTTGATACTGCTTCTCCCAAGTACTTACAGAAGAATCCAGTTGCTTTTATGCTATTGACCATTCCCAATATAGTCCAAAGTTTTCTAGATGAGTTAATAACAGTCAATGAGTCACAATTCCTGAATAGCTCATTTTGACAATTCCACACACTGCTCAAACATATATGCTTATGCAAACAACAGAAAATAGTTTTGTAATAAGATTTGGAGACTTCTACCTATGTAGAAACTTTGCTAATACATTAAAGAAATTTCAAACTGATATTTTATGATAAGCTATTTACCTGTACGTAAGTGATAAAGACAATAAACTCATGGCTAATAAAGGTCATGTTTTGCATTACACAGATTTAAAGTCAAATTAGCTTAGTGTAACTGTTATCGAATTTTGTAACCAGAATGTATAAGCTAACTAAGAAATACTATATGGACATATGGTTTTGTTTAACACTCCACACATATTCTTAAAGAAACAGAATGCATGGATTACTTTGGCTCGGGATGTCCCAGGCAAAGAACTATCAAGGATGACTAACTGAAGTATTTGCTGCTTAGGACAAGGTGACTTTGAAGAACAATTACATCCTGAAAAGTTGGCAACACAAGACTCTTGCTATCAAGATATATCACATACCTGTTGGACAAATAGCCAAAAAAGTGTCCTTAAGTGAACTACCTTCATTGTAATACTAAAAATCACACCCCTTACACCAGATACCTCAGCCCACAAAGAGACCCTTCCTCAAGGAGCATGAATCATTAACCAATAAGATTGTGTAACCATTATGTAGATTACCATCCAATAAGTGTTAGATGATTGGAAGTTAACAAATTAATATTCATGTAATCATGTATAAATCTGATTGTGAAACTACCAAGGTGCGCTAGTTCATCTAGGAGCCAAACTTGTGCAACATTGTATTAAACACAATATCTTGTATTCTTAGATTTTTGCTTTGATTTTACATGCAGGGTAATGAACTCATATTTGAGATGACGTAACCAGAAGTTTTGCTCCACAAAAAATGAAATTACTCATATAATATGGTGAAAAATCTGATCTGTGTTTCAAAAGAAAGAATATTATTTTTAAAAAGGAACTTCATGGTATCCTGTCAAGGTAAGATATGTATTCCTAACCATAACCAATGTCATACATCAGAACCAGAGCTGAGGATAATTCATAAGGGAGAAACAGATAACTTCTGTGCTGAGTAAAGCTTTGGGTATATTGTGGAGAAAAGGGATGAAAAACTCTTCAGGAGTAACCAAATTATTCAATATTTATAGCTCTTTCTGATTTCACGGACAGTTGACATCCAGCTTTCATAATTGCCTTGACAATGTGGAAGTAGAATTTCTTTACAGAAATAAAATTCTACTTCTATATGTAGTTGACCAGCTCATGCAAGTCAACCTGCATATGCAAACAAAGCAAAACAAGGAATTCATTCACTGCTTCCCATGGGCAGGCAGGTGTTCAGCCATCCCCACAGAAGCAGGTCTCCATCACGCTTAATGGTTACTTGGGAAGACAAACGCCATAATGCCAAATGTCCCCACCTTCCTTCTTCTTCCAGCAGCTTATATATACTCAGTATGACGTCATACGGTATGGAATATCCCTTTGGCTAGTTCAGGTCAGCTGTCCTGGCTGTGTCTCCTACCATTTCTTGTGCCCCTCCAGCCCTTTCACTGAGAGGGCCTGAGAAACTGAAAAGTCCCTGATTTAGTGTAAATATGACCCAGCAACAACCAAACCCATCAGTGTGCTATCAACACTGTTCTCACACCAAATCCAAACCACAGCACTGCACCAGCTACTGAGAAAAAAATTAACTCTGTCCCAACTGAAACTTGGAAATTGGAACTGAAAATGCAATATGCATTCATACTCCCATGTGCACTTGAATACATGCAGAAGAAAAAGAAAGGAATTGGAGAAAGTATTTTCACCTTAATGGCTCAGTCTCTGGGCAAGCCTCAATTTTCTAGAATAACACTAATACAAACAAATAAAACATCAGGGAAAAGAGCTTTCAGCTATTGTAACGTAATCCTTATCCAGGGAGCACTAACTTCTACCGGGCCAAATAGTCTCTGTAAAGAGATGAAAGTCAGTGTCTTTATGACTTGTATCAGTTTAGATGAGGCTACTTATTTCAGATTGTAATATATCAGTGCTAATTTAATCAAATCAACCGAATTCACACATATTTACTTGAAATTTATAACTTTTAGTCAAATCTACTTTGGCTACATCAGAATAGAAGATGAGAAAAATACATGTGTGTAAAATGCTATACAGTTGAAAGTAATCAGGGTAGTTCAAACTGACTACTTGAAAAGGTGAAGCGTAACAGTATCAGGTTTGTCAGCAGTATAAATACATTCTATTTCATGCAAAATTTAACTTTGAATGAGTAATATATCAAGATAAGCATATCTAAAATGAAAGCATTTTGCAGATATGGGTATTACTTTTCACCTGTAAAAAAGCAGTGAACAGCTGATAGCTAGAGGGAGAGTATTACTGCATCATCCTGGGTGACTCTTCTGTTCTCTGCTCCCATGGGTACTTTTGTTGATTTGTTTTTTTTCTGTATTCATAAAACCAGAAATTAATACACAATGTCTTATGAAAAGTAAAAGATCACAAATTACCGTAGTTACAATCACAGCATTACAAGTGAGCTTCAGATTTTTAAATTATGAAAAAGGAATGCCATACACACAAATATTCTGCAGCTATTAATTTATACTTTCACCAGTTAGGAAATTGATACTATTGTTTAAGTTTAGGTATTTACATTACTGAACAACTCTGAGCCTAAAGTGAAAAAAAAAATTAAAAAATCCACCACTATCCCACCCCCCAGGCCCCTCATCTTAAATAATTGTTTGTAGATGACAAATTATTATATTAGCTTTGTTAAGTTTTATAGCAGAATGAACACCTGACAGACTAATACTTGACATACTTGACATATAGGCTTTTATAAATTCTCTCATTATCTTGAATTCAGACAGTGTAACAGACACATCAGGTTGGCCAGCATTTGCATATTTTCATTACATATACGACAGTGCAATAGATCTTAACATAACACTTCTAAGATGCCTTTCATTCATATCTAGCTTGTGTCTGTGTTGGCTCACAAACCACTTTTCTCAGAACCAAGATGAAGGATATTCACTTTAAGCATCTGTATCTCATGATGTTAAACATTGGACGTAACTGGATGGATACATATCCTTCTGTGTCATGCAAGACATATATATTTCTATTTCTCACTGAGGCAAGTTATTAATTTTCAGTTATATCCAAAGGCTAAGGTTTATCTCTTGATTCTCAAAGTCCTCAAAATAAGGGGGAGGGGGGCACCAGGGGGCGGGTGAGGTTAAAAAAAAAAAAAAAAAAGAGAGAGAAAACATTTATAGCAGGAAAAAAGAAAAGATTAGCTTAATTTGGGCTGAGAGTATGAAGTAATGAAATAGTACTTTGAATTAGTAGGTTGTTTACTAAGCCAAAATATTTTCTAGCTTTTTTAAATTTTTATATCAGTATCAGATTGTGCTATAATTTACTTATTCTTGGCAAACAATTTCATGATATCATTATAAATAAAAGCAGGAATTATCCATAATGTTATTAAAACTTGGATGACCATTTCTGTGATATTGTCTTTCTGATAAAACAATACTGGGTTTAGATAGTGCATTATTGTACTGTTTTTGGTATTACATTTAATTTTCCTCCTATCCAAGTCTATTTCACTGACTGTTTATATCAGTCTGGCACTTGATATGGACTGGCAGCCCTGATATTTCAAGCTGAAGAATTTGAATATCATATTCTTGAAGTTCAGAATTTTATTTTCATTCCAGGAGTTTCCAACACCGACATTTTTCTCCTAGACTTCAGTTGCTTTTTGAAAAGACAGCATAAGACATATTTTCTTCTACATACCACTGAATACTAAAGTGCTGAAACCATCTTTTTTCAAGACATGCAGAACTCATTGTGCTGTAACTAGCTTGCTAAGATACACAAAATAACAAGTCTTGAACTAAAAATGAAATATAAATTCAGCATTAAATAATAAACCCATTAATGCTTTACATCTATCCTATGCAGTTTATACTGATCGTAAAGATCCACGTGGGTGTCATAGCACTCTCAAAACTAGCCAGCTGCAACTAGGTCTCTTACCATCTCATACCAGCATACTCTTCATACTAGTCCCTCTACTGCCTTCTCCTGGTCTCTCCTTACCCAAAGCACTCATTCTCTCTCCTCTTTTATCTCTGCTTCTCCCTCCTCTCTCTTCCTCGGCTGCTCTCTCTCCATTGCCTCTCAACCACTTAACAGAACCAGCCACAGCTGCACCTTGTCTACATTGACCAACCCTCCGCCCCTGAAGCCAGCCCACAGTTGTATATTATCAATGTTAATTAACCCAGCTTCATTCCTCTACATGTGGGTATTTGGTGCTGCCTTATTAGATCTCTAATGTCTTTTCTAAATTTAGTAATTCAGTAGCACAGATGAAACATTACCAAAACAAAACAAAAAAACCCAAAACTAAACACAGTTACAGAAGAACCTCGATCATTTCCCTGAGTTCAATATGGGTTACACAGTGTTCACCACTGCTCAGAGGAGCTGCCTTCTTTTTCCACAAACTCTCAAGGCAATGGAAATGTAGAGATAGAGAAATACATAACTCTTCATCCTAGTGGAAAACATAAAGAAATTGCTAAAGATTGGAAATAAAATCTTTTATATTCAGTAGATATAATTCAAAGAGCATCAACTATTTTATGGAACAACTGAGCCAGGAAGACTAGTGCAGGGCCTAGAAGCCTGGGGTTTTCCTTTTCTGTGTCATAACTGCCTTTTTGATTATGTGTCTGGGGATACTTTCAATGTAAAATTCATCGTAACTGTTACAAAAAGCCTATGAAAATGACCAGTAAATATCGCTCAAATCCAAGGACCTGGGATGAGGAAAAGATATGTGAAGGTGTATTTGGATGCTTCTCCGGCCACAGTTGTAAATCCAGCCCACTTGAAGGTTATAGATATTTTCCAAGTGCCATAGAATATGACTAGAAAATAACCCTTCTTGTTTGCTTTCATGGAACATCTAGGCTATTGTAGTCCACAGATTAGAGGCAAAACACAGCAAACGATCTACAGTTTGAAATGTGTCTGGTGGTGTGTTCACAGCCCCTTCTGTGTTTTTAACACAGTGTGGTCCAAACAGTAATAGAGTCTGACAACACAATATAAACCATGCTGTACTGAGGCACTAAGAAAGACAAGCAATAACACCGCCATACAGTGACTCACCTGATCACTGCTAGCAAATCCAGGATCATAAGTGATGGATGCCCTGGCTCCAGCAGTCCATCAGGGACACTTAGTGTGCAGGTCATCCAACAGTAAATGCCAATCATGCAAATGCTTTTTGGATGCGGGTGAGAGTTGTGCTGCTCCTTGACTCCAGCAGTGGTAATGTGATCTGAGAGAACCAGACCTTACACAGCAGCAGTGTGCCCTACACACCACCTTGGATTATATGGGCCATAAACTTTTGATCTGTCGATGATGTTGGACAAGGTGGGCATGGTGTCAGTTACTTTAGCTCTTCTGAAGGCTGCTCTGCCTGTGTCTGTTCATTTGCTTCTGCAGTAATTTGCTAGCCTCTCTTAATCTAAATAAGTTGAATTGGGAAGGTTAAAAAAACAAAGGATAACCTGGCTTGGTTTGACTGCACCAGGTTCAGTCAGTTACATGGCTGCCTGTTGAGTCTGCAACAACGAAAGGCTATCATATGTAACTGGGAGAGAGAAAGTGCGGTGGCTAGGCTGAGTTGGTAAACTCTTTAGCTCTATACAGCTGCACCTGAAAAGAATGTGTAAACATTTATGGATTTGAGACAGATTATGGGAATTTTCAAGGCCTTCAGCTCTGAGCTACCATTTTTGTTTTCCAAAGTTGTCATTTTATCATCAACTCAAGGAATTAGAATTGGACTTTTAATTTAGAACCCATTTGTTCTGATAAATGTCACCTCCGATGTTTAACGTATTAACAGTGAGAATGTCATTTGAGAGAATGAAATAGTTTACCTAAAGCTGCAGTCTCTGTGGACATATGTTGTCCTTAGTGAATTTATTTTTCTAACAGTAGCCAAGAAAGTCCTCTTGGAACACAGAGAAATGTAAAGCTACCTGAGTAGCTTTAACAGAATACATTTAAATGAAGGCAACCGAAAAAGTCTTTAAAACAATGAGTGATGTCAAGATACCTGAAAGGCCTAAAGGGCAGTTATGAACTGAAATAGCTACAGAGCTAGATAATAGACAGGTTCCAAATTGCACAGCTGACATTATAATTTCAAAATGTGTTTAAAAAAATCAAAATAATAAACTAGTTTTGATCTTTTAAAGCCCAAATATTTTCATAAAACATAACAATATGAACCAATTGCCACAAGAAGTCAGCTTTGGGGGCTAAAGACAATTCTTCAGGGGACATAATATCACCTAATTATAGGCTTTACTAGAAGTATGTAAGTTAATCTCTTTACCTTAGGCCTTTTTAAAGTCAATGGATAGACATAGGTTATGCCATAGAGCCTATCAGAAACTTGAATTCCATTTTTTGGATGCTTCTTTTTCCATTCACTCTGCTGAATGCCAAATTGTGTCTCTTGGTTGTAGATTTGAAATTAATCAGCAGGCTGATTTATGAATTTATCTAACATCTCTTCCTTCATCCTCACTTCCTTACCATAATTTTGGTAGTCCTGATGGAACTCTTGTGTGGAAAACATAATAGCTTCCATCAGTATCACAGAATCACAGCAAGTGAATCTGCATTTCCTTTCTTTAAAAAAGAAGAATTATGGGCTAAAGGAAGTCAGTGTCATGTTAGTGTGCTGCTGGATCTTGTCTGACCACATATGTAGACTTCCCCACTTTGGCAAAGACAACAGATATGATATGGTATTATGCATGACTTTCAAAACCCTTAAGCCAACAAGGATGCTGAGTGCAGACCAGAACAAAGGAGATACTTACAAGGAGATAAATATATTCCCACGTATTTTCCTGTCCAATGTTGTTTAAATAACTCTCAGTAGAAAGAACCCTGTGATATACCAGAAGAGTCAGTTTTCTTTTATGTTTGAATTTCAAAGTAATACAGGTGGCCCTGAGAACTGAGGATATATAATTTATACTTCTCTGAACCTGTCATGTGAAATCATCCCCACATCTAAATTTATTGCATACACTGAAAGAAGGTTTCCTAATTTCCACAAGTCAAGAAACCTGGGATAACTGATATTAAAAACATTAAAGCTAGAAACATGAATGTCTACTGAAAATAAAATGCATCTGAAGAAAAAAAACCCACCAAAACAACCAAACCAAAACCCCAAACAGCATAAAAACATTTACCAGGTTATTTCAAGTATAAACCCAATATTGTCTCAAGTATAAAACCAATATTGTCACTTCTACCTGCTCAAGGGAATGGAAAGTATATGTACAGCATCATCTACCCTGATAAATTACTAAAAAAGTAATTTTCACAATGCCTTAAAGAATATCCAGTCCAAGATACAATTGGTTGCAATATTGTGTACTTGAAGCTGAACATTTCATGGAGCTAGTGGGAAATCTTCCCAATGTTAAAAAATTGTAGTATATTCAGGCTTATTTCCATTTTATATTACCTTTTTTATGATAAAGCTTTTCTATTGTGCTTATTAAAAATGTTGCCAGTATCTACATGCATATTAATGATTTATTTTACAGAATCACGGAGTAGCTGAGGATGGCAGGGACCTCTAGAAACCTTTTGGTCCAAACCCCTTTTTAAGCAGCATCTAAAGCAGTTTGGTCAGGGCTGTCTCTATCTGGGATTTGAGTATCTCCAAGGATTAAGACTCCACAGCCTCTCTGGGTAATCTGTTCTAATGTTTGACCACAATCACAATGTTTTCCTTACATTCAGATAGTATTTCACTTTGCGCTTTTTGTTTCTTGTACTTTCACTAGATGCCACTGAGAAGTCTGGTTCTGTCTTTTTTACTTTTTCCTATCAAGTGTTTATACAGATTTATAAGAATTCCCTGAACTTTCTCTTCCATCAGCTGAACTGTTCCAGCTCTCAGCCTCTCATTCTATGACAGAGGCTCCAAGATATTCACCATCTCAGTGGCCCTTCACTGAACTGTCTCTAATTGCATTGTATCTCTCTTGTACTGGGAGACACAGCACTGTACCCAGCACTCTGCAGGGCTGAGAAGAGGAAGGTTCATCTCTCCAAACTGCTGGCAATTCTGTTCCTAAAGTAACCCAGGATGTTGTTGGCTGCTTTACTGCAAAGACATATTGCTGTTTTGTTTAGTTTTGTCAACCAGGACTCCCAGGTCTTTCTCTGCAGATCTACTTTCCAGATGGTTGGTCCTCAGCTTGTAGCGGTACATGGAATTATTCCTCCACACATGTAGGACATTGCTTTTCCCTTTCTTGAACTTCATGGGATTCCTCCCTGCCTATTCCTTCTGTTTCTCCTCTCTGAATGCCAGCACACCTTACTGATATACCAGCCACTCCTTCCACTTTTGTATCGTCTGCAGACTTGCTGGGGGTGCACAATGCCTAATCATAATTTCTAGTAAAATATTTTTCATGTCCTATATTGACATTATTCATATGTAAATGCTATGTTCTTTTCACATAAGAAAAAATTTTACAGTAATAAAACCAAGTCTTGATGTATCATCTATACTCAGCCACAAAGGATAATAAACTACAAATGACATTGCTGCAACTGAATTATTAAGTAATTTAGTTTACATACTCATTTTCTGTCTCATATACTGGCACTGTTATGCATAGACACATCCTGCATGTATGATGACCATGCATACACACACAAACAAGCAAATCAGATCTTCCTTTCCTTTCCTTTTTTCTTTTTTCCTTCCCTTCCCTTCCCTTCCCTTCCCTTCCCTTCCCTTCCCTTCCCTTCCCTTCCCTTCCCTTCCCTTCCCTTCCCTTCCCTTCCCTTCCCTTCCCTTCCCTTCCCTGCCCCGTCCTGCCCCGTCCCATCCTGTCTCATCCTGTCTTGTCCTTTTGTCATTGAACTTTTCCCATTCACCTGACTATACTAAACAGAACATCCTAAAGAATTATGCAAAATAGCAAATACATTGACGAAAAATAACAAAAGGTATTCATGGAAAAAGTCACTATTTTGAATGTTGTAGAACTTGGGAACACATACATCAACAGTGAGATTTCTCTCACAGATGCTTAGATGCATGTACAATGAGGTGAATCATAGGCTAGAAGAGGTTTTTTCAAGAACCTTCTTTCTTTCATATTTCAAATACCCGACCTGTGCTAACCAAGATGTAAATATTTGCAAAACTTATGAGAAGTGTCTTTGGTGCATAGCTACCATTACCCTTGCTGTACTTTTAAACAGGTCAGTAGCTGGGGGTCTTATTTCAGCTTCCAGAAGAGCTCATTCAGTCAGATTTTAAACTATGGGTAGGGAAGTTGAAAGAAGCCAAAGAAGTTATATTCTGTGTTCTGAGAAATTCCAATTTGCCTATATTCTTCATCTGCTACAACCGTGTCTCTAGTTTTTGCGGTGTATGTACATAGAGTGAAAAATCCTATCTATATTCCCACACTGTTTTGAACAAGACTTGTAGCTAAAACGTCACAATATAGCTCTTACTATTTGCCTGTGTATGGATTCAGTTTCAAAACTTTGATATTTAGTGATGCTAGTCAACATTTGGATTGAGCTACAGACCTCAGGAGGTAAAAGCATGCATCAATACAGGATGAAAACAGAATCCTCTTGAGTTAAGCCTATAATAGACTCACAGCCTCCACTGACTGATCACAGAAATTCAGATGGGCACACTGACCAGTGGAGATATATATATTTGGAGATAAAGTATTGGGTAAATGATAGAGACTGACACTACTCATTAACTATAAAAGCAGTTCCAAAATACAGAAATTAAAAAAAAAATAATTAATGAAATTATGTGTAATTTTAATCTTCAAGAAAAAATTCTTTTTAGCCTTCATTAAGGAAAACCATTTCAGTACTCATGAAAAATAAGATGAAGTGTCATAAACAGATTCTGGTATCCTCCTGTTCTTTTGTTATGTCCTTATCAGGGGAAAATATTTGTGTCCTGGAAAGCAGGTGACTTCTATGTATATAGATTTGTTTATATACAGTAAATTTCTTGTTATGCTTACATCTGATAAAATCAATGCTCACTAAATTTCACAAGAAGCACATACAACCTACAGGATAACACCTTCAATAGCCCCCAGGAAAGAGTACAATGAAAGGATTCTTGCTATTATGTACAAAGAAAATCTTATCAATAATATATAATACATTAACAAAGCTAAGTTAATGTCTTAGAATGAAGAAAAGGAAGAGTAGCATAATGATTATGTATTTCAGACCAAAAAAACTTTTCAGATTAAAGAACTAAAATAGTGGCTAATAATAATCTTTCCTCTCTAAGCATGAGAAATCAAGGATAAAATCTTGCTGATATTTTCAATTATAAGGAAAAAAGTTTTCAAAATAGTAGTATGGAATGCCACTAGTGCAAATAGATGTTTGTGTAAAAAAGATGTCTAGGGAAATATTTGTGCTGTATGGAGCCCAAAATCTGTCACAGGACTATGTTTTCTTCAGTCAGCCTTTGGTGACTTTTCCTTTCCATGTTTGAGAACATGCTCCTGACCTTGCTGAGGTAGTGTCATATCATCAGATAAGGAGAAAGTACTCTCCTCCTCAAGAGTCCTTCTTTCAGCTGTTCAGGCAGTTCACTAGCTAAATGGTCTTTTCCACAAACCAGGTCTCTGGATCAGGAAGACAGTCTTTGAGAGAGTGACTTGACAGAATTATTTTTGCCTCATGTCTAGGATATGGATAAAGTAATTTGTGGATTGTACTGATGAGAACCATAAATGAATATTATAAGAGAACAAAGTTCAAGCACTACATAACATGCAACACTTGCAGTTCAAATCCACAAAAGAGCTTCAACATCTACATTTATGAAGGCACTATTATGAAGGCACCAGGACACCAGGAAATCAGGCAGTACTTTGCTGGCTTGTGAATTTTTACTGACTCTGTAAAAACTGACAGATCGTTCAGTTCCCATTCCTAGCCAAGAACTTTCCTGCACTGCCTTTTGAATACATTGTCAAACGCCTATAGCATTTTAAGTCACTGTGACTAGGCTGCTATGAACAGGTTTGGAATACTTGAAGTTTAATGTTTCCTTAGCCTAAATCCCATAAATAGCATATATCATACAAGGTTCAGTGCCTGAATTCAGTCCTGGTGTTTGTATTGCTTTGTTTTGTTTCGGGTTTTTTATTCAGAAGTATAGAAGTAGCCTCAGGGTTTAAGAATCCCTTAACACTGCTTACAAACTAAGATTCTTACATAGTTCTTTAATAAAATGTCAAACACTGTTTCCCAAAACAACTAACTTCAGGACAAGAATCCTTTCTGATTCTTGGTCACATGCTTTTTCTAAAATCCATGCTTGCATGTATTCTATGCAGTGAACACTTACAAGCAAGCTCTTTATAGCATTTCTGAATGGGAGTATGTGGGTTAATATTGTGTCCCAGCATCCATTACTTCTGAGGCAAAGATTAATCAAATGCAAAATATTGTCCCTGAATTCAGGTAACAGGAGAACAACCTACTTAGAATAGTGATTTTAATGAGCATATTAAACATACTCAGCAGATACATAGCAAAAGTTTATTGGCACTTTTGTTTGGCTGAAACATTAGGACTATTGCAACTACCTGTTGAATAATGCAAGATGACTTAGAAGTTTAACCATCTAATAGTTGCTTTTAAAAAGCAGGCAGGTTTTGCCAGATCCTCTTGGCAGGAGTAGCATCTATGGATCCTCTTCCAAGATCTTTAAAAGAGTAGCTCAAACCCCTTCATCTAGGTTAAGTTCTTATTTCTAGGTTTGAAATGCCCTATGGAACGTACTTGTTAGGACAGACTGTAGTTACTGAGAGCATGAAAATGTAAGTTCCTTACACAGAATGAAAAAAAGAACTAACAAGACTAGGCACAAGATAATATATATATACATATATATATAGAGAGAGAGAGAGAGAGAGAGTGTGTACAAGAAACTGAACAACTCAAATTATATTATTATATTTTGCTTTCTAAATTGGAAACCTGTGTCACCACCAGACATGGGGGACAAAATTCATTTAAATTCTCTTTAGGCTTCTATAACATGTGTGTCAATACCTGAGCCAATTTATTAGACTGTCTTTATAACAGATAGATAAAAAATAGTACTTCTTGGAAATGCTTATCTGATCAATTTTAGACATCTACCAAAGGATTAAATAAATCTTTATTTTGAATTGCCTGTTTCTCTCTACTGAGAGGTTAAATGACTGGTTTTGATATATACGTGTTCCTTAAAGACATTTAAAATTGATGTTCTCTGTTTCCTGGTGACATTTGCTCATTCTGTTTCTCTGCCATATAAGAAGAAAAAGAGCATCTTGTTTCCGAATGTTTCCTATTTTACATTGCCCTTTCACACTCACTATTAGAATGAAAATACTGACTATAATTTGCTGAAAGGTGTAACTGTCCATAAATTTCATAAGTTCTCACTGGTAAGTTGTATATCCCTGCTTGTGACAGGTTTATTTGACTTTTCCATCCATCAATATATCCATATGCCACTTTTGACTTGAAAGTTTGTATTGTGTAGTGGGTTGACCAGGTGCCTACCAAGCCGCTCTAAAACTCCCCTCCTCAGCAGGACAGAGGAAGAGAAAATAAGATGGAAAAGAACTCAAGGGTCAAGATAAAGGCAGTTTAATGAAGCAAAAGCAAAGGCTGAGTACAGAAGCAACACAAAACAAAAGGATTTATTATCTACTTCCCATCAGCAAGTGATGTCCAGCCACTTCCTGGGAAGCAGGGCTTCAGTATACGTAGCATTTGGTCTGGAAGACAAACATCATAATAACGAATGTCCCCACCCCTCCGCCTCCTTTTGCTTACCTTTTATTGTTGAGCAGATGTCATACGATATGGAATATTCCTTTTGTCGGTTTGGGTTGGCTGTCCTGTTTATGTCTCCTTCCAAGATCTTGCCCACCCCCAGCTTACTGGGTGAGATGGGAGAATGCTGGAGATACAGCCTTGAACGCTGGTGTGTTATCAACATCTTTCAAGCTACCAATGCAAAGCACAGCACTATGAAGGCTGCCATCAGAAAAATTAACTCCATCTCAACCGGACCCAATACATATGGAAAGACGTAGAGTACAACCATGTATTTATTTTCCAAGAATTCAGATAGGAAGTCCCACTTTACTTAAGGATATGACTGGCCATCAAAAAAACCAAAACTGATGTGAGGGATAGGTGAAGATTCAGTACTTTAAATTGTTTTTCAGATTCCTGTCTGATAGGAAATTAAATATCTCTGTATTCCAGAAACTCATGCCTAAACCATCATTGATTTTGCACCTCATATGCACATTTTGCTGCTGTTGTACTAACAAATAGTACTGGCACATACTGCATAATAAATGAATATTCATATAATATCCACGTGAAGCAAGTAAATTTGTATTAAGCTACATTTCTCTAAGAAAGCAAGCAGCATGTAGGGTGGTATACAAAAGGTTAAAACTATTTTCCCATTACAGCTTTCCTTCTGTCTCATTACCATGTACCTGTTACCTGTAACAGCATGTGAAATAAAGTCAGGATATCCATGTGGACTTAACCACACTTAGTTTAACCACTGAAAACCAGCTCCTCTCAGCAGAGACCCAGTGCCTATCATTCTTTACTGTGTCCATGTGTTCCCTCAGCATACATCTTTTTAAATTATATTCCCACCTTTTGTCTTTATTTCATATGTAATTGCGACTTATGACAGCACCCATGAACACACATACAGGATGAAGTGTGCTGGACTAAAATATACCATGACAGATTAGCAACATGCTGTTATTAAAACATACAGTGAAACTAGACTAATGATCAGCAATGCCATAAATCACTTATCAATTAGCAAGTGCCACAGCAAACAAATTGGTATATCCAGCAGAATCCAGAATGTCAACATAAGACTATTAAAACCTTGTTCCGAATTCTACTTCAAAAAGGCAGAAAGCAGCTGCTAAAAGAGATGGTCTGGCTGTGTGATGTTGGTAACAGCCCAAAGGTACCAAAAGCACTGCTATGTGATGTAAGTCACCAGCTAAAAATACCTTGTTTTAGCAAATTATTTAAAATATATTATATGCATATATGAGTGTATAGATAGATAAATGAAAGAGATAAAAATAAAACAATCACCTTAGAGAAAATATTTTTTTCTAATAGTTTTATTAATTCCCCAGAAATATATATTAATCCTTAAGTTTGATATCTCTAAATACCATAAGAATTCTTTTGTATTGCTTCTTACTTTTGTTTAGAAACTTGAAATTCTATAGAGATCATGAAATAGCACAAAAGAAGCCTGAACCAATACTTTAAAAGTATAAAATTACCTACCCAACAATTTCTGTGTGCAGCAATAGCACTTTAACAGAGCTATACAAAATTTTAAGCAGCTTCACCAAAATAAGATATACTAGTTTCAATATTCTGAGACTATTAAGAAAAAAAAAACAAACAAAACTGTAAGCCATAGAAACGGCATTAGAAACTGCAATGTTAAGGAAAAGAAAAATGCTTTAAAGGAACATGTCTACATTTATCAGATTTGATGTAGCAATGAAAGAATTCATTGCTCAGGGAAACAGTTAATGTATGAGACCTGTCATGCTAACATAGCAGAAAACCTGAGGTATATGCAATCCTGCACAGGACAGTGTATGGTACCTTGTATGGAACTGGGAAGATCTAATAAATTCTTGTGTTTTGTTGTTATAAAAAATCTATTGCACTGCAATCCATGAGGTTATTTTTAAATGCATATTTATTTCAAAGTTCAAACTGAACTGCTGGTCCCTGTGCATCTCAGCTGACCAGAAAGCATGTGATTGGTTCATAATAGTCAAAGAACTCTAATGTTGCCTGACCAGATGTTATGTATGGGCTATAAAAGGAAGTCAAAGAAAAAGCTAAGGAAACTTAAATTACCATGGGGGGAAATATTGTAATATCTGTGTTCAGTAAGGCAAGTTTACTGCAGTCAGGAGAGATGTAGGGACATAGAAAATCAGATTTTATAAGTTTCAGTGTTCTTGGAGCAAAACAGTCATTGTTTTTAGGGTAACACATATGGGTTTAGAACTAAGCCAGACTTTTATACACATGTAGTTTAATAATACTAAATTTCAATTCCAAATACTTTCCATGAACTGCTACTATTTGTTAAATTGCTTTAATAAAATTCAAAGTTAAAACTTTGTTTTGACAGGTTTCCAAAAAAAATGAAATGTCAAACCTATTGTGGGCTTAGCATAAGAGTGTTAAAGTTTGTGTCAAGATACTAGGAGTAATATAATTTTATTTTCAGCTAGGTCAGTTTTAAATTAACAGTGGGCTGAATTATTTATAGGAATCTGTCTGTTTAATGCTAGTGTACAGTACAAGTTTGAGTTATCAGATCAGAACTCGGCTGTTAGTACTGTTGCAGTACTTTGGTTGTCTGGTTGTTTTTTAGCATTACAAGATAGGGATGGCAAAGAGATTACTACAAAAAAACCCCAAACAAACAAAACCAAAACAACAAAAACTCAAAAACAAAAAAAACAAACCAACCTGCTCTTTTAATTGAGAATGGTAAAATATATGAGAGTCAAGTATATCAGTGCTTGAAACTAAAATCTTGAAAGCACTCAAGCATGTGTTTTAAGACAAGCATATGTATGTTTCAAGGCATGGGGACCTCAGTTTTCTGTATTTTGCTATTATTTCTAAGTCAGAGTGAATGCTGAGAACAACCTAATTGCAAAGTATTTTATGACAAAATAATTTATGGAATTCACATATACCTGCATGTGCATATGTGTGTGTATGCATGTCTGTGTGGTTATCAATATGTATATATATTTTATTGAATATCTGGTTTTGGTTTATTGAATATCTGTTGGGGGGGAGTATCATGGTTTTGGTCAGGATGAACTAAATATATTAACTACTACTCAATAATTGGATCTGTGTCAAGGAGTTCTGAAATGTATTGTCTATGTGAAAGAGTGATTAACAATGCAAAAAATACTGTTAAGTTACAGAAAAGTGGCTATTTCTGCTCCCTCTTTTCTTGCTCATCAGTGTTTTAGCATTCATTCTGGGGGAAGCCAGGAACTGAGCCTGGTGACTCTGATCTCAGGCACCCCTGGAGGTCCTCCATGGCCAGGTGCCTCCAAAGGTAAAGTCGTGTCATTCCATGTTGGGATGGTGGAGGATGGATAAGCTTTACCAAATGGGGAGCATCTTCCAGATTGTTTGATCTTTAGTGTTTGGTGGACTGCTTCAAGGTGTTGCTTGTTGATGGGTGTAGCAAGTTAACATGCAAATGTTCTTGTATAAATTTAGTTTTTCTGTTTTTAACATTTACGTGTAGACAGGGTTTTTTTTTTTCATAACACCTTCCGAACTGAGCTTTTCCTAACAGGGGCTGTGTTCCCAACATCTGCTTAGCAACATACCTCAGGCCTCCAATATAAGCCTGATTACTCAAGTGATGTCAACTCAGTAGACCAAGACAGGAAGAATCCCATCCTGGAGTTCTTGTCCTGTTTTCCATTGAAGCTCTAAGGTTTCTGTCATCGTGTAGACTCACTTTGAAAAATTGTTTCCTTGAAAGAATATTGTATATCCTTTTCCACTCTTTAAGCCAGTGAGATTATTGCTTTGCAGAGTTTGTCATAGTGAGCATGGCTCCTTGCAAAAGGTCATTGTCTCTATGTCCAGAGTAAATGAGATATTTCTTCTCCTTGTATTACCTCCAATTTTTTTTTGGAACACCGCAGCTGTAAGACTGCAGTCATTGATACTGAAATTTTGAATGTCAGGGTTTCAGACCACAGCTGCTGTTTCCTTTATGATCTGCAAGATCCTTTTGATCTTTTGTACTCTTGTCCCACTTTTCATGTTCTAGTCAGCAACTTCTATTGTTTTTCATGCTCCTAGAAACTAACGTTGGGGGACCATCAGTTTTGGAGCGCTATATTCTTTTGTTTGAGGGGGGGGTGGAAGGGAAAAAAGTCTGCCTAACCAGACAATATATAGAATTCTAGTCAAGTTAAGCACTGAACATTGTATTCAGCTCTTCAAATGAACATCTGGCTCTGAACGGGTGACTGTACCATCTATAGAAATAATGAAACATAGAATATCCTGAGTTGGAAAGGACCATCAAAGATCATTTAAATCCAACTCCTGAATCCACACAGGCAACTTTAAAAGTTATAGCACATATCTAAGTGTTGTCTAAATGCTTCTTGAACACTGACATGCTTGGGGCCATGACCAGTT
This sequence comes from Falco cherrug, assembly GCF_023634085.1. Lineage (NCBI taxonomy): Eukaryota > Metazoa > Chordata > Aves > Falconiformes > Falconidae > Falco > Falco cherrug. The sequence continues at coordinate 42,932,475 of NC_073698.1, read as the reverse complement.
CCCTGGGGATTTTATTCCCGTGCCTGACTACCCTGTCAATGATAATGTAGACACTGTAAATCCCTCAAGACTGACTAGCTGACTATACATCACCTAAAACTATCCACAGACATTATATGGTGATTGCCTAAGTACTATCACATCAGACTCTTTCCTTGCATTTCAAACTTGATAGTAACTCACACTTCACCATTTTAATGCTCTTTTAATACAGACTTTGCTTCTTCAAGGAATCTTCTTTTTAAGATGTCTTTAGATAATATTACAGAGCATAAGTAAGTATTCTGGAATTCCAATCCATGCTATGAATAGTGTTTAGTTTGCCTACTTTTCTGTTGATAATATCATGTATAAAGTTTATTTTTCTATAAAACATTCTTATTGTACATCACTTGTTTAGTTATTATAGTTTGAACTAATCCAAATCACTTAGCCTTTCTCAGTTTACACTTAAAAGAAATTTCACATAATGTTGAGAAAATAATTTATTTTCTTACTTGAAAATACTTAGAATGCCTTGTAGAAGCCATAGACAAGTCAGTGGTAGCTGCAGCTTTCAAAATTACCATACCATCTTTCCAGCAGTGCAGAAAGTAATCTAGAATTTTGCTTCTTATAGAAAATATCCATCAAAATGAGGCTAGTTACCAAAACTCAAAGAATTTGTATATATTTATTTTTCTGATTTTATATTAAAAGCAGATTGAACAATCTTATTTATGCTACTTGAAGGAAGTATATCTATCTCAGGGTATTCAAAGATATAGTAGAAATAAATTGAGGAGTGTCACATAATAACAAATATAATTGAGAACAGGTGAACTGTTTGGTTTATATTTTGTTTCACTTTAAATAAGGTGACTCACTAAATCTTTCTTCAGTACTCTTCCATTTTTTGCATAAAAATAAAGAGCATTATATTATGTGTGTTCAGCTTCAAAACATAAATTATATAAGAACTCTTTGGGAAACTGCTTGGTCCCTAGAAGCTATATGTGTACTCTGAAGTAGAAACTTTGCAGTAAACACAAAAAATACTTGAAAAAAAATTAAAGTGACCAATAATAGAACCTACACACCTGTAGGTTAGTGACTCACTAAATGTAATAGTTCTATCAGTTTTCACTAACATGTGCACAGGTATCTTCTGATAAAAAACCAGAATTTCTATGCATGCTGCAAAAATTATTTTTGTTGCTCTCTCAGAACAAATTTATCATATTTATAGGGAAAATATTTCTTCTTCTCAATAAAGATGACATGTTGTGAGGGACACCTGGTCTTGTTCATCAACTTGATGATTGCCATATATGATTTATATTTCATGAACAGCTAACAGATGACTCTCATCCTTGTCTTAAAATTATTCCAGTTGTCTTCTGAAAAAGCAGTAAATATATGAGAAGTAAAGCATTGTATCAGCATTAATCAAGTCTATAACAAACCCTTGCCTTAAAAATTTGAAGTACAGCATTGGAATGAAAGCTTGGTTGATTTTTCTGCTCTTCTTCATGACTGAAAAAAAAATAAAGCATTGAGCTATGGTTTAGTAGGATTTTAGCTTATCCTACTTAGCTTAGGATTTTAGTAGGATTTTTAGCTTATCCTACTGCTACTGCCAGAGACTCATGTCTGGTCTAAAAGGAGAATTGCTTTGACCCAGCAGGGTGTTTGTTGTGTTCTTCCAACCTCTCCTGAACACCTGGGAGTTTCCAATTCTTGATAGAAAATACCTATAATTATTTTTAACAATTTTAAAAACAGTACAATAGAGAAAATTGACCAAGTTACAGACAATCCTTAACATATCTACTGCCTTTTATTTAGCATCTAGACCAATTTAAAGCTTTTAGGAATTGAAGGGGTTTCTAGGTTTGTTGCTTTGTTGTAGAAGCATACTACCTCTTCTCAATACGGCTCACGGCATCACCACAGGCAACAAAAGTTTCAGAATAATAATGTCTTCCTGCTGTTGATGAAAGAATCTGAAAAGGAATTTAAACAGAAACTTCTGAGAGCTCCTTATCATCTGACAACTAGTTCCAAATACTTACGCTTGGAAAAAAAGTGTGAGAACACACCTTAAAGAAGTCTAGATTATAGTTTCAAGGTGATCAGAGAAGCTTTCCTTAAAAGAAAATTAAAAAAAAATAGTTTTCCTTTTTTCTACTAAAAAAAGAATATTCAAATTTACAAAACTTAAATTTAAATTACATTAATGTGAAGTCAAACTTCTAAGAAATTACTTCAGTCTGGAAAACTCATATGAGTTTTAATACCAGTAGATCATAACGTGTAACTAGCTGAGCCTGTGCTTACTTGAAAGCTTATTTTTATTTTTTTCAGTAGCACCATATTTAAAATAGAGATCCAGTTGATATAACAGATGCATCAAGTTAATCAATAAGTCCTTATTAAGAAATCTCTATTCTGGTAAATTAAATTAAATCAATTGTGATCATCAATGGCATTTAATCTAATCATTTAATCTTGAGTATATTTTCTTATTATAACTATTTTCCAAGCACACTTTTATGAGCATTTAAGACTTCTGATCTTAAAACTCAAATTTTAAGTTCTGATCAAAACCTCAAAAAATCATAATATGATTCTTTTAGAGAAAATACATTTGTACAAAATTTATAGGTGGTAGGATTCAAACAAAAAAAAAAGAGAATCCGTAAAACTAAAAGATATGCAATATAGAGGCAGATACTCAATGGAAGATGTATAAGAAGTGTATCTTTTAGATATATATTTTATTTTATTTTTTAGATGGACAGAATCCTGAAATGCAGATCCACATCTTCAGACATTGACAATTTCCAAAATTTTTGAGGAAAAGTTCATTGTATCATATTTTTAATCTGATCATATAAAATAAACTATCTTCCAAAACTTGCATTTTTCACTTTATCTTTAATTTTAAAGGCCTTAGCACACCTGAGCACCCTGTTTTTTTTAACTTCAGAAGAAAGCATACTATCATCATGTAACCAAAGCAGAGGCCTTTAACATCTATACTTAAGGGTACTAAGCAGGATTCAATTCCTATTAGCTATAATATAACAAGACTGAAAGGCAAGACAAAACAAAAGAAGAAAAGCAGTATCAAGAGCAGGTGATAACCCCCTTTTTTGAGAGGGACAATACCATAAACATCAGGGAAAGAAGACAAGACCATTTTTGTTCCAGCTTCTGTCCTCAAAGCTCTCAAGCCCAAATGATCCCATTGGGAACAACCAAAGACCATAGCCATCAAAATTCAATGGTTATTGTCTACATGGTATAGTATACCCACAGACAGTGTAGAATATGTGTTAAAGCCTAATGGTTCTGTATACGTCACGATGATGATTAATATTGTATATGAATGGAGAATTTGCCGAATTTTTTTAAGTAATGTAGCAAAGTATGGTTGTAAGGTTTGAATTTAAATTGATTTGTCAGTTTCTTACATGCTCCCATCGGAGTAATTCCCTGATCTCTCTCTCTTTGTGCAATAACAGAGTAAGTAAGAATGTATGAAAATGATGTAGTCATATGCGTATATGTGAATCACTTACTAATGGCTGTGTCTACATTAACATTTTCTTTCAGAGTGTGATTTCTAAATTGAATTAATGTATCATCTCCATTTACTTCATTTTCCTTTGCCTTTTGGAAGCTTTTCTTCTCCACAGAGTAGGGGTTTTGAGAGCAAACTAAAGTACAAACTCTTACTAAGGTGTATGCTGTATGTTCTAAGATCTAGTAGGACCATAAAGGTTCTTATGGACAGCTTTGAACCACAGATGTGCTAAGGACAGGGAACCAGATGATACCGATAAGAAGTACAAACCTGAACCATTAATTCAGCGCCAAACACTTCAATGCACTGACCCTCTCCTATTCCAATATAATTTCTTGCTTAAACAATATATATTATCTACTTAAATCGTAACTTAATAATATGGAAGTTTCTGTGCTAAAGGTATATAATATACCACTGGTCTTCATCTTCTTCTCCTGAATGAAGTTCATTCATTCATTGTACTTATATGTTGAAAGGTTCACTAAGCATTGTGAAAGTTTCCACATGCATGTGGAAAGCCAATGATGCAGGTTAACTCGGGAGTATTTTGTGGTTCAAGGTGGATGGAAAAGGCTTGTGAACACTGCGTACAAAGAAATAGAAAAAGAGTCACCTGTGTTCACTGAAGCTGCAATATGTAGCCAGGTTCTTCTACCTAGCACAAACCACAACAAATAAAGTATATGCAGAGCTCTGAGTTGAAGATTTATGTTCTTTATGAAGATAGTATAAACCACTGCATCACCTAGGAAAGGAAGAGAGTAGATGGGGTGTATTCACAAGGAAAAAAATCTAGGAGACTTTGATTCTTGGGGCTTGCCCTAGATTGTCCTACACTAGTGGGACAGAACAAAGACAAGTAAGTGCTGTGCAAATTCCCTACACATGTGTTAAGTGAATGTGTTTTAAACAGACTTTTTTGTTAGAAACCACACACTAGAATTTTCCATTGAATTTTAAGGGTCAAGAATTTACCAGTGCATAAAAGTACTGCCACAGTGATATGAATCAAATTCTATGCTGCAGTTCCCTGAAACTAAAATGCCATAGCAGGGAATATGTGATAAACCCTAGAAACAGAGTAGTATATAGAAATCAGCATGGAGTTTGATCTTCTGTCTTTACATGTGTGGGAGAAGATGTTATGGTCTGATGTGCAAACAGCAAAATGAGTTGCTTTGATTTAAAATACTTCATTTTAAATTAACGAGTAGAATAGGACAGAATAAAGACACTAAATATTCACTGAACATCTGCTAGCTTTGAGTCATTCAGGTGACTCGTATACCTGCACTTCCCCTGCAGATGCCAGGTTGTTAAAACTGGCTTCTACTACAAGACTGGTGCCAGTAGAAGATGTGTATAAAATTGACGTTAGCAAAAAGTGTCATTTCAGTGTATTTATTTTGCTGAAACTTAAACACAAAGTTGCCTTCCATTTCCTTTGTTGTTTTTTTGTGGAGATTTTTTGGTTGGTTTTGTTTGTTTGCTTGCTTGCTTTTAACTAACCCATTACCACTGGTCTTCTAGACTAAATAAAATTATGGCTGTGTTTAGGAATTCCCCATTCTTGGAAAAATAAGCCTATCAGGTAAGGTAAAGAAATAATCTGGATTTTTTTGAGTTACACATAAATAGTTCAGCAACGTGCTGAGCTATATGTAACATATTTAAGTACATGCCATTTTGGGCATCCACACTGCAACCTGGCACATTCAGCATTTTCCCAAATTTTCCTTCTGCATGGTGTTAAAAGCTGACATAAAATTATATGCAACCACCTTTGGCTGACTCAGAAGTAATAAAGATAACAGTGATTAATTTCTTGCTTTCTTGCATTTGTTGCCTCAATGTTTTGAAAGTGGCTTCTCTACCAGCAATCATAACAGAACTCTTCACACTGTCCTGGTTAAGAGAATATAGTAACTGTTTTCCACTGCAAAGTGTTTGTCCTCTAAGCTTTCAATGATGATTTTGATTTTTTTCTTTCCAAGAGGGAAAATGTTCCCAGTTCTTATGTTTTCCTCTTTCACACTTTTCCTATGGCCAATGATGGACTTAGCAATCACTGTCATGGAACTGATGACATAATTTCATTGTCTGACTGTTTGATTTCTGAATATCTGAATATCCTTTAATACTAACTGAAATAATCATAAACTTTTACCAAGCTGCGTAATAATTAGCCCACTGAAGGAAGTCATATACATCCCTAATATATGTTTGTATAACTAGACAGCACTGGTGATGAGTCAGCAAACTGGTTTTGTAGATCCTTTTCCCTGAATTAATCCTTAGTCATTAAAGCTCATAAAAATAAAATTTTATGAATATATTTCAAATTATCTAACCTCTGAATAAAGCAAATAGAATTCCTTTAGCTGCAGAAACACATTTCAGTACAAATCCCCTTACTTCAAGATGGTAGCTCTTCATCAAGCTAAACTATTTTTTATCAGATCTCCTCTGTCATGACAGAAAGAAATATTACCACAGAGAGAAAGAACATAACTTCCCAACTGCAATGAAATCCTGGCTTCATCAAAGTGAATGACAAAACTCCCATTAACTTGAACAGGTTCAAGAAAAGCCTTCATTCAGATTAGTTGGCGTTGCACTGTTCTTAACAGCTCAAGTGATACACAACTGTACATATGCAGCCAGGCTAGCTAATGAATCTTCTTAAAGCAGTTCAAAAAGGTTTTTTTTTTTTAAAAAAAAAAAGAAAAAGGAATATTTTCATGAATCTCATTTATACAAGAGAAGAGGGTTCATAGAACAGAAAAGCAATAAAGGAGAAGTGTGCCATTTCCTGAAGTAGAAAGAGGTAACTTGGGGACAGAGAAAGCTGTTTCACTGAAATCTCACCTACCAATCTGAGTTTCAATAGACCAATCCTTAAAACATAAGTAGTGGCAATTACAAAGGAGCCTCAAGCAAAAAAATCAAGGTCTTTAAACACTCTCCATGCATTATCCACTAAAAATTAGCAAATTTTTGGTTGTAAGCTATTTTCCTGACTGTATTGAGTGTAGCAGTGCCCATTTGTAAAAGTGATGAGGGATCATTTACATTTCCCTGTGCTATTTGAAATAATTTTATATCTGAGCATTATTTGTGATGTTAAGATTTTGGAGGGTTTTCAGACAAGTAATGTAGAAAAAAAAAAAAAGAAGAAATAAAAAGAAAAGAAAAAGAAAGAAACAAAGTACAGTAGTAAAAATAAGAAACCAAGACACAGTGAGAAAGGCATTTCTAGCTTGACTAAGGAAAAGCGTGAGAAAAACTAATACTGTAGAAACATGAAAAAAGCAGCTTAGATCTGGAGAAGAGAAACTGAAAAGGGTCTAGTTCAGTTTGTCTTGTGTTAACAGAAATAGGTCTGTGTGAATATTCTTGGTAAATAAACCAAAAAAACCCACTTTAACTTTGTTTTTCCTAATAGTAAAATCTGTCAGCAAAATAGTGTGACTAACAATTTTGATCCAAAAGAGTACCACAATTTTAAAACCAGACAATATAATTTTACAAATACAGTGAAGTTTTCTCTGTGAACTTAATTTTCACAAGATCGTTGTGTATAAGCAAGTCAAATGCAAGCTGTCAAGACACTATTCCTGTACAACTTTGATGATGCAAGGAACAAAATAGCTTTACATGTAGATAGATTTAGCTGAGCAAGCATAGTCTGCAATTGTTTTTTTGAAGATCATCCCTCATAGAAGAAATTTAAAAAATAACACCCTACAAAATAACAAAGACTTTTTCTAAGCCATGAAATTTATGAATAAAAATAATGGCAAACTATCATGAGTGTTACCATAAAAGCAGGGCAACTTTAAAATCTTATAACATAAGGAACATCTTAAAATAGTAAGAAAAAGAAACCGGAATTTATTATGCTCCCCTGAACTGCCTTGAAATGGACAGATTTCTTTCTCTTTTTGCAGACTGCCTTCTCAGGAAATGGTATAGCTGTGGTTTTTAAGCTGAAAGTTTTCCCTGATACTCCAATGAAAGAGACTTTCCAGAGAAAGAAAAAAGCCTTGGAAGCAGCATGAACAGAAATGGCATTAGTCTGCCTCTTCTGGAAAATCGTGGAAGATCAGGAGAGATCAAAACCTAATAGAACTACTAAGGCTATATTTCACATTTATGGTTTTCTTCTTTTTTTTCCATTAATGTGATATTTTGTGGAGAGGAATATTACAAACTACTAGCCTATGGCTGTAACTGGGGAAATGAGACTTTGCTAAGGTATTAAACACTGTATGAAACTTGCCGACCTATCACCCCTCAACAGTTGTGTTTTGAAAGACCAGGAGCTTAGGCAATGTGTTAGCTAAATGCTTAAGTAATGCAATTAAATAAATACATGAATGTACCTGGAAGAGAAATGAGCCAGCTGTTCCATTCCTTTATTCTTTTTTTATGTTAATACATGCACATATCGGACAGGGTTGTGACACTGCCTTTCTAGTCCTCTGCAGTACTGAACAGTACACAGAAATGGAATTACTACTTCATGATAGAAGCAAACTATTTTTTCCCAATGTACTGTACCTTTTACCTACACATTACAGAACTTTCTGATATAAAACCACCTTGAAAAACACATCTATCTACTAGTAACTGAGGACCCTTTCTGAGAAAAGGCTTTGTTCACTGCCTGGGTGCCAGGCTGCAGAGTGATTGTGCCTTAAAATGCAGTGAGGAAGCAGCCAGCACTAAATGTGGCTCTCGGAGCTCACCTGCACATCAGTTCTGTGCACACCTGTCTGCAGTGAGGGGCTGCCCAAAGCCTCCCACAGCTTAAATCCTGATCTGGGAAGAAGAGACCCTCTCAGGTGAGCAAGGAGGGAGTAAACAGCTTGGTGGAGCATGAACTGGCTGTAAAGGTGCTTTGCTGCACAGAGGCATATTCCAGGGTGGAAAATGGGCGGATAAGCAATTGTATATAACCAGCACTTACATATGCAATAAAGGACCTTGCCTGGGGTCCCTGCCTTCATATGCCACAAGTAATTTCCCAAAGCCTTTGACTTCTTAGAATCACTTTATCAGGGTATAAACAATTTACAAAATGGAAGTTCCAGCTCATCTAAATTATGGTGAATGTGGAAAAAAAAGAGCATTTTGAAGTTACTGTGGTTTGGTGCTACTTGCCTATCCAGGTTCTGATAAGACTGTGGATGTCTACAGAGAAGATTATATTTTTAATTGATTTTTCATTTCTCCCTTATTCTGTTCTTTTCATAAGGGCAAACATGGAAGAACAGTTTGACAATGCATATTCTAATATTTTTATTCACAGAAAATAACACTTTAATATGAAAAAGTAAGTTTGTGCTTTGAAGAAGTATTCTTACTGTAGAAGTTTCTCTGGCTACCACTACTAGATGTGCGATGTCCACTGCCTTTTAAAGACATTTGTTTAGTTTAATTGTATTTCTTTTTGTCTATTATATAGTCTATTTTGACCATGTTTTGGGGACCTACAAATATCCCATAGTATAAACAGTAATTTAAGTTCTTTTGTCCCTGCAGAAATGAAACTCCTGAAGATGTGGAGCCAGTAGGAGGCTTGTGTGTCTACAACCCAGAGATCAAGGTCTGGTTAACTGATCTGTATTTGAACTGTGGATGATTTTTCAAAGGTACTTTCTGAATTTTAATGTCAGGAGTGTAATACATAACATTTTACACAAGAAGTTTAGATCATCCTTTTTCTCGCAGGCTGAAATTGCTGAAAAACAACTTGTGATTGTAAAGGTGATGCCATTTTAGGCTGTGGTTGGCTGCAGTTCTTTAGGCTAAGTGCTTGAAACAGTTACATTTGAAATCCTGAAGCCAAGGGAACATCTACTTAAATTTCCCCAGTGTAATAAATTCTGCATTTTTGCATTTCCTCAGAATCATCCCTGCATGAAAAGCTAGAAGCTAAAATTGGAAACTAAGAAGAATGGAAGCTAAATCATTTGATGAGTCAGATACAGTGCTCTCAATTTTAATTTACAATTTTTATTATTATAAGCAGCAAACCAGACATATATCCAGTAAGTAGAATACCTGAATTTCTCCCTCAGCTATTGGGAAAACATGATTTCAAGGCTACCACTTTTTCTCTGTTAGGACATCTTTCTTAATTACATGGGCATGAACATCACATTACAGGAGTTATGAAGTCAGCAGCAGTACAAGAAGGAGCTTGGCTATTAGTGTACACATGGAAATGATAGCTCAACATCCTGTTTTCAAGATTTTTATTTCGTATCACTGAATTTCATTTTTATCCAAAGACGATCTGAAGCTCAATTTATAAGAATACTTGGAGGCAACAAAATAGTTCTATTACTCCACCTCAAGTGAATATGTTTACCACTAAGTTATAGTTATGCTTAATGGCATCCTTAGATTCTACAGATTCTTGCATTGGGTCTGTGGCTGAGCCCCACAGCAGCCTTTAACAGCCATAGTGCTGTGCTTTGTATTGGTCGCTAGAAAGGTGCTGGTAACACACCAGTGTTTTAGCTACTGCTGAGCAGCGCTCACACAGCATCAGGGCTGCCTCTCCAACCTTTCCCCACTCCCTGCCCCCAGCAGGCTGGGGTTGGGCAAGATCTTGGGAGGGGACATAGCCAGGACAGCTGACCCAAACCAACCAAGGGGATATGCCATACCATGTGACGTCTGCTCAGATATAAATGCTAAGAGAAAGGAGGAGGAAGGGGAGGAATTTGTTATTTACAACATTTGTCTTCCAGAGCAACCGCTATGCATACTGAAGCCCTGCTTCCTGGGAAGTGGTCAAACATCATGTGCTGATGGGAAGTAAAGAACACCTTTTGTTTTCCTTTGTTTTCAGGTGCATAACCTTTTCTATTGCTTTATTAAACTGCCTTTACCTTGACCCACAACCTTTTTTTTCATCTTGTTTTCTTCCCCCACATTCTGCTGAGGAGAGGAGTGACAGCAGCTTGGTGGGCACCTGGCATCCAGCCAAGGTCAACCCACCACAATTCAGTATTTGCTACAGGGGGTCTCATGCTCAGCAGTAGGACAAGAAGGTCTCCTATTAGTACTTATCAGATAATCAGAGCATCTCATACACTTTTCTGAATTTATTCAGGTTAAGGAAAAGCTGGATCTCCTTGTTAAGCACCCACTCTTAGTGGGAGGCATCACACTATCTTATTCACACCTCTAAATTAGGAAACTACTCTGTCACTCTCTCTGCTTAGAAAAACTATATTGTTTATGTTCTTCCTGTTGTTTTTTTCTTTCCAGATGTAGAGAAGTAGCAGAACTTAGTGACCTGCAGAAGGAATCTTTTACTCCAGATGTAATACCTAAGGTGAGAAAGTTTCTAAAATTAGGCACCTGCAATAGAGGATGTAAATGCCCTAGTATCTTAAAACAGGCAATGTTAATCCCTTCTTCTAAGAGCACATTTATATTTACACTCTCAGAATAATTCTATTTATTGTAAATTCAAGTAATTGAAACAAGGTTTTTTGAAATTCTGACTCAGCTTCCCAATAACAAGAAAGGGGGGAAAAAATAGTGGTTGTGGCACTTTGGGACATGGCTTAGTGGTGGACTTGGCAGCGATAGGTTTGTGGTTGGACTCAATGATCCTAAAAGTCTTTTCCAACCTAAATGATTCTATGATTCTATATGTAGGACATTAATCCTTTTTCATTAACTTCAAAGAAAAAAAAATCTTTTTCTTTAGGTCATGGCATTTTTGCCATTGGTGGTTTTTTGTTTTGTTTTCCCATAAAGACTCTTCTTTATCATGAAACAATCACTAGCTAGATGATTTGGTGCTACCAAAGTAAGCCTTTCATGATGACCCCTATCTTCTCACTTTCCTACATGTTCAGGCTCATCACAGTGAAAGAAAAAGCAGAAAATTATTTCTCCAATTTATTATTGCGTTTGTCTCGAGGCAATTTTCTGACTGAAATGACATAAAATCCACAGGGAAACAAGAGCTATGGACCTTATAAATATGCAGTCATCACTTCTCTGATCAAGCTTTTGGCTGTTGCTATGACTGTCATAATAAGCAGAAATGCTATGGGAGAAAAATAAAAAGGATTTTGTTTTAAATTCCTTGATGCATTCCCTAGCACCCACAAAATTGCTGTCTATTGTAGGCACCATGGAGTCTGAAAAATTATTACACACACAGTTGGCAGCTGCTGTCAGCTGAGATGGTAGCTGTTACTCACTGCAGAATGTCAGAGTCAATACTTAAAAAATCATTACAGATGTCTATTGTTCAGTGTATTATGTTAATGAGGATGATTTGGGCAATTGTTTTTCTTTTGCTGCCTGTTGAAGTCTCCTGGTATACTCCAGCTTCCTCCTTTTTTCATTTACTATTTTTCAAATAAAACACAGAAGAAATCTATCAGAGGAATGACATAAAAATTGTTTGTCTGGACAGAATACAGCCAGTATTATCTTCTGCTGCCTGTAGGCTCCTCATTAGTACATTTTCATGTATCCAATTACAATTTCTGTAAGCCAAGAGCCTTACATTCTGCCAGCAACGTGCTGCAGCTGGCACATTGCTCCCTCCTCACTGAGTGTGACTGGGTTTTGCAGATAGATGCTATTATTATTATGGTTTGCGTTAACAGGAGTATGATGTGCTAAAATATCTGTCAGCCAGTCCAAAATGCCTGAGAGCACTTATTTGACTTTTTGAATTTCACTTTGTGATCTAGCTGGACAGGACTACAGGTGACTACAGAAATATCGCTTATCTGCTATGTTGGGTGGCACTACATTATATGGGGAACCCCAATCAGTCTGGAAACAGATTTGTACCTAGTATAAACAGACAGTTGTGTGGAGGCTGGTAACTAGGGCTGTTGCATGAAGCTCAGGAAGAACTATGCAGGAATTGTCTCAGTCCTAGAGAAGCAGCGTTTTGTTATTGTTCTCATTGCCTATATGATCTAAGGAGAAGTGAGTATGGATGGAGACCTGATTCAGAGTGAAGCTTAGGGGAATACTGTATATTCAATTTTCTACAGGCCAGTAAGAAGAAAAAGTTCACAAAGGGGTCCTGAAGTCAATAAGCAGTATTATAGGTTCAGCAGGATGTTTGAGTCCATGAGTGAAAAATTCAAATGTGTAGTACGTGAGCTCCCTAAACCCTCAAAAGCTCACCTATACATAAATAATGTTTCTCACTCTTGTAGGTGCTGAACTCCACAGACTCAAAAAGGGCACCTGGGGCCTGACTTGCCAGCTGGCCTGAAGGAGCACTAGTTCCCTATTTGTTTTCACTTGAAGTGTTCTCCAGAAAGAACTTGGGTATTTTTTTTTCCTCTTTATACACATACCTTTTTTAAAACAGAAGTCTACTTCTATTCCCAAAAGTGGAATTCATAATTTTGAAAAGGGCATTATAATTTCAGATTTGAGCAACTCACTGTGCATACTTGTGTATTCCAGAGATCTATTCAGATAAGAAGCATAAATTATTTATTTTGTTTTTACCCAGTACCAAGGGTCAAAGACTCATCTTTGATTAGCTGATAGCTTTTATTTTTAGCCTCTCAGATGAATAGAAAAAAGTGGAAGGTGGGAAAAAAGTGATTGATTTTTATTCTTCACAAGGCTTCTTTGTGTATACTAAGTATTAGTTGAAAAAAGACACAAGCTATAGTAAGAATAGTAATACGGTCTGCAAAGCCACCCACCAAATAAGGAGCTGATAGAACAGAGAAATGACAAGCCAAAGGGAACAAAGCATTATCTGACTTGCATATTCACATGTAAATATCCAAATTTTAAAAGCCCAGCTCTATTCTACTATGAATCACCTTTCAGCCTCTTATCCTGGAATTATGGTACTTGACAATCTCATTTCTTCTGTTTCTAATTACACCTTCCTTTCCCTAAGTATAAAGATTGCCCTAATACTTTTTTTCCTTTAGATACCCATATTATATTACTTGGAATTCTCCCTCTGTGTTTTCTTTCCAGCATATTTCTCCTCTTTTATTTTCTTATTTTACTTGCTTTGCATATATTCCAGAATTCCCCATTCTCCCCACACAGCCATATTTTTTTTTTTTCCTGGCTTAGTGAAAAGACACTAAGAACAGTCAGGAAACTGCTATTCCAGAAGCATTGCCCAACAGAGAGCTGACAGTGTCTTCACACCTTTTGGAGAGTTTTCTCTGCCTTCTGTGAACATAGCGTAGCATAAATATTTCAAATACTTCAGGTGGCTGGAGGGCACATTTTCAGTTCATTAGAGGAGCAAAAGGTTGAAGGAGAGATATTTTCAGAATTTTTTGAGGAAATTCAACTAATTTCTTTCTTCCACAGCTAATTTATTAAAGAACAAGAGCAACAAAAAAAAAAAAAAAAAGGGGGGGGGGCGGGAGGGAAATCATTCAGAAATACCACTTCTGTGATTTGAGAGTTATTGGGTGCCTGGTTAGTTACCAGAGGCTTTTGTTAATTTTTCTAACTCTCCCTGGCTGTACGCTCTATCCTGATACAGTCAGCCTGCCCCAGTCCTGTGTGGATCCTTGGGTCCGTGCCTGCAGCATATCATCAGAGGTGTAACATGAAAGACATCTCAGCTGGGAAACAGCAAATGATAATCACCAGTAGCATGCAAGTCAGCATTTTTCCATTTTCACAATACTTTGGCAAAACCCCAATATTTCTATTAAATTCATACTATATTAATGAAAACTTTAATTTTGGCTTAAAAACAAAGTTTTCCAGTTTTGACAGAACTTTCAAAGGAAATCTCAAAGTAAGCTTTAGTCAACTCTCTAAACCAGACATTGCATACTTTCCTATGACTTACTTAACTGATTTTTTTGTTTCTTACATTCTTGTTTTCCTTTTTTTTTTTTAAATTTCTCTTTTTATTTCTTTCTACAATAGAATTATCTAAACAATGGAGAGAACTAGGAAAAATTAGTACTCCTTCTCTAGATGGAGACCCCATATTCTCCACACATTTTTTGTTCTTAGAGCAAACTGTGCTGGCTGAGCTGTAGTAAATGATTATTACAACATAAAAAATATTGTCATGTAAAGCTCAAGCTCAGTATTTTTCTTCTATTTATATATTCTGCCCTAACTAGGCACTATTGGTTCAAAAAGTGTTCCTCCAATTCCATTAATCTTTCCTCAGACTACCATTTTGCTCTTCAAGACCCTAAACCATCCTTGATCAGCTTGATCAGCAAACAAATGCTATAAATGACCAAATAGCTTTGGGAATTTTTGGGGTTTTCCTAGCCTTTCAGTCAAAGTCCTTCTCTTGGCAGGCGCTGCTGGTGTTTTTCTCGGTGTGTTATCTGTTTTTTGTGACACTACAGAAGTTTATATGCCTGAATTGAATTTTCAATATGACATTGTAATATTTTTTTTTTCTGTAGAGTATGATTCAGGTGATGGTAACAGCACCAGTAAAAAACAGGGTATGAGTATAATAGAAATGGTATACAAAAGAATGTTTTATTATTTCATTCACTCTCAGTCTTAATATAATCAGATTTATACCCCTTTTTACCATCATTTGACTAAAATAAAAAACTTCCTTTAAGCTTTAGAACTTAAATTTTTATCTGTGTTTAAAGACAAAGAGCCACCTATAACGATATTCATCCCCCAAATACATTTTCTTAAGTAATATCTTAACAGGTGTTTTCCTTATAAAAGGTGGTTTCTTGTCAGTTAATAAGACTGCTTCTACTTTTTCCTGATTACTTCAGAAGTCTACTTTACAAGTCCTTTTAATTCTGTCATTAGATTTATCTGACAGCCTGAAATGCGAGGGTCAGTCCAGTGAAGGATCTAGAAGCCCAATTCCTGATTTTAAAATGCTTAAGATAAAGAGGTATCTAAAAGTGTGTTTAGATGCAGAATTCATTAAATAATTAGGGGTTTAGGGAAAAAAACAGAAAGGGACACACACACACACACACCCCAACCCCCAAATCCAAACCTTTCTTCCTTTAGTGTCTGATAGAGGCAGACCTAGCCATGTGTGAAAGTCTGTACCAGCAGCTGTAGTGGGGCTGTCTGAGACCAGGTGCTGGTAAGACCCATCTTGTACATATTTATTTATTTATTTACACCACACATATATATATTTCCCCACTAGTGAACTGCCATCCTGCTCAGATAGAAAGGAGCAGGATGAGGCCATTGCTGCTGTTTGTCTTTTTCTGTGGGTGCACTGAATGTCTGCTTGTGATCTGTGCAGGTGGCCATGTGTATCTGTGGTGTGTGTTCATCCTGTGAGTGTGCACGCCTGATGAGCATACACCTTTTGCCTCACTACTGATTGCACCTGGGGTCATGGAGCTGTAGCAACCTCATCTCTTTCAGGCTTTTGGAGTGGTTCTGATAGATTTTCCTCTAACAGTGAGTACTTCCAACTGCCAACAAAAGCTGGCCAACATCAATGTAAAGACATGATTGAAAATAATTAAAAGCTCATGGAGTTTGGGGGAGGTTACTGGATCTTGAAGAAAGGACATGTCACTTGTCTTCAAGAAGTGCATGAAGGAGGATCTGGGGAATTCCAATTTGTTCACCTTCACCTTGGTGCTTGGGAAGGTGACAGAGCAGATAATTCTGGAAAACATGTGAAGGACAGGGAGGTGACTGGGAAAAGCGAGAATGGATTTACAAGGGGACAAGCAATTAATCAGCCTGATAGCCTTCTATCAGATGATTCAGAGAAAGTTGGTGTGGGTGGTAAGGGGAGAGCTGTGGATGTTGTTTATCTGGAGCTTAAAAAGGTTTTTAACAGTGTGTCCCATAACATTCTGATAAGACAAACTGATGATATATGGACTAGGTAAGTGGACAGTGAAGTAGACTGAAAACTGGTAGTACTGCTGAGCTCAGAGGGTTGTGAACAATGGCACAAACATCAGCTGGAGGCAAGTCTCCAGTGGTGTACCTCAGGGACTGGTAATGGGGTCAATTCTGTTTAACCTCTTCATTGATGGCACAGATAACAAGATAGAGTACACCTTACAGAAGTCTTCAGGTGAGAGTAAAGTTGGGGAGAGGAGGCAGCCAATACACCAGATGATCGTAGTGCCATTTAGAGGGACTGAGCAGCTGGAAATGAGCTTCACAGAGAAGGACCTGGCAGTCAGAGTAGACACTGAACTGGACATGAGTCAGCAATGTCTCTTTGTGGCAAAGGCAGCCAACAGTGTCCTGGGCTGCATTAGGAAGGGTATTGCCAGGAGGTCACGGGAGGCAATCCTTTCCCTCTATTCAGCACTGGTAAGATGCATTTAGAGTGATGGGTCCAGGTCTGGGCTTGCAAGTGCAAGATAAAGAAGGGCATACTGGAGCAGAGAAAAATCACTGGACATAAGAACTTAATTTAAAAACATTTAAACATTTACAACATTTTATGCCTTGGGGTTCTTAAACACTGCAACAGATTGATTGCCCAGAGAGGTTTTGTGGTTTCTAACTTCAGAAATATTAAAAAACTGACTGGACACAGTCCTGATTAATCTGCTCTAGCAGACCCTGCTTTAAGCAGAAGAATTGAAATAGCCTGTCTCAGCAGGTGCCTTCTCAATCACTTTTTGAATCTGAACTTAAAATAAAACAAGGTCTCCACTGACTTTTTCTCCAGTGTGACAAGTAAAATTGGAGAGGTTCCAGCATGCTTCAGGTTGAGTCCTGAGAACTCAACTGGAAATTTATCTGGTTTCTGAATACAACTGAATTGCCATGAGTTAATGTTGACTGGCTGCCAGATGCCATAAAGCCACTCTCTCCCCATCAGCAGAACAAGGGGAGGAAATAAAATAAAAAGCTTGTGTGTTGAGATAAAAGGAGGGAACTCAGTCACCAGTTACAGTCATGGGCAAAACAGATGCAACTTGGGGAACATTGCTTTAATTTATTGCCAGTTAATAACAAAGTAGGATAGTGAGAAATAAGAACAAAACTAAAACTTCCCCCCAACTCCTTTGTCCCGGGTTCAACTTCTCTCCTGACTCTTCTACATTCTCCCCCTGAGCAGTTCAGGAGGGATTAGGAATGTGAGTTGCAGTCAGTCCATAACGCGTTGTCTTTGCTGCTCCTTCCTCCTCACACTTTTCCCCTGGTCCAGCATGGGGTCCTTCACAAACAGCTCCAATGTGGGTTAGTCCCATAGGTTGCAGTTCTTCAAGAACTGCTCCAGCGCGGACCCCTTTGACAGGGTGCAGTCCTTCAGGAACAGACTGCTCCAGTGTGAGTCACCCATGGGCCACCATTCTTGCCAGAAAACCTGCTCAAGCATGGGCTCCTCTGCACAGGCCACCATTCCAGCCAGAAGCCTGCTCCAGCATGGGCTTTCCACAGGCTGCAGTTTCCTTCAGGGCACATCTGCCTGCTGCAGTGTGGCATCCTCCATGGACTGCAGGGTTGATTGCTCCAACATGGTTCTCCATGGGCTGCACCTGCACCCGATATGCAGATGTAGGCTGGAGAGCTGCTCAGAGTAGTTAAAAAAAAAGGGTGGCTATATAACATCAAATAAAATAAGTACCTCAGAAGTCAAATTTGAATTTTGGACTTAGATTATTAAGTATAATTTAAATTTCTGCTCCTGGCACCTAAGTAGCTGTTGGTATCTAGACCTTAACCCTCACCTAATTTACCACTAACATACAGTGCAAAGAAAACTGTGAATATAGGTAGAAATGGAGTGTTGCCATTTATTTGCATTATTAGGCTTCAGGATTACAGCAGGAGCATCACCAAGAGTGGACACCTCATTAAAAAAAAAAAAAAAAGGGTATTTTTTTTGTAAGTTTAACTATACCGTTTTCACTTCTATTGAATTTGTTCGCCAGTCACCCATCTTACAAAGCCAAGTAGACTTCAAGCTGTCATGCTGTATTCAGCTGCTGTCTCAAATATAGCTTTCCAAGAGACAGAAGCTCACTCCAGTCTGCAAATCAGGTGTGCCTGTGAAGATGAGTACTAAGAACATAAGCTTGTAGTTGTGGCTTTTCAGTGTCTCTGCTGTCAGACATTTCTTAACAAAAATTTTGCACAGATTTGAATCTGTTTCCCTGGAAGCTGAGAGGTTCTAAATATAAGAATCTGATTTTGACAGATATGAAATAAATAAGTCTAGGATTATTTTAAGTCCTGCTGGTTTAGCTTTATAAGACAACTTTTTGACATGTTACTCACATGTACTGAAATTATTTGAATTAATTTGCAAACACAGTTATGTCTATACTGGTAAATAAAATGGCACAGAACAATTTGTGACCACAAGAACAGATGGCATAGCATGGTCTGTGTCCTCACTGCTTGGGAGTTTCTCCCTCCAGAGCAGGCTACTCAGTTTCTTTGTTGTGCTTGGCCCTGGGTGTCCCTTGAGCAACATCTGATAGCCTATGAAATATGGTTACCACACGGTCCTCTGAAACATTCTACATACATCTATATTTCAATTCAAAGTGTATGAAACACTGGGAGTGCTATACTGTCCCCCACCGGTAGGTCAGTTTATTTTATAACTCTAATGATTTTATTCCATACCTTTGGGTGAGAACTGAGAACCCTTACAGGTGTGAAGTCTGGAATGGAGTCCTTTGGAGGACTTTGTAGGTAAAAAGAACCTAAACTCGGAGTAATTTTCATTGATACAGACTTTGGGGGAAGAATTTAGAATGAAATACGCCCCCCATCCCCACCTCAAGTAATGCTTAGTCTTTGTGTTGGAAACAGATAGATGCAGTGGTTCAAAGCAGAGACAGAAAGAAAATTAACAAGTAAATGCATGGTCAAGAAATGATACTGCAGCTTACCTTCCAGAACTCTCTTACTTATACCAGAGACATTCCTGAAAGAAGACAGTGTGTTATTTAACACATAAACCAACATTTTTTATCTTTGTCCCCTTTTTGCCTCTTGCTGTTGCATCTCAATGAGAAGTAAACTGGCAAGTCTCCACTCATTCATTTGTATATTAATGAAAATATGTTAAGACCTTTCACAGAACAGTCATGTTCTCCATATCACCATACAGAAGAAAAAAGAAGATTGTTAGGTGTTGGTATGGCAAAATTTTAATGCATTCAGCACATAATTTAATGCTCATATGAAATGAGTTTTTTCTTCATAATAGGAAGGTCAGCTCTTTCTGTTTTGTTAATGCTGAAAAGACACAAAGGAGCTAGAATCTCAAATGAGAGACAGAGATCTAAAACCAGGAAAAAATCCTGAAATAAGCTTAATTGGAATGTCAAACAATACAATCATTCATGTCCTGTAGAGAAGAAGATATTGACATGTATTATAGCAGAGTTTGCATTAAAAGAGAGCCATGTATCTCTCTATGCCATTGTGACTACTCCACAAATTTTCTTTTAACACATATCTGCAGCTGGACATAGTGGCAACTTAACAATAAAAAGTTTCTCATAATTTATTTTTTACTATTTCAACACAAATATAGCATGAAAAATGTCTTCCTAACTGTTGGCTTAACAGGTAGTATTCATCAAATCTTAGACTGAACAAATTAAACTAACCAACTTGTAACTAACTAAAGTAGTTGCTGAACTGCGTCTTTTAGTATCTTCCCCTGAGGACTGAGCAAAGAGACCTTACTAGCATGTAATTCATACCATGCTCAAAAGATTTCAAAATTATATAGAAAATTAACTTGTACATATCTCCAGTGTCTACCACAATCTATGTGGTAGATTGTCTAAATCTTTGAAATGAATCATACATCTCTAATTTTTGCATATGAGGAAAATATGAGGAAAAAGCAAAATAAAAAATGACAAGCATGTTATCTAACTCATCTGACCAGATGTTAATATACATTTTATAATTAAATAAACCAAATTATTTTTCTCTTTCTGATTAGGAAGACAGCTTAGGTTTACTAGTTCAGATATAGGGTATCCACATATGGTCAGTTTCTGTATCACATGACCATTACTATTTGCAAAAATTAAGAAGTTCATAAAAAATTGTCTTGTTGAAAGAAAATTAGGGTTTGTTGTTTTACATGGAGTCTCAGCTTCATTCACTGAATTTCTATTGTGATCCTTCTAGAGTCAATGCAGTATGTAATAAATTCCTCTACCTACCATCAGGATATAAATCTCTATCAGAAGCAGAGCAATCGACTAATAAAAAAGAGTAATCAAAATTTTAAAATAAAGCTTTACACATTTTTTGTGTGTGTGTGTGTCTTTTAAACATAGAAAATAAGAAAGGACATTATTTTAGCTTTCTAGGTTGCTGTTCATTCTCCTTCGTTCCCTCAGTACTCCTATCAGTCAAGTAGGCTTTGTTCCTTCCTAATTCCTTCCCAGGATGTTTCAAGTTTTCTTACTGAGTACATGGAAGAACCAAACAATATATAAATCAGCCAGATTCTCAACTGAAATTCTACAGAACCAATTTTCACAGAAGTAAAGGACAAAGAATGTTCTGTGGCAAATTTTATTTAGCCTCACAGCAGTCCTGCCTTGAATAATAATAATTATATTCCCTAGCTTTGCTGGGGGTTATGTGGGAGTATTGTTTCCCTTTGCACTTTTTTGTGTGTCAGAAAGGTCATTTAAAGCATAGCTAATCCATTTATCTAAGATCCTTTGAGACAGAAAGTAAATAATGTAGTACCCTCATCCCAATAAATCTTTATCATCTCAGTTACTGCATTCTTCCTTCCCTTGGGTATCAATTGCTTTGTTGCAGTATTTTTTTGCCCTAACATTTCATCACATTTCTTGTTTATACACATTTATTAAAAATCTTTTTACTAGAATGAAAGTTTAGAAACCTAACTGCAAATAAATTAACAAATAATTAATTGACTGCCTGCCTAAACTATTTTTCTGTATAGTTTTTTTCTCTGTTTGCTTGCTGCATGTACTTTTTACGTTTTTACTCATGTCTATATCTATTCCTTGTGATTTGTTCTTTTATCCCTTCTTGAAAATATGTTTAATCACATAAAGTCTCACATTTCTCTCATTTTTTCTTGTTATTTACAGTGTATTAGGAAAGCTGTTTGCTTTCTCAAATCTGTATCTCCTGAAATGTTTTTTTTTTCCTCATATATCTTTTTGTGGAGATGAATATTGTTTGGAGTTTTCGGATAAAATCTTTTATCAGCGGAAAATAGTTACCTTATTTTCCATAGTGTGCAGTTCCTTTGGTCTTGGTATCTCATTGCAGATTTCTTCCCTGTAGCAACTATTTCTTAAGGATGCTCAAGTCTTCTAGTAGGCTGGAATTCTGATAAGCATTGCAGGCTAAGTAAAACTAAATAAATACAAATTATTTTTTCAGTAATTTTTAAATTTCCAGCCTAAATATTTTAATACCCTGCAATTTATCTTCCTAAATAAAATAAAATCACTGTATTTTAGTTAAAGACAAAAAAAATAAATGTGTAGATTTGCTTTTCTGCAGGTATTACAAGGTATTATTAAGCATGGTCCTGCAGCATTACAGTCATTGCAAATTTTGACACTGGCTGTCACGAGCATGCCTATGAGGCCATCTGCTTGTGGAAAGGAAAAGCCTTCTTTGTAAATGCAAGGTGACAATTGGAGGTGAAGCTGTCTTTTGAAAGAAAGTAAATATGCCAGTACATAAATACTGTAAATAGATTTAACTAAATACAGTCTACATATTGATGTATAAATTCTGTGTATTTGTAAAGTATCGTCTTAAGACCTCACCTGCCATCATCTTAGTCCCTTTGTCAGTCTGTTGATTCATTTCAAACAGTACAATAAGTCCTTTAAAGCAGTATATTTCTTGGAATGATATAAATTACTTGAATGATTATAACAAAACTTTGTTGCCTGGAGACAAAATTATCCTTTTCCACAGTGAGACATTATGATCACAATGTGAAAAAGAGACATCTAGTCTTAATTAGAGTTATCACAGACAAATCAAAAAGCACATATTTTCAGGACTGTCTTCCCCTTCCCTTTCCAGCTGCTTGTAGGAACAGAATGCCAGAAATATTCCCACAGAAGATAAGGCAAAAGCCTGTAAAACTGCTCAAAGCCTAGTAAAATGGCTTAAAGCAGACCTCTGCAAAGGACATGCAGTGAAACTTTTCTACCATCATTTTTTCCTGGATTGACATCTTGGTTATCCCACACATTATTAGTTAATTTATAATGGTGTGTTTTTCACAGTGTATCTAGTGTGCAGTTCTTACCATTGAAGTATTACAGAACCATGAACATGCAACTATACAAGTTCCTGACATCACCGAAGTCATACCCCTAATTAAACTTCCTATCTCTTTAATGTATCATCTGGATGGCCTTTAAAAAAACTTAAGGTAGCATCCTGGGTTTTAGAGGTGGATTTTTTTGGCTTTCAACAGATTCTTGTAATCAGACATCGTGAAAACCATTCTTTAAAGTCAAATGCAATGCAAACTAATCAACTATAAAGCCTGTCATGCTGCTTAAAAGATAAAGCACACATAGATATTTAGGACAAGCACAGTATTTAAGAGGTAATTTCTCTACTAAAATCTCTCAGAACTGTTAAAACTTGCAAGTTGACCTACACTTCTGCCCCAAAATAGCAATTACTGTGTCCACCATATTTCACCTCTTATGTCGGAAATTACTCCTTTAAAATAATAAATGGGTCCACAGAAAAAATATTCATAAAATAAAAAAAAATATGCAAATTGAATATTTGGAATCTGAGAAAGAATTATTTCTAAGCTATTTGATTCCTGGTTATTAAGGCAGGAGTCTGTGTTCAAGGTTTCACAATTGCTAAAAGATACATTTAGGATAGAACATCACAAAGGAAAATAAAGAATAGCCTTTCTTATGATCATATTAACCCTATTATTTTACAAAAATTATTAACTGACAGATTATGGAAGTTATGATTGCTGTTGGCTAAAATCAGATGAATAAATAATATACAGAGCTATATGAACAGGTATCTTGTCAGACCAAATGTCAAACTAGTATCTGTTCTCCAAAAGTAGCTAAGAGCAGATTTTTAAGTAAGAACACAGTAACAGACCAATCATGAGATTTTATTTCCTCAGAGTATCTTTTTTTCTATGTAGTTCATGCCTCAAAACATCCTAAACCAGGAGTAGTATGATTTTAGCTAACATAGTGAAATTTGCTCCCATGGCTTTTAACCTCATTTAGAATTTCACTACCCACATCTTGCAAGGAGATTAATTGCATATTATTGCATATTATATTGCAATTACATATATATACATATATACAATTACACATATAGACATATACATATATATTAATATGCATGTAATTTCATATTATGAGAAGAACTGCTTCTGTTCCTTTGTTTTGAACTTCATTAAACAACAACAAAAAAATCTGTTAAACTTTGATTTCTTTATTCTTCTATGTAGTTGTCTTATTGGGAGATTGATGTAGGACTAGGTGTCCTATTAGATGACTTGTCCTATTGCTCTAGTGTTCTCTATGAACATTTTCCACACCACTTATGAATTACACTTATAATAAATTCTTTAGTCAATCTTCCCCACCCCACCCCCCAAAAAAAAGTAAAAACTGAAGGGTTCTAGTTTAGTTAATTTTTCCTCAGCAAAAACAATTCCTTATTTTCTTTTTGGTACTGTTAGAGGTCAGATATAATTTTTTTTTGACATGAGGGGATGTAAACTGCACACAAAATTCAGAAAGACACATATATATATATATATATGACATATCCTATTTTCTTTGGGGTATTTTGTCTGTTTTTTTCTAATTCTTTCTTAATAATACCCAGTGAACTTTTTTATTTTGAAATAGCTACTGACTGAAGAGATGAAGTTTCCACAGAACCGTCTGCGTCTCCAAGATCTTATTTCTGGCAAGTAGTAGTCAGCTCAGAGCACAATATTTAAGCACAGATTTTTTTTTTTACCCATGTGTGTTACTCTACATTTATCAGTGGCAAATTTTATCTTTTGTTTATGTCTCAGTAGCACAGAACTGTAAGATCTTTCCATAGTTCTCTACAGTCTTTACCACCTACCTGAATAATTTAATATCATTAGCAAACTTTATGATTTTATAGTCGTTCTTTCCAGATTTTCATGAATAAATTTAAGAGCTTAACTACCAAAACAGACAACTGTGGGAGATAAGGATGTTAAAAAGTAAGAAAAACCTTAGTAGATAAGATTAAACCAAAGGTATTATTAGCCTATATCCTGTGCTCGGCAATGGATAACATCAGATGCTTACAGAACAAAGCATATATGACATAATGGCATTGCCCCTTCATCTAGCATCTTTCAGTACAAAACTTCTGATCCTCAAGTGATACTTTTACAGCCCTAGTAAAACTTCATTGCTAGGTATGCCTCTACAGTGAAAATTTACACTTATATCTTCTGGTTTCTGTCATTTATTTAGTGTTTTACTTATGTAAATTATTTTATCCCTCATAGGTTTATATAACAATCCAGATTGGATGTGACCTTGAAAGATCATCTGATCCAACCTTTCATGGAAAAGGGAACCTAGATGAGATTATCAGAAAAGGATCATAGATGAGATTATTGGGAGTCTAGATGAGATTATCCCAGTATTGCTCAGTTTATCGATCATTCTTTGGTGACCAACCTTGTCAAACGCCTCTCGGAAGTCCTCATAGACTATATTGGATGGGTCACATTTATATCAGCTGGATTTTTTTTGTGGCTACTGATAAATCTGCCCTACAGCAATAAAGAGTCTATTCTTCATTTCCAATGCAATGTTGAGTATAACTTTCATAGATATAGTTTCACCCAAACTACTTAGCATGTGAATGTATTTTTAAATGACAGTGGTCACAGAAATAGTAATAACATATCTGTGAGAGGAAGAACTATGTTTACAGATTCCCTGATGACCTGTCAGAGCACCTTTCTAGAATTTTGATTGGTTTTGTTAAAAAATTCAGCTGGCTGAGTCCAAGCACATGAGCTACTTCTTGTTAAGTACTGTTCAGAAGAAAACTGGATCCAAGGGCTCCCGTTCCTTCCCTTGGGAGCTGCTTTGAAGCTAAAACTGTGTTGCTTGGCCCTGCCTATGCTCTCACCCTTGACACCAGCTTTGCCTTCACTTCAACTTGTTCTTGTTGCTCCCTAAAATGTCCCAGATGGAATTTTGCTATGAATAGACAGAACCAGACAGAATATAGGGTGGAAGGGACATAAGGATGTCAACACTGGTCCAACCTCCCAGTCAAAGCAGGTCAAACTTTGAAGTCAGATCAGATTACTAAGGTCATATTCAGTAGAGCTTTGAACATTTCTTGGAATGGAGATTTCATAGCCTCCTTGGGCAACATGTTCCAGTTCTGGATTACTTACACTGAATCTTTCACTGATTTATTTTTTTTATTATTTTTTCTTGCATCCTTTGGTTTTGTTCTGGGGAGGTTTTTGACTGTTAAAAACCCCAACCCTCTATGAGTTTTATGTTCCAGAGTCAGTTGTCTGACATGTAAATGTTTACAATTCAGATGTCTACATATGTGTTATTTGAATAGATCATGTCTGCTAAACAGCACTATAAAGTCCACTGGTTTGGATTAGTGACCCACGCACAAAAAACTAATGTCATCACATATGCCTTAAGTTATTGATGGTAATCACAGGAACTGGCAGCTTTCTCAGAGAACATGTGAAGGATCTGTATTCATCTTTAATAGCAGCTGCTGGTGACAATATGTACCTTGTGTGTGGACAACTGAATCAAATCCACTAACTGTATTATTGGTTTTACTTTGACTATATTCAGAATTTAGCCACTTAGCTCACTTGAATAAACCCAGATTTAGACAATTAATTACAGATGTATACAACATAGAGCTGAAATCCAACCTCAAAGACTTCAAAGACAGGTGTCTAGAATCTGAAATTTAGCCCTATTCTAGAAATCTGATTTCCCAACTACTTTCTATTTTGCCTGAAAGTAATTTTTTTTTTTTTTTTAATAAAGGTGAATATAAATTCTGGCAGTGATCTGGCAATTTGGGAAGCATTGACATAAAACAGGGACTTGTGAATCAACCAAGCCACTTGAGTTTCCTCTTCAAGTAAATTAAACTTCCTAAATTTCTTTCTGAAATGAATTCTCATTGCTTCAATTAAATTCAACTTCAAAATGACTTTTGAAACAAAGTAGTTGTTTGAAATAAGGATAAACAAAGCATGAAAATTCATACTACCAAAAATTTTGTCCATCTTGGAGTGGGATGGCATGAGCAACTGCACCCTGGTGAGTGGGGTGGAACTGCAGGGTGCAGTATTCAGGGTGACTGTTCAGGGACCACACCTTGGTTGTGTGAGCCTGTGGGGTGCTTTCTCAGCAGCATATCTGTCAGTAAGCTGTTGGGAGTGGTGGGGGTGCACTGAGGATCCTGAGCTGCCACAGGAATACTGTGCATGGAGGGGAACCCCACTCCCTGGGCAGTGGGGTGCTGGTGACCTGCATGACCCGTATCTGTGTGTGTGAATGAGTATGTGTGTATGTGCCTGGGGTGTGTGTTTGTGTGTGACAGGGCAAGAGAGAGGAGGTAATTAGCTGCAGAAGGCTATTTGGAAACTTGTAGGTGTTTATTGACTTTTTAAAATGCCTAGTATTGTGGTTTATCTTCTGTATTGCTGATATTGACCTTGAATGTGTAGTTCACCAATCGCTTGTTTATTACTTGTCATTAATAAATCTATAAATCACTTTGATCATTATTTTATTTAAATTACATGAACTGAGAAGTTTTTACCTGTGACAGATATCCTGAGGTTCTCAGGTCTTTGTTGTCAATAGCTGGAATACTTATTTATTTTTTTGCCTCCAAAAATGTATTTTGATTTCACAGGATACAAATATAAATATTGTCTGCCCTGTCAGACCCCAATATTTAAAAATATTTCAATTTTAAATTTAAATAAAATAAAATAAAAAAAAATCTTGATATTTCTGAAAATTTTAGTTCCACAGATCTGTATTTCAATATTGTTAAGAATGAATGTCATTAATCATAGGCCTAATTCAATAGCCTGCCCCGTGGCATCCTGCCTGGCTTCCAACTAATCCAGAAGTGTTACAAATTACAGCTCTATTTGCATCTCTTGGAAACACTGTGGTATTTAAATAATGTTAAACATCTCCATTTGGACAACTACATCAAGCTCTCTATCAGCACTTAAAATGGGAACATTTACACACAATGGAAAAGATTCTTGCAGAATGAGAACTGTCAGCTGGATACAGACTCATGTAAAGAAATTTCTGGGGAATTGGGTCACCAATGTGTCATTGAAACTAGGAAAAAAATTGGCACAATCAAACCAGTATGTGAAAAACTTGCTACTTAGGTTAAAAAAGAAAGAGCAATGAAATGTTTTGTGATAAACACTGAAGGATTTATAGGTGAAATTACTGGTTTTCTCCCCATAGTGATATACTTCATAAAATAAATATAAATAAGAAAAAATATGTATTTTTAATCTGTGAGAAAATTTGGATAGGTTGAAAGAAAATCAGAGAAATATGTAGTACCCATTGCAAAAGTAGGATCCTAATTACTCAGTATCAGAATACCCATAAGACACTATCACCAGCAGGTTTTGCAAAACCCGTTCAAATCACAACAAACTCTTTTATCAGGCCTACCCTTTTAGTAATTTCAAACCTAAATCTCTCAAAGATTACTAACGTGCCAGACTGGGAAATCCATCTGCAATTATTTAGTCAGTATTTGAGGTAAAATTAATTATGTTTCATTTAGTATAAGAGACCTAAAAAGAAAGATTTTGGGTAAATGAAAATGGTTTAAATCCATATGGAAACATCTTTGGTTATATCAGGTTACATTACAGGTATCTGCATATTTGTTTTTCAGACTCTGCACTCACGTCACACTATTTCTCGTAAGTGCAAAGGTTTTCTCCAGTTTGAAATGCTTAAAATACACTTCATATCATGATCTATTTGACAAAGGGGTATATTCTCAATTGCTTCTGATAAGACACAAGGTGCAAAGAAGCACACCAGAGGGGAAGGGGAGGCAAAAGTGGCTTTTTGCCTGGATTTTCTCTGTTCTGCAGACTGATATAAGTGCTGGTCCTCACAACAGATTTACATTGTCACTGAGCTGCTTTGCATTCCACGGTTGCTTTAAAACAAAGCACTTCAGCTGTGCTTCTCTCACCCTGGTATGTTACAGCTGCTTCCAACACACTTCTGGGCAAGACAAACCAGAGAGAGAAAAGTGTATAGTTTCTCCCCTGTAACTGTAGGGGAACTCTTATAAATTGCTAATCTCATGTGTAGGAATACAGTCATGAGAATCACAGTTAAAAAGTTTATAAATTTACTGTTTAAGCAGTAATGTCCATTCATGTTCACTCTCCTCTCTGGAACACTAAATAAAATAGTTTATGTCTTTTTTTTTTTTTTTAATTTTTTTTCCTGGCTGCTAGTGACTGGTAACATTAGAACAAAAGTGAAATTGAAATCTGATTTAATAAGAACAATAGCAAAACTCAAAATTGAATTAATGTGTTTAAATGATCAGTTCTGAAATACCAATTTAAGTACAATATCATAACCCTGTAGTCCTTGCAAAGATTTTAAAAAGCATTATGTCCATTATGTCCAGAAGACAGCTTGAAAACACTGAGACCTTGAAAATGAGTCAGAATATAAATGTTTCATGGGGCCTAAGCAGTGCATGTGTTGAATTTCACGTTTGATGAACTTCTGCCTAAATCATTTTTGCTGCCCAGTTTGTGACAGACTCATTTTACTCAAAATTTTCAAGCATTGAAAAAAATTACATGGTTTGCCCAATTTAAGTCAATGAATGTGTCATCTAAGCTGATAGAGGTTCTCTGCTTCCTTCCACTGGTGTGTGATAGGAAAAGAAAACCAGAGTATTTCTTTCTTTTTATTTATTTTGCTGTCTAGCAAAAAAAGAAAATTCTGCAATATTTTAAATGTTGTAGATAACTTTAATGCAATGAAATTGTAATGATATTTATTGTTGAAATAACGTTTAACAAAAGTAAAACAAAATGAAACAAGCATTAATTTGGGGTTTAGGTCCTCAGCCAAACGTTGATATATTACTGAATAAAATTGAGGAGGCAATTTGGTTTCAAATTTATTCCAATATTTGCACCATTGGAAGTATGAGATGGAACTAAAAAGTAATATTTTTATTAGACCAAAGGTAAAGACTGGAAAAGGCAGAAAGCTTTTGGACACTGTTTCTACATATATATGCTACAGCATATTGCCATTATTATATTATTTCCAGAACTAGAAATACAAAGAAAGGCCTGAAAGCTCCAGAGATATGAACAGAAAGACACTAATCTAGAAAATTAAAAATAATTAGTTTAAGACAATTTTAAAAAATATCTACCTATAATTCAGCAGTTCCAGAACCTGGAACAGGATCAGCTTATTCCTGATCCACAAGTGCAGTAGTCTTAATGACACATTTTCATAACAATTAAAAAAAAAAGGCTTTTTTTATCAGGTACTTTCAAATCCATGTATTTCAAAGGACAGAATTATTAGCAAATTCCCTCAGATTAATTTCTTGAGATTATTTGAGACTTTTTTTTTCTCCATTCCTTCACTTTTTTTGTATCCCATCAACTAAGTAAGGGATTCCGAGTCTGCTAATTTTATGTTCATTCATTCCAGACATTCTGCTTCATCACTCCTTCCCTTCTTTTTACCTTCCTCTAATTTGCTCACTTTATGCCTCATTTTCTCCATCTCATGTCTCCCTTTATATCTTTATTTCTTCAGAAGTGTATACTTCATATATTAGGTATATGCAGTAAAGGTGAGTGAAATAATTTTCAATATAAGAGACTTAGATACTGTGGTGTTGAACGTGGTAAAAGAACTAATATTGCATAGAAAAAAGATAAATGATATGGCAGGGTTGCTTATAATTAAACTATAGACATTTAATCTCACTGTCATTTGTTCTCTTATCAGACAATAAAATAATTACTAAAATTAGTATTTCCCACTATACAAATAAAAACTTATTTGAGTAAACAAAACACCCTAAATACGCTATTTCAAAACATTTAATTTTTTAAGCATTTGATTTTTACTAACTGACATATCTTCTTAACTGAGATTGCATTGAGAGGTTTTCACTAAATATGGCTTCCAGTTATACATTTTGTATCATCTGGATTATTTTAATTGCCCCTGTGGTTTCACTGCATAAGAGTTAGGTGGAGTTAGGAATCAAGATGAGGAATATGACTCATGACTGCTAGACTGCAACTCACATTTTCAGGCTTTCCTGCAACACAAAGATATGCACATTTATTGTTTTGTAAAGACCTTACATCATCCCTTCTGAAATGCATATTCATAACAAGAAACAAACATAATGCTTTCTTAAAACACTGTACCCTATCTCCTCCCTTCCTATTTAACTTCATTGTTATTGCTGTTGGGAAGTGGAGAGCCTATGGGAATGTTAGTAAGGGATGATACCAACAGTAATAGCAAAGCAAAGTTAGTCACTTATAACAAAACATAAGATGAAAGCTTCTTAAGAAACAAAAACTAATATCTTAAGAGATTAAAAGCTCAGAGGAGAGCTGGAGGAAGATACATTTCTGAAAAAAAATGGATTGCTTAGCAGATGCATAGCATTTCTCATTCTGCTGCTTTAATTTTCTGGTTTTGACAAAAAAAGATGCATTTCAGTCAAATTGTTAAACAGAACAAATAAGAAGACTGAATTTGGGCATCCTGAAGCAGCAAAGAACCATGCACAGAGACAACGGGAAGTGGTAGATTGAGCAAATCATCTGGACAGGTTGTTCTCTCTGCCCCTTAAATGATGTGTACATCCTTTCCATTTTAAGTACACAGTGCCCCTTGAATTCAGGAATAGAGGTGGATCTCTGGATACTTTCTATTAAGCTGTAACACTGACTTTCTCTCTACAATAGTTTCCTACCTGGGCCTTTCTTTTTGCATACTAATAAGACAGAACAAAAAACATTCTCTAATGCCAAGACCAAGTGGCACGGAGTATTTAATTTTATGCATTCAAACTGTTTGTCCCTCAGTAGGTTTTACTCTTCTGTACCACCATTCCGTAACAGTGCCTGTAATTTTGTATCCCCCAAATTGTGATGGGATTCCTTAGGAAAATGCTACTTGGACTGCAGGAAAAACATACCGTCGTCCAACTTGATAATACATATGAACATGGCCCACAGAGCAGCACCAGCTGTAGTTTAACAATATTATCATAGCCTTAAGGGCCTTTTCCTCATGGTTTTTGTCTAAGTTTGCCCCTGTGTAACTTAAAGGATGGAAAAGGTGAGGGCAAGGAATTAATAATCCTGATTTGGGGTTTGAATTATATGAATTCAGTGCAGAGCAACAGGAGAAAGAGAAAGAGTTATTCATGTGATTTCTCTGACTCCTCCCTGCAGGGAGACCAGACTGGTCTCAATAGCAAAACAGACAGGGCACTGTTCCAAGTTTTATCAGCATCCTTTACAGTCATTTAGTTCAGCTAGGAACATATGAATCATAGGAGAGAGAACAAAGGACTATATGCCCTGGCACAGTTTTAATACTTCAGGGCTAAAAGAAGAGGTAGTGGAGATAACTGAGTTTTCCACATCTTCAGTGCTTATTCTTGATTAACTTGCTTCTATTAATCATTTATAGGTAGTGTGCACTAGGGGAAAACACTGATTTCTCATCTAATAACAATTTCATAACTTTTCTTCAGGGATATCACAAGTTTTTAAGAAGGTTTAGCTTGAAAATAACAAAGTTAGCTTAAATATAAAACTTTTATTTCCATGGTAATCCATGGCAAAATGACATCTGTATACTGATACATAAGTATATGTATTTAGCTTCTTTCCTGGTAAAGGAAAATACATGGCAACCTCTTTCCCATCCCATCTAACTGAAGCGTTCCTTTAAAAATATAAATATCTGAGCAGCTCATCTACTAATAAACCAGAGCCTTGACATTACTGGGAGAACAAGGGACTTTGGTGTAATCTAAAAGAGCCTGTCATTTCAGTTACTGAATCTGCTTATTAGCAGACAAAATAAATAAACAAAAACTGATTTCTGTTACCACGTGCAACTGTATATTGGGCTGGTTTAAGCATTATTTTGCACACTGCTATCGATCTTTCTATTAAAAGCATAAAGTATTCTGAAACATATTATGCTGTATGGCTCTTATAGCCACAGAGCAGCTGGGCTAAAATATGAAAGGCAGATGCACAATTATAGAGGATCTTACTAGTACAATCAAGGTCTGTAATTAAGCCTCTGTCTTCATAGATATATCTGGTCTCTACCTCTTTACTGTGTTCTGGAATATGAGATTTACTGTTCTTTGGCAATAACGTGTGTTGGGGTTTCTGTGTACACTACACACCTCACAAAGATATGCATTATCAAGGCCTTAGTGTCAATGAACTGAATTTCAGAGGAGGGCTTAATTTATCTTCTTAGGAGTTTTAAAAATTTTCATTAGTCACATATTTGCCTGTATACATTTATATTTTTTGAAAGAACATGACTATCTGAAAACAATGGTATCATAGACTATATCACACTTAAAATAATAGCACAGTTGTCTGTAGAACTGTTTTGTTTTCTTGAAATTCTGTGCACTATGTAAGTAATGTGGTAACACCCACAGGCTAAAAGGATTTTCCATTTCTATTCTCTATTTTGTTATTAGTTAGAATGCATTTAAAATGCATTATTCAGTTTTGTATATATAAAATAAAAAATATACATATTATAGGTCACAGATTAAGGATCAAAATCACACATGTAATTCCAAAGCAAACAGACTGTAAATTGTCTCTATGCTGTTCTCATACTTCATCAGTGCAGTAAGAAATGATGTCACATACATAGAATCACAGAACACTTTAGGTTGGAAGGGATTATCCAGTCCAACCCCCCTGCCATGGGCAGGGACATCTGACACTAGATTAGGTTGGCCAAAGCCCTGTCTAAGCTGAACCTGAACCTTCCAGTGATAGGGCGTCAATCTCTTCCAGTGTCTCACCACCCTTATTGTAAAACATTTCTATTTTACGTCCACTCTAAATCTACATTCTTTGAGTTTAAAACATGCTTCTTGTCCTGTCACTACAGCTCTTTTGTAAAAAGTCTTTCTCCATCTTTCTTATAAGCCCCTTTTAAGTACTGAAAGGCTGCAATAAGGTCTCCCCTTCTCTTCTCGAAGCTGAACAACCCCAGCTTCTTCAACCTTTCTTCAAAGGAGAGGTGTTCCAGCCTTCTGATCATCTCCATGGCCCTCCTCTCAAACTGCTTTAACGAGTCTGTGTCTTTCTTGTGCTGAGGACTCCAGAGCTGGATACAGGACTCCAGGTAAGGTCTCACCAGAATGGAGTAGATGGGAAGAGTCACTGCCCTCAACCTGCTGGCCACACTTCTTGTTATGCAGCCCAGGGTATGGTTGGCTTTCTGGGCTATGAGCACACATCGCAGTCTCATGTCAATTTTTCATCTGCCAGTATGCCCAAGTCCTTCTCTGCAGGGCTACTTTTACTCTATTCGTGGTCCAGTCTGTACTGATACTGGTGAGTACCTTGGTGCAGTACTGGTGCAGGACCTTGTACTTGGCCTTGTTGAACTTCATGAGGTTTGCACAGGGCAGCTGCTCAAGACTGTCCAGGTCCCTCTAGCAAATCTACTGCACCACTCAGCTTGGTGTCATCTGCAAACCTGTTGAAGGTGCACTCAATCCTACTATCTATGTGGTTGCTGGAGATACTAAATAGTATTAGTCCCAGCATGGGCCCTTGGGGGACACCACTTGTTACTGGTTTCCACTTGGACATTGAGCCATTGAATGTAACTCTTTGGACATGGCCATCCAGTCAATTCCTTATCCAAGGAATAACTGTCCTTCCATCAAACCCATATCTCTCCAATTTAAGGCTAAGAATGTTGTGGGAGACCATATCAAGGACCTTAGAGAAGTTCAGGTAGATGATATCCATAGCTTTTCCTCTGTCCACTGATGCAGTCACTCCATCACAGAAGGCTACTAGATTAATCAGGCATAACTATACAATTAATTTAACAGTTCAGTAGGAGTAAAATGAGAAGTGAGGCTTCACGTAAAATCAAGCAGCCCATACATTGTCATTGTAAACATGCAAGCATACACACATGGTTAACAAGAATCATACTTTCAGGCTTTGAAGGACATAAAGGTTGTACTGAATTAGTTCCTGTTGGAACACAGTGGCATGAGTATAAACAAGTCTATACAAGTGTCACATATGCAAGAAAAGATAATTACAGCCTATAGGAAACAAGGGAAAAGTTCTCAGCAATTTCAGTGTTATTATATTAAGCATTATGCGAAGAGTTTGTTTATAAGTAGAGAAATCTTTCCTTTTGCATTTAAATAAAAGATGCTTTACTAATTATTGTGGATTAATAAATAAATCCCATCATTGTGCACCTAAACCTTGCAAAATTAAGAAATTTGGGCTTGATCTGATCTGTCTAGATTTCACACTCTGTTGTACCTATACAATTAACATACATGTATATACGCATACACCTCTTGTTAAACTGGAGCCAGACTAAAATCAGTATTTCGTATTCTAATGACAAAAAATGAATATCTTAAAACCCTCTCTATTTTATAAAAGGTGAGAAAAAAAGCTGAGCTGAGCTTCAATAGGCGTTCTAATAGGCAGAAGTTTGCGCATTAGGGCCAGAAACATACTGCTGACTCTACACCATTGTTACAATGAGGATAAAGGTTGCCCTGTGCATGTGAAGAAGACTTTTTATTAAATACTAAATGCATGAATTTACCCTGTGTGTTCTTTTCCCACTCTATTCTGCAGGTTTTATGAGAAAAACCTTCAGCACTGGGAATATGATTTATTAAATATTGGAGCTCTTTTTTGAGAATAATTTGAATCAGAGGTTATTAGGGTGGAAAGACACTCATAAATTTAAGTTTTGTATATTGATTGATTTTCCTGAGCTATGAGAGATAGCTAGGATGCACTAACAAGCCATTTATTTTCAAGAAAAATGGAAGAGACTTGAAATTATGATGCTCGCCCAACACCAGGCATGAGAGTTTTGAAAATTGGATCTTTGAACTGGATTCAACTTTACTGGTAAAAGTCTTGAATAAGGTTTTGTTACTTGACTCTGTCTCGATAAATATGAACTATGTGGATCCTGGTTACTGAGGAAACATGCTGCAAATGTCCTACCACTACTGCATTGTAAATAATGGCACAGTAGCCTTGCGCTATTTGGAATGAAAGGAATGAAAAAGAATGCAAAGGCAGAAATCAAAGCCAAAGAACTGCAACAGGTAGATAGCCAGTGTTACACTGCTGAGAAATGCTAGAATGCCTTAAGCAACTATTTCTAGGATTTTCTTTCCACATCCAGAAAATACCTGTGGAGTACACAGTTATTCCTTGAGTCTGGAGTAACACAAATTCACAAGAAAAATTAGAGTTTTGCTTTGGAATTAAACACCAACTCCTATTTGATTCTAATTCTTTCAGTATACTTGATATAAATGTCTCTTTTATGAACCTGTAGGGTGTGATAATTTTATATTATCAGTATAAGCCATAATTTATGGAATTTAATGGAATATATATTTATATTTGTAATTTTATTATATGTATTACATTTATATTTTTATTATTTATTATGTATGTGTAAGTTTTCTTTCCAGGACATTTCATGAAGTTTGCCTTCTGATGTTTGTTTACCATGGGAAAGATCAACAGCAAAAATGGCAATTGGAATGAATTTATGCTTTTTGAGAAATCCTTTTCTTTCAGTTGAGTGACTGTTACCCTGAAGTAGGATAAAAGATTTGACCTTTTTTTAGCTTTATGGAGTGATGCAACATAACCCTCAAAATATTTGTCAAAAGTTTTGGGAATCTGCAGTGCCATGATTACCTCCACAGAAACTACTATTCAATGAAATATATCATTTCACTCCATTATCTTACCATATCTAGAGAGAGAGAGAGAGAACACCTCCAACCATCTAATTTTTTCTCTAATAAAGAGGAGAAAAACAACTTCTTACTGTATTTGTTCTAGACTATGGTAAAACAGCCTATGTTATGCCATCTGGTTGAGCATAAATAGTGGGGTTTAGGACTGAAATCATGTTTTAAACAGCATAATAAAGACATCTTACATGATTCATGTAACAGGCAAACATGTTCAACCAAGTGGCATAGACAAAAATATTCAACCTGCATGGCAGTCGAGCCATATCATTGAAAACGAAAAGTAGAAACTTTCTCTTCACTGTCTGTAACAAGGTAACTGTTGGTATCAGACTGTGTTTTTCCCTGAATGTTATAGAACATTCTAAACATTAAGAGAAGGGATGCATCTGAATTCAATATAGATTTCAAAGCATTCAAGGTTTGGGTCTAGTATGGCTGTTGATCTAGATATGTAATGAAATATCTGACCCTCTGAAATACAAGGGAATTTATTGCACTGCAGTCTAAGAACTGCAGGAAGTAAGATAACTGTATAGACTAACACATAGGTTCACAGTTAAAGATGCTGCAGGTTTTAAGAAATCAGTTTTGATGCAGTAATATGTTACTTTCTGCATTATACTAAAGGACGCTAGGGACACTTCTTTGACTCCTAGGTTTAGGTGGCAGCCTTATTGTGTCCACTTGCTTAAACTCTCTCTTATCCCCAGACAGGATTTGTTCTTCTATACTGACTAGTGGGATGTGCTATCCAGGCCCAGGTGCTTTCTGGGGAACAGCTGGCATACTGCAAAACCGTGCTGGAGATGGTGCTAGCAATTAAGTATTGATAATGACAAATCTTCTCCCTGGCCCTGTGTTACTTATGCATACAGACATAGCCTAAGTGAGTGTTTCATGGCTGTTTGTTAATATCACTGGTGTTAGCATTATCCCTTATTTAAATATAAGGCACATCTCTAATACTTTCATTGTTTTGAAAGTTGAGGTATATGACAAGTATGTCCTCTATAAATAAAAATAAATCACATTAATCACATTAATTTACATTCTATAGCTGGAAGAAAATGCACTGTATATGATTAAAGTATACACCTGGGAACAAAGACTCCTGTATTCTGGTGCTGCAGGCACGTGTTACCTAGTCCTCAAGTCACTGAGTTGCCTATGCCTCATAATTCCTACCTGCAAAAAAAAAGCATATTCTGCTCACTAACCCTAGAGAAATACTAATAGCCTACAGTTAAAAAAAAAAATCAGTCTAGAAAGGGAAAGAGGTTAAACTTTATCTTTGAAGAAATGATAGATTTTGGTGGGAGGGGGAAAAAAAAAAAAAAAGATATGTGTAGGCAAATAGCCAGAGTAGTCTATGACAGAAGGAAGGGGCTACTCCTGCCTGATAGATAACCTGACAGGACACATATGTTAATATTATTCCATCTAACAGAAAATCATAATTGCATTTTAAGATTAATGGCAAGTATTAATATTTAGCAGTATATACTCCCATCTTACCCTCACCAGAGATTAATGAGCATTCAAAGAATGAACAAGATGTGCAATTGGAAATCATTTGTGATTTAGAAAGTGTCATTGATAAATACCCAGCTATTCAGTAGTGTACTATTTGATTTCTATTCAAAATTATTTAATTTTTATGCTTAGTAAGTATCCACAAAAAGATCCTTCAGCCCCTATTCGTGTGCATATTCCATGATCATAGCCCAGGTATGTGCCATCCACTTCTGAGATCCTTTAACAAGAAAACTCACGTAAGAATGTTTAATAATGTTGACAAAACATTGTATGCTTGGTTTCCTAAAAAAATGTATGAAATTGTTACAAGCAGACTTACCGCAGTGTTATCTAGCTTTTCTACTAACAACATTTTCCATGGTCAGCAGACCCCTAACTCTAGAAATTAAGGTAGACTTTAAACATTTTGTATAGAACTGCAGCTGCCCAACACTTCTATAGTCAATAGAGAACTTCTAGGTTATGAATCTGAGATGTTCTTTTATTTCCATTGATCTTTTAGGGAGCCTGGATTGATCATGTTTTCAGATATGCCAGGTGCCTATGGTGAGGTGGGGAGGTTTCCACATTAGGAAACACTAAGACTACAGCAAATGGAAATATGTTAATGTCTTTCCATTCTTTCTCGAAGGAGGAAATATAAGTAATAGTATTACTCTATCAGTGAGGAACATTTCTGTCCCAGCCCTCAAAGAATGGAGCTGGAATATTCATACAGACTTTTCACCTTCACATGCCTCATGAATAGATGAAAAGTATACATTGCCACACTGTATCATCACAAATCATGTTTATCATGACATAGTTTGAATGACAAATTTGACACTTACTTCTTTGTTATTAAGATTTTAAAAACCCTAAAACAACTAATCCAGATTCAGCAAACCTCTTTATAAGACAAGGAGATAAAATAAACATGTATGAAACAAGGAAAGAAAGTAGTGTAATTAGATGTACAGTTTAAGGAGATGGCATATTCCATGAAGCAAAGAATTTGTGTTGCTTGAAGAAAAGACAAAGTTTTTCACATTAACATGCCACTACATTTGCTATTATTAACATTCCAAAGGACTCAGCCAAAGTAGCACAACAAGCCCTTTTGAGATCTTGTGTCACGGAGGAGTCTTTGCAGCCGTACACCAGTAGGGGATGCCAAAAGAAAATGTAAGAAAAAACCGTCTTGTCCCATGAGCGTATACCTGAACTGTCAGTGGATTCCCACACATTTCATACCTTGGTCTTTCATTTCTGTAGTCAGAAGGCTGAAAGAAAGATTATTAGTACAAGAAAAATCACAGAATAATCATTACAGTGTGTTAACATCAATCAATATACAATAAAACTTTGTAATGGAAGAAGCAGACTACTTTCTTCATATGCAAGTAGTGATTTGAAAAGTTTGAAGACTTTGGGGCTATTACACATAATGAATAATGGTCAGGGTAATAAAGGATCAGCCAATGTATATCACAGCATGAAAAATGTCTTTTTTTGCTTTAAGGAAGTATTTAGTTTTGTTTTTATGAGTTGAGAACATCACAAGTATATATTAATTTATTGAAGTTTCTGACTGGATTTGGCAATTGATTTATATATTTCCTTATGTTTTATCATTTATGGCATATCAAATTTAATACATTTTTATAATTTAAGTTATATTTCTATACTGTAGGGTAATTCCATGATTACTTTTATTAAATAATGTATTGGGTTGAAATGTCATTTTGCTTTATGGATTCACATCAACTTGCTTGTTGGTTTTAACATACTTTTTCTTTGCAGCATTAGCATTCTGTGGTGCAGTTCTATGAAACTAACTGAGCTAAGCAGGCATTCAACCAAAGGACTTCAGTTATGTGATGCTCAAAATTGTGAAATGTAGCTGCTCATGTCCAGCAGCAGAATTTACAATGCAGATGGATAAATTCCCATAAACCTCCTTGAACACTGGAGTACTCAAGACAGAAAATAGCAAATGAGAAAGGGATGGACTCGGGTGGGTTGTCTAAACTGAACTGTTATTTGATATATGTACCAAATCAATCCTTTATATCACGTAGCTAAGATTTCAAATTTAGCATGCTATTAATCACTTACCTAGAATCTGTTGCATCAAGGAAACTCTCAACCTCAAGCAGTAACCTTGAGAGCTATCTCCACTCAAGGGGACATCCTGGTGCACAGCCTACTGCTGTGCAGGAAAGCTCAACCAGCCCTGGGCTACTATTTATGGAGTGAGGTAACTGACTTATAGTCATACCTGCATACTGACTACAGAAGTTAGTTTCTTCAAACCTGGCTTGAGTCAGACCTTAATCAATGGTATAGTTAGGTGGGTGTGTTGCTCAAATTAGCCCTTGGCTACTATGCTGTACTCTGTCTCCTCTGAATCTACTTTGAGTTGGATGCAGGCATCCTGACCAAATACATCCATTTTGACCCCCACTGGTGCATGTCACCTGAGCAGAGTTATGGGAAATAAAGGTCAGGTTGGGAGACAGGGGGAGTATGCTGTGATGGTCCCATGTTCTACCTACCAACGACAGGCATATGTTTCAAACCTCTCACATGGCAGCAAGTATGAAAATGTGAGGTATTGAGCCACAAGTGCCTGAAACTCTCTCTTATTTCAGTTTATACACCTATCATAGCCAGGATTAAGAGCTGGGGGGGGAAAATACCTTTGTTTAGGTGTCTAGAGCGAAGTAAAGTTATACATTGGGAGGAATAAGTCCTGGGGATGTAATTTCTGCTGCCTGCAACAAGCATTGCCTGATGTGAAGAACACAGGCAGTTTCTGACGAGTACTCTGAAACATAACTAGTGGAGTATAAGGAGAAATTTCTCTGGCCCAGCTTTTTTGTTTGTTTGTTTGTTTCCCCATTGCTCTGTCCATTTTTGTTATAAACTAAGCAAGGCCCCAATTGTAAGTGAATAGTTAGAGAGCAATTGCAAGCAAAATACCTCAGAGCATTAGTTTGCAATATAGACTCAATCCTCATGCTAACAAGAGGTAGAGTTTGGATCAAGATTTTGGGGATGGGGTACATTTTCTAATCATTAGGTTATTATTCAAGAAGTTGAATTTTCTTTCAATGTGTTTGACAGAAATCAAATCAACTGGAATAAAGGTGAGCTCTGAATATTCCTGTCAAATCAAGCTCCTCCAGCAACTTATATGCTATTTCAAATATTTTAATGCAGGAGATGGATATATCTACATTCTGATCAGCAAAGCATGATCTGAAGAAATATTTCCCTCTGAGAAGAGAAATGTGGAGAGGTTTTGCTGTCCTTGTACATAAGGAAGGCCAATGTGCTGCTGGCTCCAGGAATGGGAATTGAAAGGTTCTGTCTCTATCCCTGAGCTAATGCTGGTGTCCATATCCACACTCCCTATGCACTAGACAAGTTTTACAAAGACTTCTCTCATCTTCTCTCCCCACAACTCTCTATAACCCATCTACTACATCCTGGAGATCTTGAATGCTTAAATAAAGCTGACACAGCTGGTCAGTGAGCCAACCAGGGGAGATGCACTGCTGGACCTGCTGTTTAAAAATAGAAGGAGGCTGGTGGGTGATGTGATGTTGGAGAACAACTTGGGTATAGCAATCACAATATGATAAATTTTTCAGTTCTCAGAGAAGTAAGGAGAGAGGTCAGCAGAACCATTACCTTGGACTTCCAGAGGGCAGACTTTGGCCTATTTAGGAGCCTGGTTGACAGTCCCTTGAAAGGCAGTCCTGAAGGGCCAAGGGATGCAGGAAGGCTGCCCATTCTTCAAGAAGGAAATCTTAAAAGCACAGGAGCAGGCTGTGCCCATGTGCTAAAAGACAAGCTGGTACAGGAGAAGTCTGGCCTGGCTGAACAGAGAGCTTTGGCTGGAGCTCAGGGGAAAAAGCAGAATTTACCACCTTTGGAGGAAGGGGTAAGCAACTCAAGAGTTCCTTAAGGGTGTTACAAGGTGATGCAGGGAGAAAACTAGAAAGGTGAAAGCCCAGCTAGAAACCAGGCTGGCCACCGCCATAAAAGATAACAAACAAAGATAACGTTTTTACAAATACATTAGAAACAAAAGCAGGGCGAAGGATAATCTTCATCTTTTACTGGATGCTGCAGGGAACATTGTCACATAGGATAAAGAAAAGGCTGAGGTACTTAATGTCTTCTTTGCCTCAATGTTTAATAGCAAGACCAGTTACCCTCAGGGTACTCAGCCCTCTGAGCTGGAAGACAGAGACAGTGAGCAGAATGAAGCCCCACGGTGCAGGAGGAAACAGCGACCTGCTGCTCCACTTGGACATGAACAAGTCTATGGGGCCGGATGTGATCCACCAGAGGGTACTGAGCGAGCTGGCAAAGGTGCTCACCAAGCTACTCCTTCATTTATCAGCAGTCCTGGCAAACTGGAGAGGTCCCAGAAGGCTGGAGGTTAGCCAATGTGATGCCCAACTACAAGAATGGCAGGAAGGAGGATCTGGGAAGCTACAGGCCTTTCAGTCTGACCATGGTGCTGGGGAAGGTTATGGAGTAGATCATTCTGAGCACCATCATGTGGCACGTGCAGAGCAACTGGGGGATCAGGCCCAGCCAGAATGGGTTTATGAAAGGCAGGTCCTGCTTGACA
The DNA here is from genome assembly GCF_023634085.1 of Falco cherrug. NCBI lineage: Eukaryota > Metazoa > Chordata > Aves > Falconiformes > Falconidae > Falco > Falco cherrug. The sequence goes on along the minus strand of NC_073698.1, from coordinate 42,889,615 downwards.
AACCTGATGTCCTGCAACAAGATGACCCACCTAGTGGGTGAGGGAAAGGCTGTGGATGCTGTCTACCTGAACCTTAGTAAAACCTTTGACACTGTCTCCCACAGCATTCCCCTGGAGAAACTGGCTGCTCATGGCTTAGACAGCTGTATCCTTTGCTGGTTAAAAAACTGACTCAGCGACTGGGCCCAGAGAGTGCTGGTGAATGACATTTAATCCAGTTGGTGGCTGATCACAAGTGGTGTTCCACAGGGCTCAGCATTGGGGTCGGTTCTGTTTAATGTTTTTATCAATGATCTGGATGAGGGGATTGAGTGTGCCCTCAGTAAGGTTGCAGATGACGGCAAGTTGCATGGGTACGTTGATATGTTTGAGGGAAGGAAGGCTTTACAGAGGGATCTGTACAAGTTCAATTGATTGGCCAAGGCCAATTGTATGAGGTTCAACAAGGAGAAGTGCCTGGTTCTGCACTCAGGACACAACAACCCCATGCAACAATACAGGCTTGGGGAAGAGTGGCTGAAGAGCTGTCCAGTGGAAAAGAGCCTGGGGTGCTGGTCAACAACTGGCTGAATATGAGACAGCAGTGTGCCCAGCTGGCTTAGAAGGCCAACAGCATCCTGGCTTGTATCAGAAATAACATGGCCAGCAGGACACTATACTCGGCACTGGTGAGGCTGCACCTCAAATACTGTGTTCAGTTTTGGGCCCCTCACTTCAGAAGGGATGTTGAGGTGCTGGAGTGTGTCCAGAGAAGGGCAGTGAAGCTGGCAAAGGGTCTGGAGCACAAGTCTTATGAGTAGCGGCTGAGGGAACTGGCGTTGTTTAGCTTGGAGAAAAGGAGACTCAAGGGGGACCTTATCGCTCTCTACAACTACCTGAAAGGAGGCTGTAGGCAGGTAGAGGGGGTCAGTCTCTTCTCCCAGATAACTAGTGACAGGAAAAAACAAACAGCCTCAAGTTACATCAGGGGAGGTTTAGATTGGATATTAGGAACAATTTCTTCACTGAAAGGGTGGTCAAGCTTTGGAACAGGCTGCCCAGGGAGGTGGTAGAATCACCATCCCTGGAGGTGTTTAAAAACCACGTAGATGTGGTACTTTGGGACATGGTTATCGGTAGACTTGGCAGTCCTGGGCAGTTGGACTTGATAATCTTAAAGTTCTTTTCCAATGTAAATGATTCCATGAGTCTATAAATTGTTTCCTCTCTCTTTTTTTTTTCTTTTTTCTTTTTTTTCCCTCTGTTGTAGTGTTTACTGTATCAATCTCAGCAAAATAATGTTTTGTATGTAATTCAAAATATGAGTAAGTTAGAAGTCTATGGATAGATAACATACCCAGTTTCATGTATAATAATCTATTCATGTAAATTATCAGAAGAAATACTTGAGAAACAGCTTATCATGAAGCATTAGTAAATTCTTCAATTTTATATCAAATCACTATTAGCAATAAATAGCAAATTACAGATCCATCTACTTTCCATTGAGCTCATAAGACTAATAATCTCAGCTAATGTCTACACCTGTAAAAGTTACGAGAGATTAAGACACAATGCAGCCAGAAAGAAAAGACAGCTTCCAGAAAAAAATTAAAAATTAAGAAAATTAACTGGATTCCACTTACATTGCACAGCTATGCTCACAGTGGCTCAATTTGTTCAGCAGACAGCTTTTTTAGTGTCAACTGACACATTTTATGGTTTGTAACCTAGTTTTCAGTGCTGTGCTAATCAAACCTTGGTGTCATAAATATCTGAAAAATTGTGACAAATCTGACTTCGATAGAATAGAGTACTGTTCACCTTGACACTTCATCTACCTTACATATATGTCCTGATACTGCCTCAAATGTAGCAGAGAAATCTGTGAAAATTAAAGAAGAGGATGTCAAACAGATGAAACTAATATGGTTCTACAAAGGATATAAAAAATATTTTTTTGTATTTTATGTACGAAAAACTATGTACTTTTAGAAGCTTTTTAAAATACCTTGTTATTAGCAATCATATTTGCTTCTGCAATTCAACAGGCTACTTTAAATGATAATTTCTATTAAGTTCTAGTTATATTTCTTGAAGAAATTTGTTGATTACTTTGCATCTACAGAAGATTATTCATTTAAAATTATCCATTGGAGAAATTATTTTCAGCTGTGCTGTATTGCAGCATCACTTCAGCTAAACAATAATTTATAAAAATTATCTGTCAGCAGGCAAGAGAGGAATCCTCCAATCCTGAGGATTTGTGCTAGTTTTTATCATGTTTAGTTTGCTTCGTTATTCTCATCCTTTCCTGATTTCTTAGAAACTGATAAGTAGAATATACAGAGTACTTAAGTAATAATAGTGCAGAACCTTTCTTCTATACAAATTAGCCACTGAAAAAGTTTAATAAATTGAAAGCTCAATGCATAATTCCCTTCTTATTAATGCAGTCTAAATCTCAGTTTCCAAACATACCCTCCATCTAGACAAAACTCCTTCATTTCACCTCTATTTATTGCTGTCAATCCACATGTTTCCTCCAATTAGGAATTCAAAAAACAACTTTTAAAAGAGCTTTTCCTTGGACAGGAAGATAATGAAAATACTACTGGTACAGTAGGAAATGAATATGTAAGTAAATATGTATTTTATTCATTTGCATGGCAGAAAAGTCTTCTACCTCAGAAAAAAATACTATCAAAGTGTAAAATGTATTCAAGCAAGTGGGTTATTCAGGTGAAAAAGAACAGGTCCAGCCAGCAACCAAGCACCATGCAGACACTCACTGACTCCCCTCACAGTGGGACATGGGAGAAGATCAAAAAAGTAAGAAAACTCATGGGATTAGCTAAAGGCAGTTTAATAGGTAAAACAAAAGCTGCGCACACAAGCAAAGCAAAACAAGGTACACATTTACTGCTTCCCATGGGCAGGCAGGTGTTCAGCCATCTCCAGGAAAGCAGGGCTCCATCATGCATAATGGTTACTTGGGAAGACAAATGCCATAATGCTGAATGTCTCTTCCTTCCTTCTTCCCCCAGCTTATATAATACTTAGCACGAGTCATATGGTATGGAATATCCCTTTGGCTAGTTCAGGTCACCTGTCCTGGCTGTGTCCCCTCCCAGTTTCCTGTGCTCCTCCAGCCTTCACGCTGGCCAGGCCTGAGAACCTGAAAAGTCCTTGACTTAGTATAAACATTACCTAGCATCAACCAAAAAGCATCAGTGTGCTATCAGTGTTGCTCTCAAACCAAATCCAAAACACAGCACTGCACCAGCTACTGAGAAGAAACTTAACTCTGTCCTAGCTGAAATCAGGACACTGGGAATGTCTTTTAATGAAAAGAATTTGTATTCACCTTCACTGATTCTCTTTTGAGATGCATTTAACTTCATTCTCCCTTTACATGTCAATTTATCTACTCCAGTGCAAGCACAATTACACCCATTGCACTCCTGACAGACAGCTGTTCTGTAAAGCCTTTAGTGTTAGAGACTCCACAGATTTGCTATGGATTTTATTAATGCTCTCCTAGTCATTAAAAAATGTTATTAATAACTAACTTACTCCATTATTTTTCATGTATGTCACCATGTGTACAGGGTGCATGTTGTTGCATTTGCAGGGGGCTTTTATGGATTTGGAGGGTATTTTCATGCAGAACCACATGTGCACACACATATACCCTTTTTAAATCATCTTCAAATTAAACAGTTCTCACAATACATATAAATGCAGGTTAGAGAAACATGGCAAAGATAAGTAATGTAAAGCTACAGGAGTTTGTCTAGGGCCAGCATACTTTAATGTTTTTAATTAGTAAGTATGGATAGATTTGTTTTTTCCCGTTAGTGGACTACATGACCATCAGTATTTTGGAGGAGTGGGTCTGAATTCAAGATGACACTAGAAACTAAGAATATGGCTACATAGGAGGCACTACTTTTACAGCGGAACAGTCAGCTGCTCAAGGGCAGATGAGCGAATAGCTGATTAGTGACAGCTGTGACAGGAAGTGTGGGGATTGACCTGTGGGAATAATATTAACATATTGCAAAGGAAAAAACACATTCTTTTCAGAGGAACAAACATCAGTAAAAATAAAGAGGCAAGTAAAGACATCCTTGTGTTCTACTCATGAGAAACATGTAGTTCTCCAAATTACAGTATTTGGTTATGGACAGGGCATTCATAAGGAGAGGTGTGCCAGTTAGGAAACCTATAGGACTTTATACAAAATGATGCAACACAAGCTTATGCAATATGCAACATTACACAATACGAAAGGAATAAATATTCATTTCAATCTGCCATGGAATTCATTATCTCTATTTTGCTGTTTTAGCTTCAGCTGCTGAAGAATTTTTTTTTAAACCAAAGTTTATTAATTCAGCAAAACTATTTTTGGATGTCTGCATACCTGCACTGATCACTGAAGTGGCAATAAGGAAGGCAGTGGAAGAGAAACTGGTCCATCTCCCCTTTCTTGTAGTTCCGACCAGTAAGTGAGTAGAAGTTGGGTACTTTTTTCATTTGAGAGAAATTTCTTTACCAAAAAAGAGTATTGTCCAGCCTTTATCCTTCCTCTTGGAGCTGTTCCACTTTGTAGTAATAAAATATTAATTCAGTTGGTGAGAAACAATGGCATTACTGCCTTAGAGGCTAGGACACACAGCTGGGAAATGAAAGTTTCATGTTCATGTCCCTGCTTCAGTGAAGCTGAATTCAAAATTCAGCAGAAAAAGTTCAAAGACCAGTAATCCCAATTCAAATAGCCTAATTAGGACAACCTTGTATGCACAAACTGACAGAGTAGGGGCATTAAGCAGGTGCTCTCATCTTTTAGGAGAATACCCAGCCAGTAGGTTGTTGTCTATGTAAGAGGCAGTAATTTCTGGATTAATTTCATTTTTTATGTTGCAAGTGAATGATCAGTACATTGTATTACTGATTGAAGTATAATAAAGTCTTCTGGGTCCCTTCAAAAGGGAAGGATACCTCACTCTAAAGCTACTTACTTCCATGATAGGATGCTCTGTCTTAAGAGGGGACTCTGGGTTTTGTATTGACTGTTGGATGGCTTGCATACCTCTTCACTCACTCTGCAGATTTATATCAATATCAGTTGTAGATGTCCTATTATTCCATGTAAACTTTTATGACTCTAGTCACTCAACTTATAACTCTTCTGTTAAGTCCATGGGCCCTGATGAGATGCACTCATGTGTCCTGAGGGAGCTCGCAGGTGTTATTGCAAGGCCACTCTCAATGATCTTTGATTGATCATGGTGACTGAGAGACGCCCAAAAACTGGATGAAAGCTAATGTCATCCCCATCTTTGAGAAGGGCAAAAAGGAGGATATAGGGAACTACAGGCCAGGGAGCCTCAATTCCTGGAGAAGTGATGGAGCAGCTAATCCCGGAAACCATTGCTAGGTGCATTAAGGATGAGAAAATCATAAGGAGTCATCAGCATGGCTTCACCAAGGGAAAGGTATTCTTGACTAAATTGGAAAAATTCTATGAGGAAGCAATTGGCCTGGTAGATGAAGGGAGAGCAAATGAACATTGTCTACCTGGGCTTTGGGAAGGCTTTAAACATTAGTGGCTTAGAGGGCATGGTGCAAAGAGGAAAAAGCCAGGCTCTTTTCAGTGGTGCTCAGTGAAAGGACAAGAGGAAATGGGCACAAACTGAAACACGGGAAAATTCCCTCTGAACATCAGGCAATACTTTTTTACTGTAAGGGTAACTGAGCCCTGGCACAAGTTGCCCAGAGAAGTTGTGGAGTCTCTGTCCTTGAAGATACTAAAAAACACATCCAGACACAATCCTGGGGAACTGGCTTTAGGTATCCCTGCTTGACAGGGGGGTTGGACAAGTGACCTCCACAGATCCCTTCCAGCTTCAATCATTCTGTAATTCTGTGATAGTGAATTATCTTGGAAATGCATTGCAAAGACTGGCATTGTAAATTCTTCTACAGAGACAGATCCAAATTGACATGGCATTTAAGTTCCGACAGTGAACTTCAAGTAGAATGTAAAACTAGGAAAATCCTCACTTCCACAATTTAATCCTTTTCATGGGAAAAATCCTCAGATATCTAAAGAACTTCTGATGCACGTGCTTAAGACTGACACTATCTTTATGTCTCAGAAAATTGTTCTGTGTGTGTCTCTAAGGCCAATTAGAGACTCTATTCTACTCTGTGTGTGTGTCTAAGCCTAATTAAAGGAAGGAGAAGATCTAAGTCCTACACTTTCTTGACTCTAATACAGTTTTAAAAAATTCCATGTAAAAATTTATCTTAATTACCAAACTAGGCAACAATAGTAGTGGTGAAAAAAGTGCTATGCTTGTGTAGAGTGTGGCAAAGAAGCCAAAAAAAATGGGAAAGAAACAGAAATACAAGAGTGAGCTTGAGCCTACAGGCTAGTTCTAGAAGTTGTCTCCTAGTATAGGGAAACCCTAGCTGAATTTCAAAGGTGTTCATACACTTTATTCAGTACCTGGTCAATGTAGAATATAATCCTTCAGCACAAATTCTTCTGACAACAAGAACTCCAGCAGGCTGACAACACTACCAGGCCACATTTTAAATACAAGTGAAAAAAAACAGCTTAAGCAAAGGTTTTCTTGAAAATCTGTTTGCATAAAAGTAGCATAGCATTTCAGAGATTCTCGATCTTCTCATTTCTCCATGTGGGTTGAAAGTATGAATATGTTTGAAACAGTATGTAATAGAGCATATGATTTATGGCGTGGAGTAAAATGGAGGATTTTAAAATTAATCTCTTCATAATGTTAACCTTAGTATTCACTCCTTGTGAAGTTTCTCAAAAAATTATTATGGAACTGAAGCATAATTCTGGCACTGTAAGTTTCCACACTATATTGACTATTCCTTTTAAACATTAACAGCCCTCCTAAAACATTAAACCCATGTTTGTACTAACTCTTCATTTCATGCATGCTGTTAGTACCCCAGAAGTAAGAATGCAGGAGAGTTTAATGTATCTATTTGGAAAATGTTATAAACTGTATTACTAGTACCATAAAAGATTATTAATTATACAGAGTGATACTAAAGCACAAATAATATTCCAGCTAAAGCAGAAGAATCTAAAATTATAGATAATGTAGTTTAGAATACAAAACAGTGCCTTGATGAATACATGTCCACATCTTGTGATTAGGTTTATCACATTGCAGAATGCAGATACCTTTTTAATAAATATGTCACATTACGAATACATGTGATATTTCAGTAGCAAATAGGATAAGCAGATCTAATTAGTTGGAATATGTAGAACAAAGAATTACCCTTAAAATATTTACAGCATTTATTTTGATATTGCCTTTGAATGGTTTATTTGCTTAAATTAATTAAAGTTTTACAGGAGCTTTCAAAAGGATAGTTGCAATCTGAAATCTTAAGCATCAAATTTTCCACGTAATGGAGTTGACTGCCGCTGGTTTAAATTATTAAAAGAACAAATAAAATAATTAACATGTTTTTTTAATAGAAGATGTTCATTTATAAATAATAACTTTATAAATATATCACTTTTAAAACTAACTAGAGACAATACTGACAAAGGAAAAGAAACAAGCAGGGTTTAGGGAATTGTACAAGAAGTATGATAAATAAAAAACACAGTGGAGTGTAAATATCCAGCCTCCAAGGTTTATGTCAATAACCATGACATACTGAAGTCAGAAGAACAAATTTAAACTTCTAAAATTGACATTCAAGTAAAGTGTCAGCTCAGAAGATTGACATTATATTACATTTACCACAGGGGAACAGAAGGAATATGATTATTCATATTGATGAAATGCAATAAATGGTAACAAATGGAAGATGAAGAAAATTTAAAGGGGGTTAAGTAAAATTCAATGTATAGAGAGTGATAAATTATTTTGAAGTTTTAATTTCATTTAATATAGCATTACAAAATACTCCTCCAAAAATAAGTGTATTTGTTTCAGTATAGAGCTTTTCTCAGTGAAATGTTTTGGACAGCAAATAAAACCTGGCATAACTATAATTCTGAAAAGATTTCTGTACATGCCCCATTCTTTAGCTGAGATAAAAAAAACCTGACCAATCGTCCTGTCTATGGAAGATAAAATATTTCACCATATATGTATATTGTTAAGTCACATATCTAATAGACCCAGCTATGTGTTTGTTATTCCATTAACTAGATTAACAACATATGGTATGAACATACCTCATCTACCAGTTATATTGCTTCGTACATCTTATGCATAGCTGCTGATAAATGGGGCAATAACATGTTAGCAATGCTGAAGCTGTCTATGTAACATCACTTGAATGGCTTTTTCATCATTAATATTTAATAAATTAATTAATGTGGTGAAGTAATAAAACCAATGCTTACTTTGTGTTATAGCAGTGGAGTAATATATTTTGGCTACTATCAAAGTCACAGATAAATGTTTTTAGTAGGCAGCCTCGAAGAAAATTACTTCCACAGCGCTTACGCAGCACTCCAGAAAAAATGAAAACATTCCACATTAATAAAAATACCTTAACAGGGTAAAAATTGGAGAAAACTTCTCCCTTATTCATGAATTTCAACTTCAGTTTACAGTTTTTTCATTCTTATTGCCACCCCACTAATTGACAGTTTACCTTTGCATAATATACTAGCACAAAATAATGGAGAAAGACATTTGACAGATGACCCTAGTAACATTTCTTGTAGAAAAAGCAATCTATTTGGATATTAATGATTTACAATAATTTATTCATTTAAGTTTCTTGACGTGGATAGAAGTTCTGAAAGTGTTTGGTACCAATATAATTGACTGTGAAGATCATAAAGCCATGCAAGAAAACACTGAGTGTCTAAGGAACATAAAAATGTCTGTACTGGGACAGACCGATGATCTTTCTAGTACAAAAGCCTGTCTATGAGAATGACCAACAGTGGATGTTTAAGAAAGAATGCAAGAAAAACAAATGAAGAGGCAGGAAATCTGACTGGGAAATTTTTATTTAACAGATTTTATAGTGTTCCAGAGTATTAATAAAAGGCATATGGTCCTGATTTACAATTACTTACATACAAGTAATAAGAAATAAGACAGATACTTACACTGTTATGAGTGTCAAGTGTTATGAAGACTATAGGAATCACTCACCTGCCTCAGCGGGCATTTGCTTGCTACAAGGTCAGTAGATTACCTGACAACAGCAGAAAGACTTGCAGTGTAAAAAGCAAAACAAGTATACAGTTCTTCATGTTCAACCTTGAAATGATCTCATGCTGAGAAAGTGCTGGTGTGTAGTAGCGTGAGAGCACTAGTGATAGAAGGAAGAAATCGAGAACCAAACAGAATCAGAAGGTTAGACGCTGACTTTTTGTGACTTCAGGCTACAAATCTGAATATGAACCTATGCAGATCCATTTTCATTTGTATTATGAAGTGTCCTGAATTTCTCTGACGAGATGATAAACATATCTATTTACTGACCGCGGACAGATATTAAAACAAAACAAAGCAAAAAAACAGCACAGCTGTTTTGTTAGAAACTGGGAAAAGTGTATGTTCTTAGGTGTAAGATCTGTAAGTTATTGTGTAATTCCACAGTAACTGTGGAATTCAGGACTAAAATAGGCTGGTGACACTTTGAAATAAAAGCAGGTTACAGCTTCTCTCTGTAGGCACTGGATTTATTTGCAAATGCAAAAGTAACCAATGTCGCACTGTGACTTTCTAACTTCTGGCTATGTGTTTCCCCATGTCCTTTCAAAGTGTCCTAGTATAGTGTGCTATATTTAACATTGCACAGTACAGCAACTGTGTGACTCGTCTTTTTTATTTTTCTGCTTCATCTAGACTACATCTGTGCCACACCCTGCTTTACCGTCCCTGGAGTGGTTATTCATGTGTATAGTCTTTACACCAACTTTCTTAGGAAATAATGACACTTAAATAGCATAAGGCATATGAAGCACCTGTGAGTCCAAAATGTGAATATAGTGAGAACACTTAGTAACTACTTGATGTTAGCAATATAATTTTTAACACTTATTAACTATTATTATAAAGACATAAACTAAAAAGCTTTGCAACTGAGAAAGTACAACAAATAAGGTTCTTGCACTTTGGGACAGATTTGGAATCCTTCCAAAATAAATAAAAGTGCTAACTATATGGCACCAACTTCATAGTGTTGCATATGCAGTTAAATTAAGATATAAGTTTAAGGACTAACCATTATGTATATAAACTGGAAAGCAGTGGCCAGTAACTTTCAAAGTGTGCTCCTAATAAAAGTCAGTCTAGTAAAATTTTATTTTAATATTTAAAAGAAGACAGGTGAATCAGACTATTGTCATGGTAATTTCTAATTCTCTGATGTATAGGTGTATATAACTATTTATTACATGTATGTGTTACTATATTTGTATTCTCCGTATATGTACATATGTAAACATACTCAGCTTGAGTAACACGTACTTACTAACTGCAGTCAGTTGTGATTTTTATAGACAAACAGGGTCAAAATCATTTTTTTAAATAATTATTGTGCTTCTCTCACAGTTGGTGTGCTGAAATCAATGCAGTCTTTCCATTGACTTCCAATGAGTCCCAGGTAAGGATGCAGTCTCTGGGAGTTCAAAGTATGATAATAATTGCTTTAAAAAATAATTAAGTATGTCAAAATATTTTAGTTTTAAAGCAGGATTTTTAAATTGATTCAAACTTTAAGGTCTAGTAATGAACCACAGAGGGAATACGTTAGTGAACTGTTGGCCTGTTCTACATGGAGCATAATGCCATCAGCTATGTCAGGACAGGTATAGTCTACTAATGAACGTGTAGCAAGATACATCATTCAACAAATGACACTTCAAGTCTTGACTATTAAAACCAACAAACCAACAAACAAAACCCTACTCTGTACTGGATATATTAAAAAGTTAAGCACACATAGAAATCTTCAAGTTTTCAGGGTCTAAAGGTATTAAGATATAATGGAAATAAAATTAATGATAACGAGTTACTAGGTTATAGTAATAGACTTCTAATGTCTAGTAATGAATACAATAGTGAAAGCAGACATTGCAGAAGTGACAAGTAAAACTTGAAACAGTGCTTAAAACTCAGATCTTTTTATAGGTGAAAAAAATAACGGTGAAAAAATGTTTAAAACACAAATTATGGAGTGCTTTGTAATAGTAGGCTGTATTAATTAGTAATGAATATCAGTATATATGGAAAACATTGTTATGCAAATCAACCAGTGTGAAGGGTACTGCTCAAATATATTCACCAAATCATTCTTCAAAGTAATGTATAAATTAAGAAAAGTGAGGACGACTAGATAAATGTTAATCTGGCAGCAAAGTTGCTGCTTCATTATTGGAAGACAACTGTCCAATTTTTTTGCTGCTCTTGTGTAAGCCTTAAACTTTGTGCTCACAGTTTCTTTTATATCTTTAAGTTGCCTATATACTGTGTGCCATACAATCTATCCTTCCCGCCAAAAACTCGCTCTTACTTCCTGTCTTTTAGTCTATAATCTGTACTCCTCTATGTCACTGAACAAATTAAAAACTTAGGTAACCTATACCACACCAAAGCACAGCAAGTACTTTAGCTATTTATAGCAATAGTTCAGTGGCTGATAGATTCCACATGAGACAGAGCTTGCTTTCTGCAGAATCTCTTTTCCATTTGACAGTCTTCAAACTCACCAAAAGCCTTTGAAAAGCAATGAAGAAGCATTTGGATATATTAGATGCTTGAAAACTAGCTAGTTTTCCAAAAGTTAATGAATGAAGCATATTAAACTTATTTTCTTACTAGTCACTTCTTTTCCCTGAAAAGATAATCACAGAAAAAAAAATATAATTATGTGTGTACTATCTATATGACAGACTTATTTGGGAGTGAACTTATTTTACTGCTGTTTCTTTGTAAAGGCAGACTACTGGTAAACAGCAACTGAACCTGAAGGCATGCCTTACTGAAATCTGAAATGGACCGACACCGTTAGTTGAAGAGACCTGGACAGGAATTATTTATGAAGTAAAGGGGTGGTGGTGGTGGGGAATCCAAATCAACAATCACTGTCAAACTGGTTCACAAAAGCTGCTGTTGTGAATATTAACACTAGAAAGCTTGCTACTGTGTGGTGTGAAATTGATACCATTTTGAATAAAATGGATAAAATTACAGACTCACGGAACGGTTGAGGTTGGAAGGGGCTCTTGAGATCTAGTCCAAACACCTTGCAAAAGTCGTGTAATCTGGAGCAGGTTGCTGTGAGGGACTGAAAGAGTTAATGTGCACTGGTGTCTCAAGCATGGGGACATAAGTCCGCACTCGGCTAACGGGATGCAAAGGGCTTGCTGAGGGTGCACAGTTCCATGCTCTGGCATGGCAACGCATACATGGCCAGAGGCCATACAGAGTTTATTGGATGAAGGGACTCACAACCACCCAAAAGACCCCTTGCAAGCACCAAAGATTGAGAGTTACAAGCCCTCAAGGGGCTGTAACTGACACAATGGCAAGGTGGGGGCTAAGCAAGTGCACCCAGCGTGCACCCAGCACCGGAGAGCTGACCTTCCCACTTGTTGTCCACACAAGATCCAAGGGTGGTGATATCTTTCTTTTCTGAACTTTCCTTCTTTCCTTCGTTTTCTTTCCTTCTTCCTATAGTTGTTTCTCAATAAGAACCCACATGCCGAGGCTTTTTTACATTTTTCAAGTTCAAGTTGCCTTCGTTATAAACAAGGCATTTAAGTGGTTGTTTGGTGTTGTTTCACCTTAATTTAGCCCAAGGGGATTTTTAGAACTTTAGTCCCTCTCGTTCTGTCTCAGAGATGGATGCGACAGTTGCCTAGGATTGTATGCAGTACGGTCCTGAATGTCTCCACAGATGGAGACTGCACAGCCTTTCTGGGCAACCTGTTCCAGAGTCCGAGCACTCTTTCAATAAAAATGTGTCTTCTTGTGTTCAGACAGAACTTCTTATATTTTAGTTTGTGCCCATTGTCTCTTGTCCTCTCACTGAGTTCAAGATTATTCATAAGATTCTAGCAGCAAATCAATTGTTTTAAATCACAAAGATACATAGTTAACCTAACTACTTCAAGATTGCAATATATATTACAGCAAAGGTATGCCTACTAAAAGTTTGCCTTTGAGTTCAGTGAAATACTCATGTTCTAGGTCTTTGTATTCATTAATGAGTGAAGGGTTGAGCCTGGAGGAGCCTGGGTATCAGCCCAGGTCCCATCATTGACTTTCTGTGGTGCTCCTCCTAGTGTCACAGATTTAGTGGTTTGCAAGCTCTGAGTGGTGTCCCACTCAAAGGGAGATGCTGGCTGCAGCCTGCTGTGGTCCAGGAATGTTCAAAAGTGCCTCACTTTAGGACCACTCTTTATAAGGCTGTGAGATGATTGTCTTTAGTTATCAGCAAATTTACACCCTGAGCACAACCTGAGTAGGTAATTTTCTCCAGAATTCTGAGAACAATATATTGTTCCATGTGGTTATCACTCAGGCTATGACCCAGCAGGAGTACTCCAGGGTTCTCAGGGAGTAACTGATTGTTTCCATTTTTCTTTCCCGCTTTCACCCATCAATGGGAGTTCCAGCACAGGTAGTGCCATTCTCTGCCTTAGCCAAGTAGGAGTTACTGGTACGATCAAGAGCTGCTTAACTGTCCAGCTCATTCCTCAGGGCACTGAGGTCTAGCCAGTAGCTCCTGACGTTGTGGAACAGCCCAGAGAATGGGAAAAGTTCAGCACCACCGGAGTCCAAATCTAGGTCGAGCAGTCCAGGTGTGTCTCACCAGGGAAGGATCACCTGCAACTTGTTGGCAATGGTCTTCCTAATGTAACCCAGGAGGCTGTTGACTTATTTTACCACAAGGGCAGACTGTTGACTCATGGTCAGCTTGTGCTGGTGACCAGGACCCCAGGGTCTTTCTCTGTAGTGGTTCCTTCCAGCTGGTTGGCCCACAATGTGTATTGATTGTGGGGTTGTTCCTGCACAAGTGCAGGATTTTGCATATCCTTTTGGTGAAATTTGTGAGATTCCTGTCAGATCATTTCTCCAGCCTGCCATGTTCTTCTTAATGGCAACACAACTATGGTCTTCCAGCCATTTCTCCTAGATTTGTATCATCTGTGAACTGCATGCACTCTGTCCCAGCACTCAGGTCATTAATGAAGATGTTGAATGGTATTGGTATCAGCACAGTACACCACTAGTGACTGGCCTCCAACTGGACATTGTTCCACAGACCACAACTCTCTGGGCCCAGCCATTCAGCGATTTTTTGATCCACTTCACTGTCGACTTATCTAACCTGTACTTTGTCAGCTTGTCTATTACCATTTTATGGGTCAAAACTCTTACAACACCCACTGATCATCTCATTCATCAAGCTGGTCATCTCACTGTAGAAGGATATCAGGCTGATAAAGCATGATCTCCCCTCCTCATAAATCCATACTGATTACTCCCAATCATTTTCTTGTCTGGAAATGGTTTCCAGAATTAATTGCTCAATCACCTTCTCAGGGGGGAAGCTGACAAGCCTGTAGTTTCCAGGTCCTCCTTCTTGTTTGAAGGTGGCAGTGTCACTTGTTTTCTTCCAGTCTTCAGGAACCTTCAATCTTCCAGTCTTCAATCACAATGACTTTTCAAAGACAAGCAATTACATAAGCTAGCTCTCTCAGCATCTATCGGGTTGCGTGAACTTTTGTACATCCAGTTTAAGTGCTCCTTAACATAGTCCTTCTTCATGGAGACTCTTTCTCACTCAAGACTTTCCCTCTGCTTTCAGAAATCTGGGATTCCTTAAGGCCAATTTACTGGAAAAGACTGAGTCAAAGGCAGCCTTGAGTACCTTGGCCTTTTCCATGTCCGTTGTCATCAGGTTCCCTGCTCTATTCAGCAGCAGGTCCATGTTTGCCCTAGTCTTCCTATTATTGTTGATGTACCTGTAGAATCCCTTCTTGTTGTCTTTCACATCCCTTGGCAGATTCAGCTGTAGGTTGGCCTTGACTTTCCTGATCTCTTAACTGCATGACTGAACTGCACAAAGCTCCATGCATTGAACAGCAACTCCATACTCTTCCTGGGCCTCTTGCCCCTGCTTCTGCCTTGTGTACACTTCCTTTTTATGTCTTAGTTCACTCAGGAGCTCCTTGTTGATCCATGCTTCCTACTGCCTTTGTGTGACTTCCTGTTTGACGGATGAACCTTTCTTAAGCTTGGAGAAGGTAATTTTTGAGTACCAGTCAGTTGTCTTAGACCCCTCTTCTCTCTAGGGACATATCCCATGATCCAATTAGATCTCTGAAGAGGTTAACTTCTTCTCTCCTGAAATACACAGTTGTTGTCCTGCTTTTTGCCCTGATTCCTCCTCTTAGGATTCTCAACTCCATTTCAAGGTCACTGCAGCCAAGGCAGCTACAACTTTCACATTCACGGTAAGTTCTTCATTGTTTGTAAGCATCAAGTCCAGCAGAGCATGTTTTCTTGTTCTCTCCTTGATCACCTGTGTCAGGATGTTGTTGTCAATGCATTCTAGAAATCTAGATTGCTTGAGCCTCGCTGTGTTGCCCTTCCAGCAGATACTATGTTGGTAAAGGCTACCATAAGAACCACAGCCTGTAAACATGACTCTTCTTCCAGTTGTTTCCCTTATCAATGCATCCCTTTTAAATCCTAAAGAATTGTAGGAAATCACAGAAGTTGAACTAGGAAAAAAGAATGTTTATTGAAATATTTTAATACTTATATGCTACAGTGTATTCATCATAAACTAAAGTAGAAGGTAGAAGCTAATGCAACAGATGAAATTTTTCTCCTTTATGAAGTTTAACCAATTTAAATCTTATTTCCAAATTACTTCAAAATTTTGGTCAAATTCACCTTTGATTAAAGTCAGATTAGCAAATTCGAGTTGCTATTTGTTCATGTCAATACAAAATTAAAGATTCTGAGTTAATATTTGAAGGAAGAACCATGCTATAAAATCAAGAAATGTAGATTAACATAGTAATGTTGAATAAAGACTAATACAGATATTTTAATAAAATTAACATATAAAACAGTGAAGGTCCAAAGGGCTCAGCTGAAAGTGATGAACAGTCACAGTTCTTTCTGAAACCAGAAGTTCAAATTACTTTATGCATTCCAGTTCACACCTTGTTAATTTTAATATTGGCTAGATACCTAGTAGAGGCAAAACTGAATGCATACTTCCCATTTTTCATCTTTATCCAAGAATTTTTCTGAGAGTAGGTAAAGAAGACTTTTTCCAGGTGATTCTTCTAATTTCATTTCACTCTTTTCTCCCTCCATTCTCTATTCCAAAACTCTTTTCACTGATCTCCCATCTGTCTGGCATAGTTAGTGAGTAGGATAGCAGAAGTCACAATCACATCTTCCTTCGCTTCGGTACACAGTTATTTTAAATCACTGTCATGGTTAACTCCAGCTGGAAACTAAATACCATGCAGTTTCTTGCTCGCTTCCTCTACCCCCCCAGCAGGATGGTGAGGTGAATCGGGAAAAAAGGTAAAACTAGAATGTTTAGATAAGTACACTTTAATAACTGAAATAAAATAATATAACAACAACAAAACAGCTACAACAATTAATATTAATAAAAACAAGAATAATAGGAGAGGAAGGGAGAGAGGAGTAAAATCCAAATGGAAGGGAAAAAAACCCCAAAAGTGATGAACAATACACTTGCTCACCACCTGCTGACTGATGCCCAGCCAGTCCCTGAGCAGCAATCCGCAGGCCCCCACCATCTTCCCTTAGCTTATATACTCAGCATGATGTTCTATGGTATGGAATACCTCTTTAGCTAGTTGGGGTCAGCTGTCCTGGCTGTGTCTCCCCCCAACTTCTTGTGCCCCTCTGGCCCTCTGGCTGGCAGGGCCCAAGAAGCTGAGAAGTCCTTGATTTAGTGTAAACATTATTTAGCAACAACTAAGAACATCAGTGTGCTGTCAACATTATTCTCACACCAAATCCAAAACGCAGCACTGCACCAGCTATTAAGAAGAAAATTAACTGTATCCCAGATGAAACCAGGACGCTCACTGAGGCCCGTGAAACAATTGCTAGATAGAAACAAAAGTTTGCTGCTTTTTAAGATGTTATGGCTATATTTTGTGACAAAAGAACAAAGAAACATAAACAAGAAATCCCTATGGGTTTATTTCCACTTACAAAACAGATCTCACGAAAACAGTAATGAGTCTGGATGGTTATGAACCTGCTATAACATTTTCTATGAGAACTAATACATTACTTAATAAATAAACAAATATCCCTGCACAAAAATATGTTGCTTTTTCTTAAATATTATTAATATTTTATTGGTAAATTAATATCTTCCAAGTAATAGAAAAATATTACCCAGGTATCCCCTAGGGGGATTAGACTGGCAGGCAAAAGGTAGCGAGAAAGGTTATAGGCTAAGATGTGTATACATTTATCAGACTGTGACAGGAGCAAAAAGGTTAGAAATCCACTCTTCTTGCTGTGATTTTGTTATGATTTTGCTATGATTCAATATATTCACTCTTCCAGTGATTGCACTGTACTGTGTAAAAATATATAGAAACCTGTAGCAAGGGCAACATACCTACTCAGAGATATGAAAGAGACACCTTCTGACTTAAGACACATACAAAGTATATTTCATATATTGAGATAGAAGATTAAAATAATTGCTTTATTTTTGTTCTGTAGCATGGCAAAAACCAAAAGTCAAGTCACAAAATGCCATCCAACAGCCTTACTAACTGTGAAACATTTCCAGCAACAATTGGAAAAACCAAAATTAGTATAATTAGTTCACCAAAAAACTCACAAACATTGACAAAAGAAAGGGTGAAGATGATATTGGCTAAAGAAAGAAAGAGTTGGGTAACGGAAAGTATAGATATCATGAAAACATCATTGATATAAACATGGAAATTTTAAAGTTAATTAGGAAGAAAGGGATAAAAGAAGTAACAACCCCAAAATTTCAGACATGACAAGCAGGAGTTGTAAGATATCAATTAAAGCAGTGGCAGAACCCAGACTTCATGTCTTGCCTTTACTTTGTCATAAGCTTAAATACCTCCTCTAAATGACAAGCAGGCAAGTCTGGTCTTCTGAAATCTTACCCTTAAATTGTTTTGTTCTGTTTGCTTTTTTAAAGCAAGTCTTTTAATGCAAGTAAATTTGTTAGTGTATGCTTGATTCAGTAAAGTACATTTTGCATCCAGGAACGAAGAGGGGGAGAAGTCACTTTGAGAAGACACCTAAATCAGTACAGGCAGAAGAGTACCTTTAATCTGCTTTCACAAGAGAAGTTAGAAAAAGTACTTTGAACAACTTATGATGTACTGCTTGTGTCAAGCCAGTAACTGAGTTCTAGGGTGGTCTATGTAATTCACTGAGAGTGTGAAAAGAAAAAAAATCAGATGTGACAACCATTAGCTTGGGATTGTCTTTCTGAAATTCTTTCTAGCTTGTGCATGTATTTCTTAACCTAGTTTTAGCTTGACAACCTACTCATCTGTTCCTTTTTCATAGAGCATTCTACCTCGGGCTGCATTGATACAGGGAGCTCATTTGGCAGGAAACCTCTAAGCAAAATTAAAAACAAAGCTTGCTTTGGTTTTTGCAGCCTCACGGAAAACAGATCTATGGGACAGAAAGCCACATGGTCCTAACTCCAAGGCTGTCATCACAGACCATCCAAGGTTGTAGAGCACTGGAAAGTTTCACAAATCTGTTCTAAGGTTTGGAACGTCTTTCTGACTGGAATATTAAGCCTTTCCAGTACGTTACCTAATTTTGTTTATAGGGAAATTGTAAGTTAGAAGGAGTGTCACATTAAGAATAAGGAGTTAGTGTGCTAAACTAAATTTTCTGTAGGTGTTTCTGGTGCAGAGATATCAGTTAAGCTCCTGGTATTAGCTTGTCATTACCATGTGTATTGTATTGTATTAAATTGTATTTTATAACTTTTTGTGCAAAATGGCAACTTCTGTTTAAATAGTATGTTAAATTACTATAATTAACAGAAAAAACCCCAACTTTCTAAACTCTTTATGAAGAAAAATTTGGCTTTCATCAGAAAATCAGAAGGGATTAATCTTTGGATAAAACTATCATGTGAATTATCTGTTTATGTTTTAAGGAGAAGTGTTGGGTCCTGCAACTGGGTCACAACAACCCCATGCAATGCTACAGGCTTGAGGAAGAGTGGCTGGAAAGCTTCCCAGTGGAGAAGGACCTGGGGGTGTTGGTTGACAGCCAGTTGAATATGAGCCAGCAGCGTGCCCAGCTGGCCAAGAAGGCCAATAGCATCCTGGCTTGTATCTGAAACAGTGTGGCCAGCAGGACTGGGGAAGTGATTTCCCCCCTGTACTAAGGACTGGTGGGGCTGTACCTTGAATACTGTGTTCAGTTTTGGGCCCCTCACTTCAAGAAAGACATCGAGGTGCTGGAGCTTGTCCAGAAAAGGACAATGAAGTTGGTGAAGGGTCTGGAACACAAGTCTTATTGAAGAGTGGGTGAGAGAACCGATGTTGTTTAGTCTTGAGAAAAGGAGGCTCAGGGGAGATTTTATTGCCCTCTATAAATACCTGACAGGAGGCTGTAGCGAGGCAGGTGTCAGTCTTTTCTCCCAAGTGACAAGTGATAGGACAAGAGGAAATAGCCTCAAGCTGCACCAGGGGAGGTTTAGATTGGACGTTAGTAAAAATTTCTTCATGGAAAGGTTTGTCAAGCACTGGAACAGGCTGTCCATGGAAATGGTGGAGTCCCCATCCCTGGAGGGGATATTTACAAGACACATAGATGTGGCACTTTGGGACATGGTTTAGTGGTGGGCTTGGCAGAGCTGGGGTAACAGTTGGACTCAATGATCTTAAAGGTCTTTTCCAACTTAAATGATTCTGTGATTCTATGATTTACCATCACTGTTTATGTCGCACATCAAGCAGGTAGAGTTCTTAGTTTGTCTAAGAACACGTAGCCTTTAGAGAAGAAAATATCTAAAGATTCACAATTCCAACACTCTCATGCATATTCAGAGCATTACTTTGCAGATACTACGTGATGCCTCAGTACCAGAATGAAGTTAAGCATAAGAAAACTACCTTCAGTTCAACTCAGCGTAAAGGCAACTATTCTGAAACATCAGAGTGGTATTTGAATGTCTGATGAAACATTCATTGTTGCTCCCACAAGCCCACTGTTCAGACTGTTAATCAGAGTGGCCACAGTGAGACCACCTTCGCTCAGATATAGAGAGTTCAGCACATATTTTCCAAACTACAGAATTTCCAAAGCCTTTTCATGTTCTCTTTCCACTTCAATGATGTCTGAATCTATATTCCTGTATCACAAAGCACTTCAAAGTCTGAATACACACTTTCATTGTGTCCTGACTGTTGCCAAAAACCCTTTAACCAGTTTCCAACTCAACCAACTGGTGAGATCAAATTCAGGGGATAAAATTTTTCCAAGAGTCAGGAACAGCCCCATCGTCAAGGATGTGCTAGATGTTCAGGACAGTTTTAGTATTCTTCCAGAAAATATGTAGAGGAAGGTCCTGATGAAAAGTTGAAGGCTGTGAATTCAGGAGAATTTAAATTTCTACATGTTTCAGCAGATGAGGGAAAGCCATATCCGGGTTTTGTTGGGTTTTTTTTTCTGTCATTGAAAAGTTTCTTGTCCTAAAAGTAGAAGAGGATCCATTGCATCATTCTTAATATCAGATGGTTTTGTTAGTTTGCATTTCACAAGCAATAGTTTAATGTAGCAAATTAACTTATTAACATGTGTCCCTTGGGGAAAAAAAAATAAAAATTTCCTCTTTCTTTGCACAGTTTTGCACATTGAACATGAGCTGATATGTTATTCAAAAATATGATGAAAGATTTAAAGTGCCTTTGCACTGTAACAGTAACTTGGAGGAATAGGAGCTAATTTCATGTCCTTCCCAGTCAAGTTATTTGTGCATTGGGTCTGGAAACCTAAACGCTGCATGGCAGGGTAGAAAAGGCATATTGGATGACCTGGTAAAAATTAAAAATTCCAAAAGTTGTGAAGGAGCAAAATCCAGACCATCATCAAAACTGGCAAAGAACTTCTTTACCTTGAGAGTGACAGAGCACTGAAACACGCTGCCCAGAGAGGTTGTGGAACCTCCTCTTCTGAAGGTATTCAAAACCTGCCTGGACATGACTCTATGCAACCTGATCTAGGTGAACATGTTTTAGCAGGGGGCATTGGACTAAATGATCTCCAAAGCTTCCAACCCTGACCTTTCTGTGTTATTCTGTGTAAGAGAGAGGCTCTTCAGGACAAGGAGCGGTAACCATAATTACAGGAGAAAAATAATTTTGTGAGATGGAAGGAGTTCCTGGAACAGGGAGTCTTGAAGTAGATGTTTTCAGGAGCAGTAGGCAGATCTTTACATAAGCCTACACATTCTTTGATCCACTAGTTAGAGGAAAACTACAAACCCTCATTTGGATTTGGCCGACTTGCCAACAGCAGTTACACTGATTTTAGTTCTTTAGTGCATGTTCCTTACATTCTTACATCTTTACATCAGCAAAAATGGCAAGTGTTTTTTTGTAGTCTTTATTATCCCAGTAACTCCTGAAAAAGTTAATTCCTATGGCCATTCCCTTCAAAGGAAGAAGCACGAGGAGACACAGAGACAAAAGTATTTATTTCACCTTGTATCACAATTCACCACAAGGCTAGCAGAGCCAAAGGGGAACCAATAAAACAAGAGTGTAAGGGTAAAGCTGGAGGAAGAGAAGATAACTATTTATGCTGCCTCTGATCTTTTAAACATGGCCTTACAATGTGGCCCAAAATTTTGCCCCATAGAATTGATATGTGAAATTTACTTTTATATGCAGGCATTTTGGGGGTTTGCTTAGTTTATAATTATTTTTGTCTCTGGTGAACTCAGTGTTTGTTAATTTCTTTAATATTCTCATTCTGTGTATGTGTCCATTTCTTGTCATTGGCTTAGGCCTTTTAAACTTCCACTTAAGAGGCTTCTTTTCTTTATTTACTTATTTTTTAAATTCCTGCCATCCACATTCAAGAATTTATTCATGTTTTCAGTTCTTTGTCTGCTAACCTGTTGACTGTGTTTGTTTACTGCCCATTTCTCATCATAACGGTCTCCCACAAGTTTTTACTGAAGTGCTGCAAAACAGAAAATAACATACAGTTCAGAATAGATGCATTAGCACAAACCTGCTAGCAGGAAAATATGTGCACTATATTAACACATTGGTTATGATTCACAGTACTTTGGTAATGCTTTTACTTGACCAATTTCTGTGTAACTTTGAATATTTTATTTCTTTTTTTGGTCTCCTGTTAATGAGTGACCAAATAAGATGACTTCATGCTTTACAGTACTGAATGTGGCCCACTTTTCCTTGCCTGATTCCAGCTACATACTCATAATGACATTTTCTCAGTACTTGGCTCAGACTCTGGAAAACACGATGTGTAAAGGCACAGCTATTAAAAAAACCCCAAAACAACACCACCACTACAAAAGAACAAAAACCCTAGACTTTTTACAGAGGAACTTTTTATAAAACTACAGGTACAACTGTCATTTAGAGTGCTGGATATTAGGTTTCAATTTCATCTCCAAGGAAGCCTCCCTGCTTGGCTCTCATTTTAATGAGAAAAGAGGGCATTGTTTGCCTTATTGCATCACTGACCTAGTTCTGCCCTCCCCACAATCATGTTTCTCACTTATTTCCTTTTTTACATGCCCCCTTCCCACCACACGTCATTTGTCACACAATATTGCATCATTCAACCTGATTCTTTGCTCTGCCTGTGCAATCACAGTATCATTCTGGACGATGTCCAGCATAAAGCTAAACAAGTCCATAGTGTGTCCAGTGAGCAACTGGCCAATGGCTCAGGCTCAAAGACTTATATAGTAAATGGGGTTTCATCAGGCTGGAGGACAATCACCAGTGGGGGTTCCCCAGGGCTTAGTTTTAGGGACAGCGCTCTTTAATGTTTTTATAAATTATCTGGATGGAGAAGTCAAATGCATATTAAGTAAGGTTGCTGATGATACTAAGTTAGGAGGAGCTGTGGACTCCCTCAAGGGTAGAGAGGCCTTACAGAGAGTTCTGGATAAACTATAGAGCTGGCCAATCACCAGCTGTATGACTCTGAACAAGACAATGTGCCAGATTCTCCACCTGGGATGAGATGATGCTAGTTATACATACAAATTCAGGAATGACATCTGGACACCAGCTCTGTGGAAGGAGATCAGGGGTTTGGTTTGATGGCAAGCTGAATATGAGTCAGCAGCGTGCCCTGGCAGCCACAAGGGCCAACAGTGTCCTGCAGTGCATCAAGCACAGCACAGGTAGCTGGTCAAGGGAGGTGACTGTCCCATCCTCCACTGCACTAATGAGGCCCCACCTCAAGTACTGTGTGTAGTTTTGGGTGCCTCAGTGTAAGGACATCACACTGTTAGAGTGTGCCCAGAGGAGGGTGACCAAGATGGTGAAAGGCCTCAAGCACAAGACTTACGAGGAGCCGTCTTGTTCAGCTTAGAGAAGAGAAGGCTGAGGGGTGCCCTCATCTCAGTCTGCAGCTTCCTCAATGGGGGCAGGGGAGGGGGAGGTGCTGATCCCCTCTCTCTGGTGACCAGCAACAGGACACAAGGAAATGGAATGAAGCTGTATCAGGGGAAGTTCAGATTGGACATTAGGAAAAATTTCTTCTCTGTGAGGGTGATTGGTCACTGGAACAGGCTCCCCAGGGAAGCGGTCATGGTACCAAGCCTGTCAGAGTTCACAGAGCATCTGGACAATGCTCTTAGTCATGTGGTTTAGTTTTAGGTAGGTCTGTAAGGAGCCTCTTCCTGACCATTTTGCAGCAAGAGTAGATCTTCCTTGCTCCAACACTTCCTCCTGGTCTCTGGGATTCCCAAAGGCTGGTCTTGCTAATAAAGACTGCGGGAAAGGCAGCATTCAGGACTCCACCTTTTCCATAGAGAGGATATGCATATAGGTTTCAAATACTGATGTCAATGACAAAATATACAAATATATCACAAGAAATATCAGTTGGTCCTTACCTTAAAGGACAATATTTCCAGTAGATGAGGAAATTGCTGTAAGCAATGTGAAGGAAAAAAATAATACACACACACACCCCCCATCTACCCAATATCTATGCATAAAATATACACTTAAACCTATGGAAAACCAGAGAATCTGAGCTCAGAATACCCCTAAGAAGCTCTATTTTATTTGCTGAGACAAATGATTAAAAAACCCAGAGGGACTGAACTATGAGCAGCGTATATGCATATACTCATGTTTTTGACTGAGGCACTGAAAAAAATATTTATTAGCACGTTTGCAAAAATCTTAATAAGAGCTGTGGACCATTGCAAGAGATGAGTGCTATTAGGTAACAAAACATCATGCTTTCACATGCTTTAATATGCTATATAGCAGATATGATGCATTATTCAGGGGGTTCACAGATAAATTACAGAAAAGTCTCCCAGTGGACTTCACAGAGCTAAGCTCTTTTTGTTGTTCTTGTTCCACCCACCCCACCCACCCCCCCAACCCCATACTTGTATGGAATACTTATTTATTTCACTACTGGTTTTAATTTATATTTTTGTCATTTAGATAGCTCAGACATGATGAATCACCATCAAAAATTTTGCAGAGTGTGTACAAACACAGAAACACACAGACACATGCATGATCTTCCAGCAAAACTGGAAGCGCTTCCATTATCTGGATCTCTTAAAAAGTAAGCTGTTTTTCCATCTGGACTTTATCTGTTTGTGGCTTCATTTTATGATTTACACAGCCTCAGAAAAACACTGTAGGTCAGGTGGGGTTATGATATACAGACTCTGAGAGTCTTTTAAGACGGAGGCCAACACTTGAGCTGACAATGCAAGTAGACTTGGTCAACGGAAGTGACAATGAAAAATATTTGGAGTGACTTATTCCAATGAGAAGACAAGGCATACAGACTGTAAAGTCTGCAAGTTCAGCAACAAATGGAGCACACACAGGCAGAAGTGATTCTGTTCTGGCTCTGTCTTCATCATGAGCAAGTTGTAAAGTTTTCTAATAAGTTTATCTAAGAACAGTGATGTTGTGCTGCTGCTTCTGCATCATTTTGGGGCAACCATAAAATCTTTTAGCAACCATTCCCAACAATTTATTTATTTTTTTAAATTTAGCATTCATATATATGTAAAATATGTAAAAAAAAAATGTTTGTATGCTGTAAACTACAATGAAAAATAAAGTAAGTTCACATGAAATTTTTGAACTGTTATAGTTCTTAGTGAAAAAAAAAGTGAATTAATCACAAATGTTTAGTATTTAATCTGAAGGTTAAAAGGGTAAGAAAATGGAAAGAATTATATAAAAACCTATCATACCCGGGATATCTTATACAAACATAAAGAAAAACAGCAGACATCTAATTGCCATCTTCACCTATAGAGCTAAAAGAGGTCTGCTATAAAAATTATACTTAATCAATATGAATGCAGCTATAAAAGGAACGACACATGGCACCCTGCAATTTAATTCTGTCCTTATTACTGCTGGGTTCCACTTTTATATTTATAGTATGCATAATGAATGCATACATTTTAAAACTGATCCAAGGGGGAAAAAATCTCTTTGTTTTTTGACATATTCTGAATCAGCCACTTATTTTTTTAATCCAAATTAAAATACATTCGGTTTGTGGTTGCACTGAAGAAGAATTGAGTTTGTTTTATGCAGTAAAGAACTTACATGAAGGAGAACATTTTATTAAATAATGAAAAATATATCAGAGACATAATCAAAAAGTCAGATAAGAAAATGACAAATTAGCATCCATAGGAAATACAAAAAAATAAAAAGTGAATATATATTGTTTCTGCTTTTATTTATCTGTCAGTAACTTTTAAAACTGCCTTTTGGCTTACCCTGACAACATGTTAGGAAGATGTATTTACCATTTCAATGTAAGATAAATAATTTAACAGAGGATACATTCCATGTGAGAAAACATTTTTCCAAATATTTGTGATTTTTGGTGCCTTTCTATGATCAGCTTATGCAGCTCAACCTTAATTAATTTTGCTTGAGGAGTCCAAAAGGATCTATTGGAGATTTATTTTCTGTCTTGTACCGGTGTCCTGGGTGACTTCATCCTTTGCATTCAGACTTTCTGCTCTACATTTAGTGAAAAACATTTAGTAAGTAAGAATGTTTGTATAGCTCAATGACAATTTCAAATAGGGGGTCACTGACTTATTTTTTAATAATTAAGTAAAAGATTTTTTTTAACACAATAGAGCTTGCTATTAACATAAACCTTATCAATACCCAAGTCAAAAGATTTCTCTAGATTCATAGCAAAAGCATAAAAACATTGTTGTTATTCCTTGGCTGCATAAAAAGGAGAGAGATGAGCAGATCGAGGGAGGTGATTCCCCCATCTACTCCATTCTGGTGAGACCCTACCTGGACTACCGCATCCAGCTCTGGAGTCTTCAGAACAATACATGGACCTGTTGAAGTGGGTCAAGAAGAGGGCCATGAACATGATCAGAAGGCTGGAAAACTCAACTATGAGAAAAGGCTGAGAGTTGGAGTTGTTCAGCTTGGAGAAGAGAAGACTCTGGGGAGACGTCACTGAGGGTTTTCAGTACTTAAATGGGGCTATAAGAAAGACGGAGAAAGACTTTTCACAAAAGAGCTGTTGCACAGGACAAGGGGCACGATTTTAAACTGAAAGAAGGTAGGTTTAGACTGGACATAAGGAAGAAATTTTTTACAATGAGGGTGGTGAGACACTGGAACAGGTTGCCCAGAGCCGTGGTAGATGCCCCATCCCTGGAAACATTCAAGGTCAGATTGGAGGGGTCTCTGAGCAACCTGATCTAGTTGTAGATGTCCTTGCTTACTGCAGGGGATTTGGATTAGATGACCTTTTAAGTGTCCCTTCCAACCCAAACTATTCTATGATGCTATGATTCTAGTGTAACTATTCACTGAAGAAAACAGGGTGAGAACAGATGTGTTGTATTCACTGAAATCTGTTGCCAAAATCTTTGCTAGGAAGAAAATCATGAAGAAGCAAGCATTTTGAGAATGTGCAAGAGTTTTTCTGCATAATAAGAGGGCAGGAGTGCATGAAAAACTGACAGAAGAGATGATTTTACTTTGTAGTCCATGCCTACAATCATATCAGAGGTCTTTGAATGGGTCCTATAGAGTGTGCACAGAACACCAAACCAATACCATACATATCAGATCTACTTTAATGTCTCGTGCCAAGTGACTGCTTATTCAAATTCAGAGCTTCTGAGCTCTAATTTTTTCTGTCTTTGATTTGTTTTATAACCTCAGACAACTTTTCTGTGATTTAATATGCTCAGCTTTATGGGTTGATATTACCTAATTCAGTGAGATCCTTCTGAAGACTTACGAGAGTATTGTTAGTCATATGAAAATAAAAATGTTACATGAATGCAAAATGTTATCATTTTTAGATACTTTGCACCAGTCTGCTGCTCACTGATGTTGCCTATAAGCAAGAATGAATGACACAAACTGTATTTGACAAAAACGTCTTCAGCAATCACGAGAAGCCAAGCTATGAATGTTCTAAAAACTAATGACACTGTCATTGTATTCAGGCTGACAGGCTTTGCTAGGAGGTAAGGAATGTTAACTTAAGGATTAGATCTGCAAAAATATTGTGTTCTGGACATGGCTGTCCTGGGGTTTTGGGTGCCTTGGTGTGCCAGCAGGATGAACATTTGACAATCTGCAGCAGCTGAAGCCTGTGGCCTCAAATATATTGAGCTGACTTATGCTGGGTTGTCTTAGAGGACTTAGAAAGCACTCTATAACAACCTGTGTCTAACCAGAACTGTCCATACACAAAGCTTTATTCATTCACCACTCTTCAAGATTGAAAGGAATCCTTTTTTTTGATTTTTTTCAAGTCTAGTGTTTAATGTTGCATCAAAAGTACAATGTATTTCATATCAAATAGTTTAATTATTAGACAATATAAACTCCTGAAGATTTGACCTAATCAAAATCCTTCATCTGGCTTGATATTTTAAATAGCGGTTTTTTTTAATTACAGAAAAAAGTAGTAATTAATAGAGTGTTCAACAATAGCAACAAAACCCCAACTACTTTTTGTAAGATTTTATTTCCAAAGGGTTAAAATTTGGCTTCTGCTTTCAAAGATCTAAAGAGAAAAAAGGCAGAGGAAAGGCCACTGTTTATTATCCTCAGAAACCACGTTGAATATAAAATGGGGGTTTTTTGTAACTTAAACACATATTTTTGGGAAATATACATATATTTTAGGTGCTTACATAAAACTATATATTCTGAGCACTTCACCATGATCAGTCATTTCTTCACTAATTCCTACTGACCAGTTGTCTGGAAAGTATAAACTTTAAACTTCCTAATTTTATTTTGATGTTTTTATTCTACAAACCTTGTAGCATTTTGAGACAAAATAATTTCTTCATTGTATCATCTGAATTCTACTTATGCTCAAAAGAATACTTTTTTCCTCCCAAAATTCAGTATAACTTCTGACATTTTCTTATTCTTTCCACTAGCATTCATTTTATGAACAGTAAGGGTTTTACTTGTGTCTAAGACAATCACATCATTAGACGAAGCTACAGCTTCAGCAGTTTCCCATGAAAAATCTTCACTATACACAGTATGCTTATACTTTATTTGTTCGATACTTACACTCCTTCTTTGTGAGCTGTTGCAAAATGGTTTGCTTTCCCCCCACCACCACCCCACCCTCCTTAGAAATATAGTAGTGCTGTTTAGCTTTGTTTTTACTTCCAGATCTGCTTTGTTGTTCTTTTTTTTTTCTTTTTTCTCTCTTCTAAATACATCATGATGAGGTGATAGCATTCTGTATCTTAGAAAATACAAATTTCTTCCTCTAAGTTTAAATCAAGTTCTTCATAGCCTCTCCCTCTGTTTTGGGTCTCAGATTACTATTACAACCCTGTTTACTGGGATTCTAAGTACCTTCCAGAGCTCTCTCACTAGTCTTAAACCTGATTTTAATTCTTTTTCACGTTTCTCACATAAGACTGTCCTGGTTTCACATCTCTCATTCTTTCTAAGACCTAAATTTCCACAAGTATCTTTACGTTTCTTTTGCACTCTTCTCAACAGCTATGAATATAATGTAATTGTATAGCTTGGAGTTTTTACCTCAGTCGCCTATTTAAACCATTTCTTTTATTCCTTTGCTCCCCTAGATCCACTTTTCATTCTAAATCTATTGCTGATACTTTACTGTGCCATATTGTGAACTAATTTACAAATTACAATTCTAACAAATTCTTAAGAAGATGATAAAGAAGTGAGATTTTTGTCTTTTTCAGCTGACAACATGAAATTAGCTTCAGATAAACCAGGATATCACAGAGGTTGTTGCACTTTGAGTTTCAACAGCCTAGTATGTATAGGTTATCTGAACAGTTATCTACACCACCACAATGCTTTTAATCTTTTCATCAGAATAGACAGCTTATGTTTTTTATAGAAATACCTGTTTAAGGATATATCATAGTTAGAAAAAATTACAAGAAAGTGCAGTAATAAACAGTTTAAGCATGAGACTTAGAAGAATCAATGAAATAGAAGAGCTTTAGGTTATCATTTTTCCAAGGGAGAGCAAAGGTGCTTGGTCACTGTTTATTGGTCTGAAATTTCAGGTGTGATGAAGGACAGAAAAAAGTTGAATATCAAAAGAGTACAAGTAAGATAAATGAAACTGTAGAAAGAAAAGACTAGAAGGAATGCAGTGATAAAAATTAGACAATGAAAGAAATCAGGACAAGAGTAGAACAATTTTGCTTGAAAGTCTATTTTAGAGGATGAGAAATGCTGCAGTGTAGTCCTTAATAAAGGATAAAATTCCTTTCTCCAACCTGCACTGCAGTTCTTAATAGTATATTCTGCAGCTGTCCTGTATACAGGACTCCCACTGATATTAATAAATGTTCTTTTCATAGAACTACTGCAGAATATGAATAGAAATCAGGAAGAGAAAACTTACTGTGTTATGCACAGAACACAGAACACTTGCCATCCTGACCAGTGCTGACTTGCTGACTCTTTCATCCCTTGATCAGCCTAATTTTTCTGAATTTTACATTTGTCTCATGTTAGCATGTTATTTGGGGCTTAACTGTTGCTTCTTCCTATTTCCTTTCAGTACCCATGCACTCACATTTTTCTACATGACAACTCTGAATTGTAGTTATAGTTTGAGAAAAAAAACCCAAACAACAACAACCAAACAAAAAACCAAAAAAACCAAAACCTCCACAACCATTATAACCCTAGGAATGTGCACATTTCATAATTTCCAAATAGACCACAAAATATAAAAATAGACACTTTTTCCATCTTCCTTTGATTCACTGTTTCTTGACCAACATGATCTGTATGTCATAGAATCACAGAGCTGTTGAGGTTGGAAGGGAACTCTGGAGGTCGTCTGGTCCAACTCTCCTGCTCAAGCAGGGACACATGGGGCCTGTTGTCTGGGATCTTGTCTGGATGGTTTTTAAATATCTTCAAAGATGCATACTCCACAACCTCTCTGGGCAACCTGTGCCAGGGCTCAGTCACCCTCACAGTGGAAAAGTGTTTCTCGGTGTTCAGAGGGAACCTCCTGTGTTTCAGTTTGTGCCCACTGCCTCTGGTCCTGTCACTGGGCACCACTGAAAAGAGCCTGGCTTCCTCCTCTGAGCACCCTCCCGTCAGGTATTCATATACCTTGGTGGGATTGCCCCCTGAGACTTCTTTTCTCCTGGGCTGAACAGTCACAACTTTACAATATCTTATATTTTATAATATCAGGCTAGGGAGTGTTATTAAAGGATTTATAGGACATAAGGCAAATTACATCTTACTTAATTTGAAACAAAGGATGGTCTCCTTTAAAAGGAGGTATGGTATATTAATTGGTATCAAAGGAATTACATGTAACCATGTACGTATATGTAATTTCTGTCAAAGAGCTGATGATTAAAAAAGTTATATTTAAAAGAGTAAACATGCATCTGGTAGACAAAGAAAGGGAATGGAAAGAAAGTATTTTTGAATTTCAGGCTACCATAATCTAGACTGAATTTGTGTCTAAAATAGGTGAGAAAGATGTGAGATATTTATGTTTGGGTTTTTTAATTCAAACTATATTAAAAAAAACATAAAAGAGATTATAAAGAATTCAAAGGAATTTCTGCTCAGAGGCAAAAATAGCTTATTCCAAAGCCATAGCAATTAGCGAATGGCCTTCAACATGTCATCTGTCTTCAGACACAGACAGTCTGGATGTCTGCCTTTGATGTATTGACACTAGGATTTATTTATAATCAATATAGAGAAGCAGGTATTTTTTAGGATGTGATTAATCTCATCTTAAGTAGATATCTTTGTCCAGATAAACTACCTACTGCAATTGTCTGTTTTCTTTCATTAACCAGAAACAAAAGCTGAGAGTAACTAGCTAAGATACAGACTTCTCCATTTAGTTGGATAAATCCCACTCTCAATGACTTCAGTGGGTCTTGGATTTCTAGAAAAAAAATATATTTTTTAATAATTATATAATGTAACATATTGATATGCTAAATTTGTCCAAAAAACCTGTGAGGATCAAGAGGATGCCTATTAATGTGGACAGGGGTGACTCCATTCACTTTAGGACTAATTCTGCTCATTTCCTACTGAGACAAATTGATTTGGGGATATTGAGGTAATTAGCTCATATTTTAATTTAATCTTAACTGAATACCTTGATGCAAAAAGAATGTAAGGTTTCAGTGGAAATTAATATTTAAAAAGAAGTAATTTATTATCCTCAACTTTCTGAACAATACAGTAACTTCTGAAAGAGTTCAGTAGTTACATGGACACAACCCACCACACACATACACGTGCACCCCCACACACACACTCCTCAGGATCTGTATAGCAGAATGTTAGCACCTTGGAAGAGACTGAAATGCTAAATAATTATTTTCCTGTGCAAAATATCTGATGCAGTCATGGGAAAATACTGTTTAATGTCTACATCATA
This sequence comes from Falco cherrug, assembly GCF_023634085.1. Lineage (NCBI taxonomy): Eukaryota > Metazoa > Chordata > Aves > Falconiformes > Falconidae > Falco > Falco cherrug. The sequence goes on along the minus strand of NC_073698.1, from coordinate 42,857,390 downwards.
TTTAAAACATGGCTTTTTATTTAATTTACATAATAGTTTACTTAATTGCAATGTGTCAGTTTTATTTACCACCTTTGAATATCTACTGTATTTCTATGAATATTTTATTACTAAAGCTGGAAAAGATTATATGGTATATTTTCAGCATAGAAGGTTGCTTGGTTTATATAATTTTGAGCAATTCTGATATGGAAGCATTTATTTGTTCCTCACTAAGCTGGAATAGGTACTTTAATTGCAGGCCTTTTATAATGAAATACTGTCCTGGTTTCAGCTGGGGTAGAGTTAATTTTCTTTCTAGTAGCTAGTACAATGTTGTGTTTTGGCTCTGATGTGACAACAATGTTGACAGCACACTGATGTTTTTAGGTGTTGCTGGGTCATGTTCATGCTACGTCAAGGACTTTTCAGTTCCTTGGGCCCTGCCAGCCAGAGAGCTGGGGGGGCATGGGAAATTGGGAGGGGACACAGCCAGGACAGCTGACCCAAGCTAGCCAAAGAGGTATTCCATACCGTATGATGTCATCCTGAGTATATAAACTGGGAGAAGAAGGAAGGGGGGGACATTTGGTATTATGGCCTTTGCCTTCTTGAGTAAACATTACATGTGATGGAGTCCCGTTTTCCTGGGGATGGCTGAACACCTGCCTGCCCATGGAAGTAGTGAAATAATTCTTTGCTTTGCTTTGCTTACATGCATGGCTTTTGCTTTACCTATTAAACTGTTCTTATCTCAGTCCTTGAGTTTTACATTCCTTTCTGATTCTCCTCCTTGCCATCCCTCTGGGTGGGGGGGAGTGAGCAAGCGGCTGTGTGGTGCTTGGGTGCTGGCTGGGGTTAAGCCATGACAAATACTTTACATTTGTAAGATGGTTTCAAAAATTTTTGGTCCTCATTGCTCAGTTTTCAGTGAACAGGAAATATGTGTCGTATACTTACATTAGTTAGAACGCTAATTATTAGTAATGACCAGGCTGAACTACAGTAAATACCTTGAATGATGTCTTACCCTCTTCTTTGTCACTTCATAAAATCCTAACACTATAAACTGATAAAATACAGAATTTAGTCTGACTTCTTCTCCTCTTCAGATATCCTCCCATGTTGAAACCCATCCCACATATTTTATGTTGTAATTCATACACTATATTTTTTATGATTTGATGTATTGTGAATAGTTTTCTTTAGCCTTTCTGTTACAGTAATGTAAATCACAGATAATTACATATTTGTACAACTTCAAATTTACACCGGTACAACTGAGTCAAGAACTTTCTCCTGTTCTTAAATCTATGCATCTTTTACACTCAGACTTTGTTTCACAGCCAGGAAGAGGCGCAGTACTTTTTATCAAAACTGGGAAATCCATCCCAGGTATGTTATATTCAGCCTTCCTACTGTATCAAGCCACAAGATTCTTTGAAAATGATGCTGTGGACTTTGAACATAGCTCATATGAAACAGATAACAGAAGGTGATGAAGAAGTCGAGGGAGAACATAAGGAGCATATGGTCCAGTACAGATCCCAGTAAGTATCTTTTCATATGATCCACAGCCTGGCAAATTAATTAGCTTCATTTAAAGTCTGTGCTTGACAAACAGGGCTGAACCAGATCTTCAGAGTATCTTGTAGACCAAAATCTCTTCAACCAAAGTTGTCTGGCTAGCAATCTTGCTGCTGCTGATTCACCCCTCACCCTAGATGATCAGACTGAATCACGTTGTTGTAAAAGGATTTTACAAAAGGTTGTCTCATTTTCACGGTTGCAGGGAAAAATCTCCTTCTGCCAAAGCCTGAAGATTCCTCAGGCAATTGTAGCAAGTCATGTACCCTCACCTACTGAGCAATACGTAAGTTAGTGGGTTCACCATCTGTCAGCTCCACTTTGGAAATTAAGTATTCGGTCTACATTAAATGTTTCATATGTCCTATCTTTCTTTGATTTATTTCAGATGACGAACAGGATACATTCCATTAGCAAAGTGTTTATGGTCATATGGTTCTTTAAACTGTGATAATTCCTCTTTATTTTTTCTAGATCCAGCCAATGTCTATCCATGATTGCCAAATGCCTGTGGTAGTGGCGTAATTGAGTTTCTTGTTCACTGGCTCAACTTCTCTGAGAAATATCATTCTGGTTATCCTTTTATTAAATTACTGCCATGTACCATCAGTCTGGGGTCTGAAGAACAAACTTAATTTGCTGTTTGCCAGGTATCATCCCCTGTAATACAAATTCTGCTTGGTAAATCACACTCACACTTTGCCGTATGATACTACTAGTGATGTCTTCGCAACCTTTTTTTCATCATTAATTACTTTGGTAGAGTGAATGATTAGAACATAAGCAATGGCATTTGTTCAAGATGTGCCAGAAAGAACTGCAGTCTGTTCACTTCTTCACTGCCCACGTCAGCACTGCACTGTGAAAAAGAAATATTAATAGGAAAAGTGTTACTTTTAATCTAAAATTGTAAATGATATTCTGAGTAACCTGTTCAACGACAAGATGCTATTTTTAAATACTGCGTCTTAAGGGAAAGAGTCAGCTTTAACGAGGTTTCAAGGCAGTTGTTTCTAGAAGGAAAAGAAGATTTGAGGCATCCTAAAGGCTTTAACCGTGACCTATTGAAGATCAGTTCAAAATACAGTTTCTTTATCTAGGAGGGAGGACAATAAATACAGCTTATTTCAAAATGGCTTTTTGTGTTTGCAGATGGAATTACTGGACTTAGTTTCTTTCAAAGTCAAGGGGCTGTAGTTAACCCTCAAACACTCTCCTCACCTGAAGTTCATGTACATTTGCTCCTGTATCCAGGTTCTCTATTTATTAGTGACAATACTGTTCATCTATGCATTAGAATATGCAACTGGAATGTGTGTTCAATACTTGCTAGTTAAAATTGGCTGGAACTGAATCTCTAGGTATACAGTATTTATAGTAGTTTATATTACAGTCTTTTTATTTTGTCAGGTTTTCCTTAGACTATCTTTCAGCATGAACAAGTAGTACAACTTGTTGCAGTGAAAACTTATAAGAAGTAAAAACAGTTACAGTCTTCTGCTTTCTCAAGTTTCCTGTAGTTAAACGTATGCCAAAAAGCTTTTGTTAGTAGTGGTACTGTCTTGTAGGAACACTTGATATAATTCTACCTTTGATAAAATCATTAAGTGGCTACTTCATCACAAGGCAACAAATTCTGGTTTTAATAATATGGTTTTAATAAGTTGGAAACCTGAACTTCTTAGGCACCAATTATGTAGAATGTATTACTACTTCATACTTGCTTTCACAAACTAACTTTAAAAATGTCCACTCTGACTTAAGAGTAAATACTATGGAATTTTCATTCTATTAAGGCAAGCTTTTGTTTTATTTTTGTTTTATTTCCTACCGTGCCATCTTATTTGTTTATATTAAACTTCTTTTCACCAATATAAATATTTTCTTCCATGGTAACTGTGCAAATGTTTACGTTTGCTCAGTATTGCAACATCAATATATTGTTGATAACTATTCTAACTTTTAACATGGCCCCAAACATTTCTGACAGCTAGACAGTGAAGGTTAGGAGCAGTGAATGGGAATAACTTCTGAACAAGTTCAGGTTTTCCAGGAGGTGCTTGCTTTCTGCCACCACAGATTTTCTGAGATGTTGTCTGGTTCACAGTGGCATAAAAAGGGTATTTTTGCATAAAGCTTGAGGCAACTTCTGTCTCAAATTTACCAGTGAGTGCAAAGAGGGTAGAGGCTGTGCTTCACACCCCTCTGGGCACTTTCTGCATCAGGATGGAGACAGATCCCAGAAACAATTGTTTCAGCTCTCTTCACAGAGTACAGGGCACTTGATCACTTCATGCATCTTTCTCTGGGATTCATGATAGTTAAGGGCAAAGTGGCTCTCTTGCTTGCTAAAGTGTGGCCAATAAAAAAATTTGTACTCTTACCAAATTTAAGCATGACTAAAACACAGCCAATTCAAACCTTGGCATGGAAATGCTCTACACCATCAGTAACATGCCACTATTAGAAGACTGTAACAATATTTGTGTATGTGCCCAAGTTTTGGAATGTTTAAATTCTTCACTCTAAAATGTCTTACGTTTTGCACATGTAAAATTATTATAATGATCATACTAGAAATTAATATATCTTGCTGGCTCATGAAAATAAACCCCCATCTCTACATCAGCCTAACTCATCGGATTTCAGGGAAGTAGAAAACATCTGCTTTCCCATAGGTTTTCTTTGAGGCTGAGTAGTGGGAGAAAACTTTATCTTTAAAAACTGAAGATATGATTTTGCACTTCACAAGCTGATGGAAATTTTGCCATTGATTTCAATGGCAACCCATGAATCAGTTCTTCCCTTGACCCTAATGGCACTTCCCCCTTTCTAATTCAGCTCCTGGCTTTGGCAGCCAGTAAGGGATATTTTTACTTTTTGCTTGCTTTTTTTGAGGTGAAGCATATAGGCTTTCTAACTGCCTTACATTTGAGAATAAATCATATCTGACATATTATCACGATCCCTATTTATGGCAGATTTTCCACTGCGATTTTTTGCAGACTGCCTAGGAAAAGAAAACAGCTTCAAAGCTTTATATAGTCTTGACTCCTGTCAGATGAGACCTCAGAGAAGGACCACTCAGTTGCTTCTTCTTCAACTATACCTCCTTTCTTGCAAAGCATCTGAGATATAGTATTGCCTTGTCAGCCACCAGTTGCATCAGGGCAGTGGAGACTTTTATTTCTCTGAGAATGCTCAGCACATTCCAGGAGTGTAAATCTGTAAACTGAAAGTTTGGGAACTTTAATAGGTCTCAAGGATTGTGACAGCACGCAGTTCCAGGACAGCCACACAGAACAAGTCCTACAGATCACTATCAACACACTGAATCTCACTTGGAAGTATAAAAGTGAGAGTATAATATGGTTTTGCCTTGATTTTGTTCCAGGACAAGATAGCAACACTACACAGCAGCTTTTTTTTCTGTGTGGAAGCTCAGAATAGAAGTATGCAGTTCGCATTGCAACAATCCAGTCCAGAAGCCAACATTACAGATAACAGTAGCAAGAATTAGATCTAAAACTTTTAAACAGATTAAGGCAAAAAAAAGAGATGCTTACTCACCTGTAGAAGACTTAGAAGTTGTGGAGTAGGGAATGTTGTGCATATTTTATAGGATGTTTTCAGTCTTCTGACACTGAGCCCAAGCAGACAGATTCTGTAAGAAAAAAACATACAGGTATTTAAATAAATACTTTATTTGTAGGTATCGACATTCTTTGCTAAATGTCACTGGATCTAGGAGCAGCATAGAGTTTTCCCAAAAAATCTGTTTTAAAAGGTTGTATCTTGCAGCTCTAGTCTAGGCAACTCCTGTAAACCACCAAAAAGACTCTGAGGAGGTCTGTGTGATAGGGGAAACTGTTCTGTGAGTCATGTACACATTGTAGATTAACCATTTGGGATACACTGTAAAGCACCTTCACATTGCCCATCTCTTGGACAAAAATACATAAACTCAGCAATTGGAGCCAGTGAACTTCTGTTCCATTTTCCCCTTTTATCTTGCATAGATAACTTTTACCTGAAGCATTCTACTCAAACACTGTGTCAGCCAGAAAATTTTAAAAAGCAGAAAACTTATTTGGTTTTGATGGAAGAAGAAATTGTAGTTTAAAATTCCCCATTTTCTTGCCCAGTAAGTGTTATTGTATATCTGACAAGAAGGGAGAAAGTGAAAAATCTGAGAGAATCCTGAGAATAAATCTGTCTCTGAGACAATTGTCTTGAATCACCACTGTTACATGAAATAATCAAGGAGGGAAAAATAGGATTGGAGAGAACTGCATTCTGTGCTGGAAAAAACCCAGCAGCAACAGTCTTACAAACATCGGCTTCTGGTCTTGTTTTTCTAAATTTTTTGTAAAAATTTTGTATAAGATAAAAAGTATCATTGCAACTTTCTGTTTTGTTCATATAGTAATGTAATATAATACCTGTATTTTTGTATATGTGTTCTTTTTTATACCCATGCTATAGAACACAGTGGAAGTAGTGGAAGTAGTTAGCTATAAATATAAATTCAGAAGTTCATAACTATTTAGAATAAAGTAAGTCTGTGATGATATAATAACAAGAAGAAAGTAGCAGTTTTATCTTTTTCCTTCTCATGAAAAAAATCAAGGAAACTGAAGAGTGTGGGCCTGTTCTTTCTGTTCCTGAATAACTGAGTAGGTTCACTATGGACAATGTTTTCCATTGGGAAGGAAGACATTCCTTTTGAAAAAAACTTGAACTGCACTTAAAATAATTGTTATGATGATTAATTTCACTAATCGTAAGCAGAAATTCTCAACACTTGTTATGGGAATCATCCTGGTAATGTAGCTAAGGATACTTGGGCCATGCGTCAGGAACATAAGAAGGCATTAGAATGCAAATAAGACTCTGTACCTGTACTAGAGACAGCAGAGTGCAACAGGGACATTTTCTTTTAAGAGTCTTCAGGATTAACAGCATAATAAATTAGCTCATGTGAAGTATTTATGAATAAAATTAACATTTAAACCAACACCATTTTCAAAAATGTCAAGATTTATAATATCTCTTATAATGATAGACAGTTATTATAGGTAGAAAAATAAAAACATTTTTCCAAACTATTGTGCCTTCTAAAACAATTTAAAATAAACCCAGTATTTTTCTCATGCTGGAAATTGTATTAATTACAATAATGCCGTGTAACACTCTTGGCACTTTAGTCTCTTATTTAGCATAGATTTTTATTCATCTAAGAATTTTCACATTGGACTATTTTTCAAATTTAATTAATTGTGCCTTTGTACTTACGCAGCATTAATGGAAAATTTCTTGGTTTTTATTTTGTTCTCTATGCTGAATGGCAGGTTCTGTGTTCTGCCATCTGTCTAGTTTTCCTGCTTGATACAGCTTCTAAGGTATTTTTGTAGTCTTTCTTTCTTTCTTTCAGAAAGTCTGTCTTTCAGAGGTGAGGACTACCTTCAAGAATGATGTTAAATACAAACACACATTCTGTTTGTTGGTTAATGAAAAACTTTGCCTGTACAGCACAATAATAATAGGAAAATAATTATAGTAGATTTAGTTCTCACCATAATAACACACAGAGGACTATAAACATAAGAAACTGAGCAAGTCATATTTATTGCACATGCAATACCACCACTAATGCAAATTACCCTGAAAATTCAAACTAAATCTGTATCATAGGAATGGTTTGAATTTTTCTACTGATATTGTGCTTGAAACAGAAAACAAATTATTTTGTCAACTGATGTGATTTAAATATGCTAATTATTTTCATTATTCCAGCCTAACTTTCAAATACTATTTTCAAACAGTTGAAACAGTTTATAAAACTATACGGTACAGTACACATACACATACACATAAAAAAACCCAAAACCCAACATCAAAGGACAAATTAATTCAGGTCTGCAGGCCTTCAAGAATGTTTAGGCTCAAATGTCTCCAGAAAACTAGGTTGGTGGCACAAATTTTCTACCTTCGCACTAGCAGAGGCAGCTGGCATCTGTTACAGGATGCAATCCTGCTTGTATCACTCCCCAGAGCAATCTTCTGCACCACTGCCTCATAGATCTGCTCTTCCCTTGGACTTCACATTTGCATGTCATGCAAACTGAGTCACTCATAAAAAGATAGGAAAAGTTTGGTTAATGGTTTTCTGAGTTTCAGAATTGCTGTGTTAAGTGTGTACTTCGGCTTATCGAAGCATACTGTAGCTTTCTGATGTGACATATGTAGAGTATGTCATGCATGTATTGTACACATTATTTCTCCTCCACTTTAAAACTTCTCACAGAGCCCTGTGGCACCTTCCTGCAAAAATATGTAGCTGAAAAGAGTGGTTAGGTGAAGTTAGAACAGCAGGGAGACAGTGTAAATAACTCACCTAACAATAGAGGCTTGAATTTCTGAATATACCATTTAAGATCAAAAGCAGTATTTAAAGTCTTTTCATATAATAATGACTATGGGGAAGTGAGGATCCAGGTATATATTCTTTGAATCAGTGCCAGGGGAATAAATAGTATTAAGTTGAAAGTATTGAATTAGGTATTTTTAGATTACTTGAATTCTCATTACTCAATAAAATAAATTGTATAAGTGAATTAGAAAACAGGTAAAAAATTAAGAATAAAGCTTCAAGCTATGAAGGATGGGAGGTTTCTTTCACAAGTAAATATCCACTTTGCCCTCACTGGTTAAAACTTACCTTCTATTCCAGGTTAAAAATGTTAGGTGTCTAAGTAATCATACATTGTTTATAAAGGCATCTGAGGAAAAAAAAAAAGAAAAAAGAAAAAAGGCACATCAATTTCTATAGGGCCTGGATGTTAGGAATTTCTGGAAACTTGCATTTGACTGCTTCCCAAGCCTGATTCAGTCAGCTTAAACTCACCTATATTTTAGATGCTCAGTGAAACAGTACTTCTAATGCATATAGTTTCTTATATAGTCTGCAGAGAAAGGTAGATACGTTTTAAGTTTTTCAGTAAATGGTATTTACTTGCATAAACATATACAGATGGGATTTATGCTGTTTTCTTAAGGCCCCTTCCCTCAGAGATGTCTCCATTAAACCTCTATAGTTCTTCTAAAAAGACTGCATTGTCAGACATCTAAAAAGTAGACTCCAACAGGGCACACTAAGGGTGTAGGCAAGGTACCAACAGTGTGCCAGAGACTGCAAGCAGTTGAGAAACCTTATGAAAAAGGCAAAAGGCTGCTCCTGTGTTAGACCCTCACTCAGCAGCAGCAATGTCCAACTGTATATAATTACCATAAGCTATAGCTGCACACTGAGGTTCTTTGTGTGTCAGCATCATGTGAGGCATATTAATGTAGCCCTGTTAGTATAAACTGAGATACCTCAGTTTATGTTGGCTGACAGCTGGACCTAATGGGACAAAGTTGTGCACTGATTTTGTAATACAAAGTGTGTACTGAAGAGGAAAATGGAGAATTTAAATGTTTCTGCTTGCAGCTTAAGCAACACTGACTCTTGGTCTTCATCTGAAAAATTATGTGAATAAACCCCAACTGTTATTCATTGGCCAATAAAAAAATGTGAATAAGAACTGTCAAAATAGTAACAGTTGCAATCGTTAACTTAAAGAATTTGTCCATTTGAAGAAATCAGGAAGGAGGAGTAATCATGCAAATAGCCTATTCTAAATATCATTCTGTTTTTTATACAAATATCTTCTTATATTCCCATCTAATGCAATGGACATGTATGTTGTGGTGACACAAAAACTTACAAAGTTTACCAGATAAACCACATGCTCTCTTCAAACAGCAAAACATTTATTTATGGTTGGACTTGATGATTACAGTTGGACTCAATGATCTTACAGATGCTTTCCAATGGAAATGGTTGCAGGTGATATAAACCACACACTCTGATCTACAGAGATATGCCATCAGGGTATGCAAATAAAATTTTTTGGAACTGCTAATTAAAATTCTACAACCACAGTGAAGTAGGGGAGGGAACACTACAGTCATTTTGTGGCATCCCAACACTCTCAATCATGACAAATAATCAGACTTTTCATTTTTAAGTCCATGATGTCACAGACACTAATCAAATATCCTTTGGGCTGGAAGGGTTTATTCTCATTTTACTGATGGGCAAACTGAAATGTGAAGCAATTAATCCAAAATTAATAGGTAATAAAGTCAATACTAGATCTCACCACTGATTTGCTTACTACCCTAACTTTTTACTATCCTAAAACACAATAGCCCAAAAATTAATAACAGTTGTAAAATCCTTGCTCCCTATGATTTTCCATATCTACATGGCAGAGAAAGGGCCAGACAATTCCAAACAATAATAATGCACGGTAAAGCACCCCTGATGTCATGTGCAGGTTCTGTATAGCCAGCTCTTTACCTGATAAAGTTATTCCATTACAACAGTTTGGGGAGTGCTGTAAAGGCTGGGTGTTGTTTGTTTTTGAACCATCTTAGCAATTCAGTTATTCAGTAGCAATGAGAAAGTTCAAAATAAGGTAGTGCTATGGGTTGACTCTCATATATGACTTGCATACTTCCACAATACAGAAGGCTGACCTAATACTTCACTGCATATGGGTGAAGTAGTATCCTGTTCCCTATAGGTTTTTCTATTCTTTTTTTTTTTTTAACTGCTTTCCCACCAGTTTAGTGAGCTGAACTAGCTCGCCAAGTAACCAGATAAGTGCCAGAGTTTTTAAAAAAACCAACCCAGAACCAAAAAGGTGATTTTGAAGTTCCTTTGAAAAGATTACTTTTATCCTACTTTTCCTAGATTTATGGCATTTTCTAGAATGGTACTGTGTTAATGTATTTTTTTAGACTTTAAACTTTATGTATTCTTTTGTCCGTTTTATTAAATATATTCCCTTTGTTAATATGGATTTTCAAGCCAAAGTTGGTTCTGGTAGGAATAAACTCTCTGGTAGGTAGAAGCAGACTACAAAATATAATGTTCAGAATGCATTCCCCTTAACTTCCCATTAAAGGAAGTTAAAGAAGAAGGCCAGAGATCTTTAGATAATGTGCTATGTGCATTGAAAAGAGTTTGTCCTTATTTGAAGGAACCGAGAAACTCATACACTGAAATACCATTCTAAGAGATTAAAGGGTCATACATGATGTCAAATTTTTACTTTTAAAGTTTGAACTAAACAAGGTTTCTTTAAGTTCATTTATATAAAATAAAACTAAATTTGCAGTAGGTGTGTTATATAAATCCAATGTTTTATAATCAGCCTGAGGATTCAGGAAGACAGCCTTGAAATTAAAAGGATTTAGGAACCTACAAGTGCCAAGACTGGCAGTTCATTACCTCTAACAGTCTCTTTGAGATAAGATTTATTTTTAACTTCTGCTTTTAGTGGGTCTGATGCCATTGAGAATGTTGCAATTTAAAAAATACTCTGGAAAAGCTTTGAGAAAGTACAGAAAAGTATTATTTATAGGGCTTACATAGTCCTTTAAAAGGTATCCCTTGAAAAAGAGATGAAAAAAATGTAATGTCTGTAGAGAAAAAACAGTATATTACAAAACTGTAATGAAAGCTGTAAGGAGCAAGAGCCTATAATAAAAAAAAGCATGCTGGGTATCATCCGGTCAAAACAATACAGAGTGGTGGAAATTATGATTTATTTGTTAGGGAGGGAAAAAGGAAAAATAAAGAAAAAAATTCTTCTGAACCAAGACACTGTAATGGTTTCACTTCATTTTGTTATTGAGGCTGTTTCATATCTTATGAAAAATTATAAATTAGAGAGTGAGAATGTTCACACTTTAACCATACAAAGAAATATCTGTGAATCTCTTTTACTTTCTACAGCAGATGTGACTTAATAGTCCTTCACAATTCAGTCCTCCAGATTCAATGAGCTGTCAGATTTAACCTCTCTGCCCAGTCCACCAGGATCCTTAATTATCTTTAAAATGTTTGGTTATCTCTCATTATCTGGATGTGTGTCCCTATCTCCACTTTGAGCTCCTTGATCTTTAATCTACAGGAAGCCCACTCCAATTTAGCCTACCAAGGATATAGCCTTTCAAAACCAGATAAACCAGTTCTATCATCCTATAACTTTGCTCATATTCAGGGAATAGTTTGGAAGATCCTTGTCTATTTGTTTCTTGGATGTGTTGCTGTGTAACATGTCTCTTATGTTATTTTTTCCCTGTTAGCATATATGGTCTGTACTTAAATTATTGTGATGCTAACACCATTATCATATATTCTGTAGGCTTAGAGAGTAAGCAGCAGAGTATTCTGTTATTCTGAGGACATTTTATTATTTTTATGAGAAACGTTGAAGGTCTGGATTTAGTTGTAAAGGTCACTGATTCACAGATTGTTAAGTCTAGTAACAGCAGAAGTATGCTGTTGCTGTAGTGTAAATGTCAAGTCAGTTGCTGTTGGTATAAAAAGCATGAACATAATCAAAGATGTCTCTATAGGTATAGAAGAAGCCAATTAGAAGATGTTTATTGCAATTTCTTCGCTAAGAAACAAGGTGAGGCATGGGTATGGAGTGCTAATTTCAGTGACTAGCCAGTATCTTGACCAGTGAAAGTACATGGCTTTGTCTCTCCAGGCTTTCATCTGTTATTGCTGGTTTCAGAATTTGTCACTAGTGATATTTTGTAGCACCTTATGCTGGGCAATATTATATGTATCAGAAAAGAGTAGTGACCCAAGTGCCACTTGTCAGCAGAAAGGTGGACACACCCACTATCATCCCCCAAAAATCTTTTCCCTAAAACAACACACACTGTCTTATGCCAACTATTCCTCCCGAATCTTCAGAAGAAAGAAGGCAAAGTGAAGGCACATACTGTAATTAAGTATTGGTGGATTTTGCAGGTCTTTAGCAGTAATTTTTTTACTGCCACCACCCTTTTATAAAAAAAAAACCCATATTTTTGCATAGCATGTAATTTTCAAGCAAAACATATTTTACAGCTGAGCCCATCAGCCAAGTGGTGGCACCTCTGTGAAAGTGTATCTAAGAAAGGGCAAAACTTGAACACCCAGTGATGAGTGAGGAAAACAAAGTATCAGAAGCAGCCCTGTGACACTAAGGTGAAAGAAGGAGGGGGAGGAGGTGCTGCAGGCACCAGATCAGAGATTGCCCTGCAGTCTCTGGAGGAGAACATGGTGAAGCAGGTTATCCTCTTGCAGCCCATGGAAAACCATGATGGAGCAGATACCTATGCTGCAACCTGTGGAGGATCCCCTGCTGCAGGAGGTGGATGTGCCCTGGAGGAAGCTGCAGCTTGTGGAGAGGAACCAGAAAGCCATCCTTGACCTTTAGCACATAATGGAAAAGTATGTGCAAAAGTTCACTATCTTTCCAGGTATTATCATAGGTAAGGAAGAAGACAATATTTAGTAGCCTAAATATTTAGTGAAAGTTAGGTTGAGGCTCCCACTCTTCCCCCCCCCCCCCCCCCCCCCCAATTTAGTTATATAAGAAAAAAAACCCAACAACATAAAGTTCTTAAGGCTTTATAGAAAATAGGGAGTACAAATCATTCCTGTTGCTTTAAAATTTGTTCTTTTCACAGAACTGAAAAATAAAATTACTGGTTTCTGAGGACTTATGGAAATTTATTGGTAGAGGTAGTGAGAATGAAGAGTATAATTAATCTGAAATGAGAATACCGCTGAGGTACATCAGTTGCATACAAGCTCTTTAGCAGAAATGGTAGACTTTTAAACAGACCTAGGACACAATGGTTATCTCTGATGACATTTTAGTACATATAGTACACTCAGATTTAAATAGCTCTATCTACCTTATAGTTATGACTTACATTTTAGATTTTATTTGAAAAGCAATATTTAGGATTCAGATAATTTGCAATTCTGAAGCATTCCAGTTGTTGGCAGTGTTCACTGTCTCCTGAGGGCAAGAAAATAGTCTTTGCACAAACACTGGAATAAACTACTTGGGGGGGAAAAAAGTGTATTTTTCTTCATTATTTTCTGTCTATTCTAACAGGTGCAGCAGCAACAACACTGCTATGAATCCGATGTTACGCTGCTACTCAAGGATGACAAACTTGTAGTGGCTGGTAGTTTATCTGTGCACATTTCTGATGATGGTTGTTAACTGTTGTACAGAAGAATCTGTAAACCATTTTCACAGGAGGACACCCCTGAATTGCTTCACTTCTTACTGAACCGGAGAACTAAGCTAGCATGGAATTTCTGAGATCTTGCTGTGCTATCCCCTGCACTCATTTCCTTCAAAATTAATTTTACTTTAAAACAAAGCACTTCATTACTTCATGATACAAATCTATTCTTCTTCATGTTCAGAATATTATTTTATAACTACAATAACATAACCCAGTAAGCAAGTATAACATAACTTGTAAGTTGTTTAAAACATTTGGCTTTGGTTCATGGATCGTAACATCTGCAAGGAACATAGTTTTCAATAAAAGTATGCAGTGGATAACTGGCCACAAATTTGGGATTCTTTCTTAAATTAATTTTGGTTTGGAATTTAGTTCCTGTTATTTCAAGTGTGCCTTTATTAAAGCAATCAACTATTTATTACCTGTACCACAATGAAGAACAGTAAGCAGTATCCTGTAGTGGATCATCACGCACTAATTCTAATTAAAATGGCCTGAGCCCCTAGTGTAGCACATCATGCCTGTAATAAAGCCACAGTTCTTCAGGACCATATTCATACTGTGCAGTAGCAGTAAGCAGTTTTAGGATAGATATAATGCCACAGGCTCCTGCATAAGGAAAACAGTCAGGGAAGGGGATTTGTATACCATAGTTCTATGGGTATTCCAAAACACTACCAAGTCTATATATAGCTATGCAAAATTACAAATCAATTAAAGCATTTTGTGACCTTTCCTAGTCTGAAATTTGTTTTGTTTAAAGGTAGCTCAAAGACATCTCATCTCCTCTTGGTCTGCACCATGTGCTGTAGTTGTTGGAAAGCTAACCAGAGGGGCATCTTTACACTCCCCTGTACTGAGGACAGTATGGAAAAAAAAAAAAGTAAAAAAAAAAAAAGTTATGAATTAGTATACTAACGTAATGAAATTATGTGTATTTCTTTATGATCTAGCAGAAATAATTTTACCTGAAATAGGGATATAAATGTGATACCATCAGCACACCAATATGTCATAGAAGATATGTTAATAACTGTTAGAGCCAAGGTCAAATGTGATGTAATAGAATTATATGAGAAAGTATTTGCAGTAGAAGTCCTCTTACTTAAGTCTAAATTTGTGATAATATAGAAGTATTTTAAGATTTATTTAAGACTGAAAGCTTTTGTTTGGTCTATGTTTTTCAAAAAAGTCCAGGTCTGGTCTATTGCAGAGAATTATTCTTAAACCATCTATCAGTCTAGAATTAAACTTTACTGTTCCCGGGACTTTGAAACAATCTGAATGAAAATCAATTCTAGACTTTATCTGTTAATTTCAAGAATGATATTCAATTTGCAGTTAAGACACTTAAAGTAAGTGATGCCATTCAGTTACTACTTTTTAACATAACAGCACTGTCTGGGATGTCCTGAGTTATCTGAGATGTCCAAACGGGGCTAATAGGTGTGAACATCTCCCATTCCTTTTTGATGAGCTAGCGACACTTGAGTATGTTTTTTTATGGTTTTGTTTGCTTCTTTAATGGTCCTACTAGAGCCACATTCATAGTTTATAAAAACAAACAAGCAAAATTACCCCCCCCGCCCAATCTCTGTGTTGATGAAGAGACTGAGCAATGGGGGGAAAAAACATCAGAAGTAAAATATATTGATATTGATTTGATTGTGTACTTGTCAAATTACTGGATCTGAGGAATCACAGTCCAAGGAGTTTAACTGTTTTCATTTCATACATATGTTTAAGTTAGCATCATTATTTCTAGTGATTCCTGGCACTGAAATATCAGACATTGCAGGAGTTTTATAATTTCTTAAGGGTTCTTTCATTTGGGCAATTTTTTTTGTTTGTTTGTTTCTCTCTACTTTGACAGTAATTTGCAAACTGTGAAGTAATGACAGATAATGGCACTTCCCTAAATATCACTTTGAAGGATACAAATGGATAAATAATACAGTTGTGAAGATAGAGGCTTACACAGTGGTTTTAAAGTGATGATATAAAAAATTCAGAAATAGGTTTTATTCATATTTCCGTGATATAGATTATGATCTCAAATTTTACAGAACTTATCTTCTGAAAATAGATATGGGAAGTTATTACTTTAAATAACAAAAATATTTCCAAAATAAGGATATTAATTTATGCAAGTAAAAATAAAATATTTTAGATAGTCAACATCCAGTACAAAGGATTACGTTTATACATTTCAATTAGGCTTCATGGAGAATTCTAGTCTCACAGACACACAGGAGAGTTTTTAAATTACCTGGAAAATCCTTAAAAAAACATTTACCTTTAAAAAAAAAATAAAAAATAGGCAATCATATATATCCACACTTTCTGTATGTTGGTTACTAAACATTAGATCTGCTCTGTTGATGAGCACACATTCCCCCTCTACCCCCACCCACTCCTGCCCAGCAAACAGTTCTGTGATTTTGGGTCTCACAGAAGGGACTTTCTTTTTTCTGTTCAATTGTTTTTGTTCTCAGAGACAAAAGATATGCTTCCTGAATCTGATGTCAACAAAATTCATATAATTTTTGGTAAAGACAATCCAAATTACACCTTCATGTGAAACATTCATTCTAAATTGGGCTACTTGCATAAAATTCTTTTCTGAATATAAAATAGTATCTAAAGAATATGTCAATGACAGGTCATCTTTTGCAGAACTACATCTATGGCATGTTTAGCACACACTCATGGCATGCATTTTTTAGTACAGTGATTTTTTTCAAGAAGTTTCTGTATTTAATTTTTCCTAGACTTTCCTGACTAGCTTAACATGACCTGATTTGATGAACTTGTAAAATTCTTACATGATGTTAGTAAAAACACAGTTTGATCAAACAGAGCTTTTCAACTGAAGAAAGAACAGACTCACACATTGGATTTCTGCATGTTAACATTTGAAGCATAATGACTACAGATACAGTGAAATACATTTATATTGATTCATCAGCCCCATAAAAATATTCAGTAGAGGCTTTGTTTGTAAAAGGTGTGTAATAAATACACAACTAAATTACAGATATATACCTCTGAATGGACAAACCATAAATCCACCCTCTTGATAATCAGTACATCAATCATAATAGAAAACATATCAGCAATAAATTGAATTGCAAGCTGGTTTTAATTAAAAGGTAATAGTGCAGATGTCATGTATAGTTTTTCCAAGATCATATTTCAGTGCTTTAGCCAACTAGTACTACCATCAGAAAAGCTGAAAATAAATATATTTCATTGCACTTAGTTTAACTACAGCAATTTTCACAGGAAGCATTTAAATAACCACCAGTATATAAAGATTCATATCAGGTCTTTTGGATTACTACTTATAAATTACTAAAATGTATGAACCATAGTATAATTTAGTTTGGCATGAAAAATATGTTGAGCATATATGGCCCTCAGCCAATATTTCCTAGTCTGCAAAATAAGAAAATAGGCATTATTATGCAAATTACAACATATGGAACATCTATGCAAAATATGCACCATAAATCCAGGTAGAACTTAAGATCTATTAAAAATGAAAAGGCTGATAACTGAAGAGAACAGGCCAGGTGCTGGGCTGCAGCACATTACTACAGTTCCTTTGTCTTCATCTGACAGAGGAATTCTAACTAGTGAGATGGAAGATCCAAATTTGACCACGATATCAGCTGAAGGGGTGGCTAAGAGCACATACATTTCATTAACCTTCTCCAGGCCTATCCATTTCTTCTGTGTTCTTTTGGAGGGAGAACTTAAGGCTGCAGAGACAGTAAGCAATGAGTAAGGGAACTTGCCTATCAGTTACTTAAAAGTGAGTGGTTTAAAATTCCCGCCATCCCTCCTTTCTTTTCTTTTGGAAAATCTAAAATGTTTCCATCAGACTAGTAAATTCCCCTGAAACAGTAAGGCCATCCAGTACAATATTCAATACTTGCTATGAATTATGTAGAATAAATATTGTTCTCCATACTGTCCTTATTTTACTCTTTTAAAAACTTGCTTTCAGTGGGAGAATTCTGGCTATATTTAGACTTAGTGACAATTAAGTTCTCCACTTTTCAAAAGTAAATTGTTATGAATTCATTGTGAGGGCTATTTCTTCAGTAGCATATTTTAAAAATTGTTGTCAAAAGACAATAGTGAAATTTTGAGTATAGTAAAAGTCTGGAACAAATTAAAAGAAACTGACCTGGGTTTGGGGGTTTTTTGGTTTGTTTTTTTTTTTTTTTTCAGTAAGACAATCTACAGCCACATCACATATTGCCAGACAATACAAATTTTTTTTAAATGTGTGCACCTTCGGTTTGGGCAGTAAGTCATTCACTGTAAGACAGGCACATTATGTTCTAAATATAAAACTAGTTTATTCTTCCTTTCTTGGAACAATCTACTGCTGATAGAAAAAGACAAGTAACAGTGATTCTGACTGAGGATTGTGAGTATGCTTTGTATTTAGAAAGCACATTATATCTGTATTATTAAAAATGTTTACTAAGACTTTTATTTTAAAGTTACAGCACCATGTTGCCTTTTTATTCAGCCTAAATGCAGCAACTGAAAGTTGCAACCAGAGATTTTTAAGGCTGTTCTATTTTAAAATTTTTCATAAGAAACTACAAATACTTACACTTGTATACCTTTGATTCTAAGTTCCAAATTGGTTCTGATTTGTAAAAGTGTATACTCACAGACGCACACATATACACATACATGCATATATAAGTTTTATTCCTGTAATCAAGCCATGTTACACAATCTAATTTCATTTAAACCACAAGAATATTACTAATAAGTAAATATTTTCAATTACAACTCATAGAAGCAAGCACTACCACTTACCTAGTACAGAAAATATTGGTAAAAATATTAAGACCAAAATACTTTTAGAAACAATATAGTTTCAAACAGACTTTAATACTTTATTCTCCTTAAACTGCTAAGAGCAATCCTTACATTGTGGAAGATGAGCAAAAAAGTTGCAACCACATAAAATATTTCTTTTTGTTTGGTTGGTTGATTGGTTTTGGGTTTGGGTTTTTTTTTGTTTTGGTTTTTTGGGGGGTTTTGTTTGTCTTTTTTTTTAACATAACAAGTATTTATTATTTATAATATTAAATAACCCTATCAGAAGATACTTAAGATTTGGTTTGGAAAGTACATGAAATTTACAACAGTTGTCATAGAAGTTACTGGTTACTATGTAACATGAAAGAACTATCTGGAAACACATTTTTAATGTCAGATTTTCAAAAATAACCTATTTCACAGAAAGACATGTCTCAACCTTGGAATATGGGTACAAATTACTTAGCTGGGCATTTTTGTTTCCATAGTTCTAAGGATTCCTGATTTGGAGGGAATTCTATTAAGGAGAATGGTGCCTCAGAATACTTGGCTTTAGTAGAACACTATTGTCTAGATCACTAGAGAAAAACTCACTGAAATTAAATTTCTTACCATTTTCAGGTGTCATCAAGTAATAGATGGATCCTTTTGTTTCTAGATACTTGGACCAAACATTTATTTACAGTAGAAATCTTTACATTGCTTTGGAAATGTGGCAAATTTTTGCAAATTATATTTTGCAAATACCTTGGCTTTTCTGAAGATTAATGGAAACCAAAATCTGTAACAGTGTCAGAGCATTACAAATGAATGCACCAGGAAAAAAAAGTAGACAGTAGATGAACTGATACACTTATTTTTTCAGGGTCTGGTTCTAATATGTGTGGGTACTGTCCTTTCAGCAAGATGGTGGAAATAATTGTATTAGTATGTTGGTCTGAAAAGTCTGGATGAGAAGCTCTGCCTTGATAAAAAGTGAGTGTGTTCTGGGATCTGGAAATAATTCAAAATGCTCCTTAATGGCTGGAGAAACAGTCTAAGCATAATAGAATACTTACTTTTTTATTTCATCGTTTTGCCTTCTATACACAACACCACAAATGATCTCTAATGTTCTACAAATGATTAAAGCAGGCAATTGGACCATTTCTGGAAATTTGTGCCAGTGTCAAAAAAAGCTTTTGCAAATATTAACAAAAAAACCCCAAACAAACAAAAACCAACTCTATCCAGAAAACATTAAATTATAGATTTTAAAGGCAATTAAAAATGCAAAAATTGCCAATGGGAAGTTAATAGATGACTAGACACATATCCACAGGTTACCTGCCTCTAAAGAAATCCTGTAACACTACATGCCATTAATTCTTTATATTTCTCATCCACTTTGATATTTTAAATTTAAATGTGAATGAAAAACATAATTAAACACTCTGTACATATATACACTTCACAGAATCCTCTTACATATAAAGCAAGTATTTTTTCAGTGATTGTCTTTAAGTCCTGCTGACTGCACTACATATTCATTTGCATGCTTTTTTACTTCCTCCTGTATTCAATATTGTGCACTTCATGTCATCTATAAAGACTATGATTCCTTCCACCTAAATTAATGTATTTATTCTTTACAGTCCATTTATATTAAATTTACAGAAAAGTAACCATTTTTTTCCACCTAACATTGATTCTTGGGTACAGTTCACCTTGACAAAACTTTTTTTCTGCTAGGATTCAACTCAAGGATTGAAATAATTATGTTGAGATGACAAGTAAGCAGTGGAGCGTGGAGAGCTCTTCAGCCTCTGTGGATGTATACTATAGAATGACATCAACTTGCTGAACTTCACTGATTGTACTGAACAGAACTCTGACTATAATCCACTTCACATGTGGGTACCTACACTAAAGACACATGGTAAGATGAATCCCACCTGCTGTTCTTTGCAGTAGGAAACTTGATGACTTTCAGATGTCCAAAGTTAGGGAGATGAAGCCAATTCTCAACATCCAGAAAACCCTCCCTATAAACTGTAAAACTCAAAATGCAGCACTTCTGTAAAATTTTCCAAAGCAATGACTATAGCATTTTCTGAGGTTGCAAGATACCTGCACACAGATATGCTTCAAGATATTCACAAGATACTGTTTACATAGGAAGATTTAAAGACACATCTTTCATCTCTTCAATGAATAACAAACCAATTTATGCTACATTTTGGAATTTCTCACTCCTTCCTGTTACAAATATTTAACTTAGCATGGCTAAATTAAAAATAGTTGAAACTAGAGAAAGATGGTGCAAAGGTAGAGAACTCAGCACAGAAAATTGGAAAAGAGATACTCAGAGTGTGAGCAGGAAGGCAGGGAGAAAATTAAAGAGTAATGAAACTTAACAGAAGCAGTGACAATGACAGACATCCTGTCAGTTTCTTACTGGATTTATGTATTATTTAATTAGTGACAAAATTATAAGAGCTTGCACATTTGCTGTCTCACCATGGGAACACAATAGCCATTGTGTACGCTCACAATTGCCAAAGCAACATTGCAAATAAAAGGAAATATACAGAATAACAGAACTTAGTAATAAGAACTTCTAAATAATTGAAATTCATGTGGTCAATTATTCAAATAACCATTTTTACATTATAAAGCAGCAGATACAGACAAACTGGTAAACTGCATGCATGTATCACTTGTACTCAGAAAACAATTTTAGAAAACCACAGATTCTAATTGTGATCAAAAGTTTCCGAATGCCATATAAGAAAGTACAAAAATGCAAATCAGAACATTTGGTAGAGTACCAGGATCTAGGGATCAAGAAATTTGTCAAGACTGAAAACACACAGCTGAAGCTAAGCCTATGCTAGTGCATTAACTACAACTGTGGAACGACCTGCATTCATACTGTTAAACCATTAAACAACCCTATGCTCCAGAACATCGTGAATACATCCACAGTGCCTTCTGGGGCTCATTCATAGTCAGCATTAACTCCCAGACTGTCTCAAGAAATGCTCTGGTGATTGTTACTGGCACAAGCCAAAGGCTTTTCAGGCACCATTCTTGCAGTCTGACAGAATGTGCAGTACAATGTCCAGGAGCATTTGCAGAAACTTTTTTATTTACTAATAGAGATGTAACCAAAGGCTATGCTATTGAAATTGCTAATCATTCCATTTACTTTTTAACAGTTTACTTCAAGTTTAGGCAGCTAGGTGATTTAGGTTACATAGTATTGTGTAACTATTCTTTCAATAAGCCTCTCTAACTGGTCATTTCTGAGTCCTGTGCCCTTGAATATTAAACATGTAACCTGCATTCATTAATAGCTTGCATTGCAGCACGCTACTTCTCTGTACATCAGGGTATACTAACTGGAGACCACTGCCTATCTGTTACAGCAGTCCATAATCCCAGATTTACTTTTAAGGTGTGAAGACTAATGAAACTGAACAAGGTCTTAAAAAAAAAGATTAGTCAGGATGAGTTTGGTACAATGCTCTGGGTGATGCTCTGTGTTGAGAAAGGAATGTACTCTGAATAATTAGAAAAGATAAGGTGGGCACCTGAAGGAGATAAGGAGACCATCAAGTCAGGAAATCATTGAACAAAGAAAACTGAAAGGTCTATTTCACCTAGATCCCACCTATCATGAATGGAATGATTGGGTGTCAAAATCAAACGAATATGTATGTAAAGATGTTGTAACCTTTCACGGAAAAACTGTACGAAATACCTAACTTTTCACTGAAAGCTTTGGAGCTAGTTTGCCTGGTGCGAATCGGCTAGCTCCCCAACGTTGCACAAAATAAATACCTTTGCTGCTTAAAAACAAAATTCGTCTCTGAGCAGTTACTCTGTGCCGTTTTGGCATCACTGAGGTATTGTTCCATAAGCCTACATTAGAAATGCCTGCTAGTCTACTACATGATTTCCATTTTTTGTTGCCTAGCAACCTTTCTCTGGTATCAATCCCAGCGTACAGTTTGGCAAAAGGATCTACAAAGGGAAAACAGATAATCAAGAAAAGATTGAGGTACCTGAAAGAAAAATCTTTCTACGAAGGGATCCACTTATGAAATATATTTTAATGAATTTGTGCATGCATGTTCATTGGTGCACTGATTATTAGTAAAAGAGTAAAGATATTGCAGTTTGTGCACCTGTGCACCCTAAGATGATGTCAGGAATGAACAGATTTTTTAAAAAACCACAAACAACAACAACAAAAACACAAAATAAAATCCAAAAAAGAAGAGGAAAGGAACTCCTGTCATGACAGCTGTAGACTGAAGATCTACATGCAAAAATCCATACACTCTTCCCTGAAACTTCCTTAAGCGCCATCTAGTTCTTACTGCATGCTTTTCAAAAAGAAAATTTCTTAGAGTTAATAATAGGCCCATAAATAGGCCCATTTGTAATACTGTCCAGCTTTTTCACATTGGTACAATTTCCATAAATTAAAAGTTGTGGAGTTCTGGAAACATCAGCCATAGGAACTGCTCTACAGCCTAGACTAATGTACATACCATAGTCTTGAAATCTAAGACATTTTTAACTTGTTTCAATTTGAATAGTTATATCAAAGACTGAGTTTTGTGGAAAATCTCGCATATTTTTCTGCAGCATATGTATCTAGATATAGAACCTGCATTGTGTCCTAGTATATTATCAAAATTATCTTTTTATGGTGATGTCTATTTACATCTGGAGTCTAGCAACAGCACCAAGAGAAGTACCATACCCAAGACAGCATATGATTATCAACTGCTTCCAAAGAAAAAACAATACCTTTCTTTGACTGCCCTTTGCTAAAGGCCACGTGTAGTTCCTTATGCATTCAAGTAGAGCCGTAATGCTTTTAAGTACAGTTTGCACAGGTATGGGAATAGATCATTTGAATGAACAGTTCTAAGGCACAGAGAGCTTCCATCCAGCTTCAAACTCTACCCTCTCTGTATGTGGCTCCTGTGGACAGTGCTCTTATTAACACTGTGAGGAAAAGTAATTTGAATTCTCCTCCCCCTTTCTGTATTGTACACGATTGAATCTGGCAACTGAAGAGAATGATCTGAACATGCCACTATACTCTTCAACTATCACACGGCAAAAATTTAGATGAAAGATATGGAAAGGATTATGAGGGGGAGGAGAAAAGACATAGAAGTATTAAGCCTTTCACAAACCCATTTTTTCTCTTTATTTTGTAGGTATTCCACATGTCAGAGGGATATAGATTCAATTACTAATAGCTACGGAAAGAACAGGCATAAATTAGGATTTACTTCAGTGCCACTTTTATTTCTAAAATTTGTGTCTGTCTCTCTGACTTCTCTATCTTGATAAATAGACAGACCTTGTGTTGCTATAAATTCTGACTGATTCTGCCGTAAGAAAAAGTGAACTCATGTAAACTTAGCCTCATGACGAAGGGTTCATCCTGCTGACCACCTGAAGCAAACACTTCATGCTTGGGATAGATGATTCGGCACTGGCTTCTGTGGCTCGTGGGCAGCCATCCACATTGATGTGCCCCCTGGGAGCTTGTTCCATATTTCTGGTTAGCCACAGAACTTGAGCAGTTTACCCCATCGGAAAGATGTTGGCACTACTACAAGAAAGGTCAGGCATTGTTGTCAGATCCATGAAAGGATTGTGTCACTTTAGAAATCTGTTAGTATTGACTTCTTGGAATAAGCGTTTTGCGTGAAGGCACTTATTGCAAGCAGTACTCCTGGCTCCTGTATCTCGATCTTGTATAGAGTGTGAAGACAATGAGGAAAGTACAAAACTGTGTCTATGTATCTTCCCAGGCACACTCAGAACATCGTTTGTATGTCCTTCCTAGACACTCCCACCTGCCCCTAGTTAGCCCCTCCTCCTCCAGTCTGTGTTGTCTTATATCATAGGGGTTCTTCCACCTCACATGGTGTGGGAAAATTACTTTTGGGGGCAATTATAGAAAACTGGGACCTAACAGAAGCGTAGTATTACAGACAGCTTTCTAGGGTAAAATACAGCTATCATTTTCAGGATGGTTGCATGCATGGAGTCTACTTCACTACATCTCCCTAAGCAGCACACCCTGCCATCTCAGCACATGCTGATAGGAGTAACAGAGGGTGGAGTGGAGTGGAGACACCAGGCCCAGGCTCTGCTGTGCTCCCTGCAGGAATGGGAACTTGATGGTACCACACAGCTGGTAAGCTGTGTAACAGTTGTCAAATGAAGAATAGACAAGAAGATTGCTGCTTCTCAGCCAACAACTGTAGCAAAATTAGTTTCCTCAGATGGCAGAATCTCATTGTAATACCAATGCACACCTCCACCCCACAGTTACCTGCCTCCAAG
The DNA here is from genome assembly GCF_023634085.1 of Falco cherrug. Taxonomy (NCBI): domain Eukaryota; kingdom Metazoa; phylum Chordata; class Aves; order Falconiformes; family Falconidae; genus Falco; species Falco cherrug. The sequence goes on along the minus strand of NC_073698.1, from coordinate 42,832,445 downwards.
GTACTACTACACCTCACTGGGCATGCAATACCAAACAAAACTAACAAAACAGTTACAAAACCCCCCACCAAACAAACAAAAAACCAGTAACAAAAATATGTGACTAAAGTCACTCAAGCTCCACTTAAATGTGATGGAAATGGACTAGTCCTAGATTAAAATAAGTCCGAAAGGCGTAATTGTTGTCTGATTTAATGTTAAACAAATCTGTGCATAAAGTTTAGGTCAAGCTGATGCATCCTCTAAAGCTGGAAAACTGATGAATGAAAGGATTTCTAAGCAGCAAATCAGCCTTGGGAAACAACGGATGCGGAAAAAGAACACTGTTATCTAAATTATACAGAAAGAAGCCTCCAAATGAGAAAGTTCTGGCCACAAGAGGAGACAAGCTGATAAGGTGTCACAGTCCACAGAAAATTAGTTGAAAGTAGGACAAGGGTAATTGTGGCAATGGGAGACCATGACCTCCAACTCAAATAGCTCCCCTGAAAGACAGCAAAACCCTGCATGGAAGCATACGTAGTTAGTGACAAACTTCAGTAACACTATCTGAGGATGTGTACTAATTCGCATTAAAGCAGGAAATTTGTAACCACTCCTGTGTATGATAATGAATATGCAATGTACTATTGTAAGGGCTCTTTCTAAAATCTGTGCAGGCTTTTCCTGCTTGCTTCTGAACCCTCAATGTGGAGATAAAGAAAAGGCTTTGTTCACTGCCTGGGTGCCAGGCTGCAGAGTGATTGTGTCTTAAAATGCAGTGAGGAAGCAGCCAGCGCTAAACGTGGCTCTCGGAGCTCACCTGCACATCAGTTCTGTGCACACCTGTCTGCAGTGAGGGGCTGCCCAAAGCCTCCCACAGCTTAAATCCTGATCTGGGAAGAAGAGACCCTCTCAGGTGAGCAAGGAGGGAGTAAACAGCTTGGTGGAGCTTGAGCTGGATGCAAAGGTGCTTTGCTGCATATAGGCACATTCTGGGGCAGAATGTGGGCGGATAAGCAATTGTATATAACCAGCACTTGTGTGTGTAATGAAGGACCTCACATGGGGTCCGTGCCTTCATATGCCACATACTATGAAGTATAAAAAGTAAGCAGAGGAGAGGTTAGGGAGGACTCCATTGTAACTTCTGGGATCAGTCATCCTGTCTTCTCCTCCATAGGGATCCCTACTGGGTAAGAACTTTATTCTATTACTAACTCATGGTAGCTGTTATTAAGTGTGTCATTTTAAGCTTGTTTTGCAGTCAGTGTATTATCATGGTCAATCTTTGAACCTTATTCTGCCACAAAGTTGCGTTTTGTATAATAAAAATCTTCAGCTGAAGTTCATTTTGTATAAGTGTCTGCAGATTTGAGTAGTTGTAATAAGGGATTTCACTCAGTGACACTGTCAGCGGGGGTCCCTGAATCGGTTGGTCGAATCACCTTCTGATACAGTGTGGACAGGCTGGCTAGACACAAGGGTCTCGGCTTTCTTGGGAAATGGAGAAGATGGTCAAGTACAAAGGGTTTGTGGAACACCTTCATTTTAACATGATACAGGGCAAAGTGGGAATACACTACCATCCTATATGCCACTCAGTGACAGAGCAGTCTTCAGCTGCCAGCACCTATATATCCTTATAGCAAGAAACTAAGCATGTAAATCATCAACAATGCCACATTGTAGGCAGCAACTGTAATGTTTATTGGCTGAAGAAATATGGTATCTGCATGATCTATCTGCTTTGGATTTGGCTGTGACAGATGGAAACCGAGGTTTCCAGGTGTGCGAGCTTTTTCAAGCTTGGTGCTTCTGTAAGGCTAGAAGCTCTGACTTTTCAGCGCTGTCTTACAGAGGCTATGTCTTTTTGACCATGAAAAGGGCTCCTATTTTCTGGATAGTTCATCTGGGGTAAGGGGGAAGAGGTCTTGTAGCAGAGAAGGGAAAATAAACCTCCAAGGTTTGTTTTTTGCAAAACAGAGCAATGACAGATTTGAAGAAGGAGCAAGACTGAGGTGAAGTATAGAGGAAAAGAGTGGGAGAAGAGGGTTTTAGTGTGATGCACTGCAGCACTTTTCCTTTATGTTGCTGTATTGTCATCTTGATAAAGCTGAGTCACCTGAATCACTCCAGCTGAAGGCTGCCTACCCATAATATCTTCTATTGTGTAAATAGGGGAATGGAATGTCTGCCTTTAGGCAGATATTTCGTGATTGAATGCAGTTTGGAAGTGTCCTGGTTTCAGCTGGGATAGAGTTTTTCTTTTTAGTAGCTGGTGCAGTGCTGTGTTTTGGATTTGGTGTGAGAACGATGTTAATAGGACACTAATGGTTTTAGTTGTTGCTGGGTCATGTTTACACTAAATGAAGGACTTTTCAGTTCCTTGGGCCCTGCCAGCCAGAGAGCTGGGGGGGCATGGGAAATTGCCCATGGCCAGGACTGACCCAAGCTAGCCAAAGAGGTATTCCATACCGTATGATGTCATCCTGAGTATATAAACTGGGGGAAGAAGGAAGGGGGGGGACATTTGGTATTATGGCCTTTGCCTTCTTGAGTAAACATTACATGTGATGGAGTCCCGTTTTCCTGGGGATGGCTGAACACCTGCCTGCCCATGGAAGTAGTGAATTAATTCTTTGCTTTGCTTTGCTTACATGCATGGCTTTTGCTTTACCTATTAAACTGTTCTTATCTCAACCCTTGAGTTTTACGTTCCTTTCTGATTCTCCTCCCCACCCCTCCGGATGCGGGGGAGTGAGCAAGCAGCTGCGAGGTAATTGGTTGCTGGCTGGGGTTAAACCATGATAGGAAGACGCACCAAATAAAATTTAGATCTCTATTTTTAGGTATCTGAGTCACATCCCAACAGAAAGAATTGTGGAAGTACAGTTAGTGGTCATTGTGAGCCAAAGGATCACCCTGCAGTCCCTCTCTCAAATTTCCTACCAATAGTATGAGAATACTTTATAGGTTCACAAAAATATGCTATGGTTGATCTGCTATTGAGTCTTCAAGGAAAATAATAATGGAGGGAAAAATGGAGAAATTTAACAATGAGCAACCGACAGAGGAACTACAGAGCCTCTGAGTCCTAACTAGATATTGTGTGTAAGAAATGTTAGAAGGCAATGTCAATTAAAGCATTATAGATGCTGTACAGCCATCACATCTCTTATTATCACATTTTCATTTGCTGCATTTGGCTAGAGTCTGGAACACTGACATTTAAGACTAATCTATTGGGAGAGGTGCTTCCAAGACTAAAATTAAAATTGTGTGTATACCTTTCATGAGTGTAGTTGGGAAGCAAGATATTTTCTAGCATCTAAATATGTGATTAAACAAAGCCTCCTTAATTATGCTATAGTCATTAACTTATAATAAATGCCCATCTTCAATTATTTATATGATTAAATTCATGATGTTGAATATTGTACTTCACATTATTTCTTTTTAAAGCAAAATCATTATTGTGCACATTGCCATTCCAAATGTGGTGGTAACTCAACGGATTGCACGGCTGAGTTGTTTTTTTTAAGATGGACCACCACAAATCATATTTGTACATTATGCACAGTTTTATATTAATGAGGATGACCAAAAATGTCCTGGGACTTATTTGAGGGGGTCTGTTCTCATTAAAAAGTCTTCAGCTTTTGGTCAGTGCAAGCCTTCTCCTTGCAGACCTGGAAACTTCTAGGCAGGTAGGTGTTTCTTCTGTCTTTTTCTTCAGTACGTCCAGTCTTTCAGCTTCAGTGAGGAGATGTATTCACTATGATATATTAACAGAGCATTTTATTCCAGTTAAGCTGTTATTCTGCTATTCTTATGTCCACAGAATCAGCAGAAGACATTGGAGTTAGCTTTTTCTTGTATGGCAAAAGGTATGGAATATAATTTGCAAGTTAGATTAAAAATTGTCCTTTAGCTATAGCTGCTATATAGCTGGTATGAGTTCTGAGCCTTCATGCATACCCAGTGCACATAAGTTGTCAGTTCTCAGGGTGGTCCAGAGATTCTCTGCGAAGTTATCTGCATAGCTGGGATAATGGAACGGCTTGAGACAAGTTTATTTACTGAAATCCTAGTCATCTTCACAATGAAGCATTTGACTAATTTGCAGAGGAAATCTCCAGGTCAGCATTTCAAACTCTCCCTAAGATTTTCCCAGGTGAAATATTGTGTCCAGACCACTCTGTATGTTCAACAAGTTGCTTGACACCCTGGGTGGAAAACCTAGCCTTTTCAGAAACTCCTCAGATGGTTCCTGTGCAGAACTGTGTGGTGGTTCCCCTTCCACCCCCTTGTCCCACCTTTTCTGCTTAAGCAATAGCCACTAGTGGTGATCGTGATGACTGCATCTGGCTTAAGTTGGACTTTGGGGAGACAGATAACAGAACAATAGCAAAGGGCCATAAATCTTGCTCAACAGTTGAGGGCTGCTTGAGCATGCGCCAACCAAAATGCAGTTGTTATGCAAATACGACTATAAATCAATAATGTTACTCCATAAATAGCGGACAGCCTCGGGCCTGTTGAACTCTCCTGTATGGCAGCGGGCTGCATGCCAGGATCTCTCCTTGAACAGGGGCACCTCACCAGGTTACTCCTCAAGGTTGAGAAATTCCTTGACACAACAAATTCATGGTGATTAATCGCATGCTGAACTTTGAAATCTTAGCTAAGTGCTATAAAGGATTGATTGTGCACATACAATACTTTAAACTGTTTAACCAAGTCTGGAATTAAGTCTGGATCCAGCCACACCTAAGCTCCCCTCTGAGAAGGAGTTCAGAGCACAAGGGGCTCCCTTCTGAACCTTGTGACTCAACAGCAGGGTCTCCCTGACAGTTTTGTCTGGCCCTGTCCTCTATACATTACACAATCAAGTGTACCTTGCCATCAAATCTTGTTAAATCACTGTCACACTTACTATTAAACTGTGTTAATTGCTGTTTTATATCAATAAACATAGTGCTGCTTCTCTCTGAGTGAAGTGCTCCATCTGCAACAAACTGACCAGCCTTCAGGTAGATAAGACTCTGGAAAATAATCAATATAAAGTGCTCATGCAGATACAGAAATGGTTATGTATGATAATCTCTTGCATGTACTGAGGATAACCAGCAGATGTTTTGCATGCAGCTTAAGATGATCACCAGTGATGCACTGTACACATGCTGGAGTGGTCATGTATGTCAGGGAGCAGTAAGTGCAGGGCTGCTCCCTGAGGCAAGATGAGCGGGGAGCCAAGGGTGACCCCAGTACAGGCCTTAGGCAATGCCCTCATCGACAGGGTACAGCCCCAGAGCACCCGAGCTAGGCAAGCAAAGCAGGAGTGGTGGGGTGGTGGGTGCATCGCTGGAGGGTGCAGGTGAGGCTGTTGGAGCAATCAATGCACATGGGTACACTCAGGACCCTGACAACTAGGAACACAGGCCACCTGGATTATAAAATTTTATCAGAACAACAGTTTGGGGAGTCTTAGCTGAAAACACTATTACAGGCACCCATCATAATCTGAACAGTGACTAACCATCCTGTCTGAGATATTTGATTCCCTATGTGAGTGTTAATCTATGCAAAGATCCCAATAATTAGTCTTTTTTTTCTTTTCCCTTTTTTTCTTATAGTTTTCTTTCTACATCTCTTTTCATTATTTTTTTTTTTCTCTTTTTTTCTCTCCCCTCTCCACACACCCCCCCACCCCCCCCCCAATTATCTATGACTGACTGTGGAACACTTAATCACTGCTGAAAAAAGTGGTCTCTGATTAAGTGTTTTATCAGAAACAGCAGTGAGTATTAAGGAAAACCTTCTGGAGAAAGCCTGACATGCAATCAGTAGGATGATAACTAGAAGAAGGAACCTGTCTTTTGTTTAAGGTATATATAGTTTATCAGATCTGCTTCTAGTCATAAAAATGTTTTCTGAGTAGCTTAAGGTATTTTTGTTTTTTTCTTGAGTTTAGGTTTATTTGTTGTTAATAGTCATATTTATTTCCTTATTTTTGTATTTCCTGATTGTTTTTTTATATCAGATACTTAATATTCAGTGATTTTTTTCCATATTTTTCCATCCTTTATGAGAATTAAGTTATATGTATTTCTGTTAAGCTTTTAGTTTTTTCTTGCATTTTATACTAGACATTTTTTTATCTTAGAATAATAAAAAAAAATTTAGTCTAAATTCTGTGTATCTTTAAGTTAACAAATTAAGGATCCTATTTATGTATATATGGCACACCAAAAAAATTTATTTCAACTTCCGAAACATAAATTTCTGGTAATTAATGACATTCATAATTCATATTCTGAAATAAGTACAGCACATAGAGTATGTTACATTCAATATTTTAGGGTAAGATTTCAATAATGTCTAAATTATGTAAGGTTACTGGCATGCTGTATTACTAAGCCTTTTATAAAGTTGTGCAAATAGAGACCACATGGAAGTCAAAAATGGAATAGTAATCGCGTAGCACAAGCAAATTTCCTCCCAAATTTATTCACTGAAATTGCATGCAAGTATCAAAGACTAGAATGTATATTGCCTCCCAACTCCATCATTTCTTTTTTTACTTCTTTTTAATCCATAGATTCAAAAATACAAGAATACATTCAACTAACACAAACTCTGTGTTTCTTATGATGTCACCCTATCTTCCTTTATCTTTTGCCAATATGGTATGATCTGTCCATAAGAGATTTCATACTTATGTCTCTATTATTAGCAATCTTAGGTCATCATTGAGATGTAATTATAAGCAAAATACAAAGCCAAAATGCATCCTGCCTGGTTTGGTTTTTTTTGTAGTTTATGGTTTTTGGAGTTTGGGTTTTGGTTTGTGGATACTTTTGTTTGGTATTTTTTCTGTCAAGAGAAACAAAACAGAGCTTTTATCAAAAACAAATAGTTAATTGCAGTTGGCTTTAGGTGTCTAAGTACGTGCCTGTACTTAGAATCATAAAATTTGCTGGTTGGGCCTGATCCTCCAGTTGTCCTGCACCTGTCATGTGATGGCACTCAGGATGTTCTGCTCCATAACCTTCCCAAGCACTGAGGTCAGACTGACAGGCCTGTAGTTTCCTGGATCCTCCTTCCGGCCCTTCTTGTATGTGGGCATCACATTTTCTAAGCTCCAGTGAATTGGTTCCTCCCCAGTTATCCAGGACTGCTGAAAAATGATTATGAGAGACTTGGCAAGCACTTCCACCAGCTCCCACAGTACCCTTGGTTGCATTCCATCCGGCCCCATAGACTTGGTTGTGTCTAAGTGGTGTAGCAGGTTGTTAAACATTTCCCCTTTGATTATGGGGTAGTTTCCCCATGAAGGAAAAGGAAACTATTCAGAGGTAATTAAAAAACAGACAACCTATGAGAAAGTAACAATATCAAAATAGTTAAATAGTTCATGTCCCATGACAGCAAGTGCTTGCCCCCTCAGCCCGTGTTCTGGCAAACAGAGGAAGCTGTCTATCCCCCACATCCCATCTTTTTACGCAGAAGCAAGTGCCAACATAAAACAGGCCATTTTTTGCCTCACCAGTTCTGCTGCCAAAAGAAAGTTCAAGTTTAGATGCTTAGACGTTAGAATTATTCACAGTCACTTTATGCCCATTTGTTCTTGCACCAACATTTATCCTTTAGCTTTAATCACTCACATTTTTATACTCTACATTTTACTACTGCCTTTTCAAGCTTTAATTTATCTGCTTTAACACTGCTAGATCCTGTAGCTGCTCTTCCTAACATAAGTTTTATAGTCTCCTAATCACCAAGTCACCTTTCTCTGAGTGTCTTACAAATCTATTTACGTTCTTACATGGAATAACAGAATTATCAGTATTATTCTAGACTATGACTTATAAATTGGGAGGTGCTGTTGACTCTCTCAAGGGATAAGAGACCTTGCAGAGGGATCTGGATAGATTGCAGCATTGGGCTATGATCAATGGGATGAATTTTAACAAGTCCAAATGTTGGATTCTGCATTCAGGAAAGAGTAATTCTGGGCACAAGTATAAACTGGGAGAGGAGTGGCTGGAGAGCAGCCATGCAGGAAAAGATCTGGGGGTGCTGATCAACAGCAGGCTTAATGTGAGTCAGCAGTGTGCCCTGGCAACCAAGGGGGCAAATGCATCCTGGGGTGCATGACACACAGCATAAACCACCAGTCAGTAGAGATGATTACCCCACTGCATTCAGCAGTGGTGTGGCCCCACCTTGAGTACTGTGTGCAGTTCTAGGACCCACAGTTTAAGAGGGATGTTAAGGTACTCGATGCATCCAGAGGAGGGCAACAAAACTGCTAACAGGGTTGGAAGGAATGTCCTATAAGGAACAACTGAGGACTTTATGCTTGCCTAGTTTAGAGAAAAGGAGGCTGACGGGCAACCTCATTGCTTTCTACATCTTCCTGAGAAGGGGAAGTAGAGAGGGAGGTGCTGAGCTCTTCTCCTTGGTATCCAGTGATAAGACATGTGGGAATGGCTCAAAGCTGTGCCAGGGGAGGTTTAGACTGGACATTAGGAAACATTTCTTTACTGAGAGCATGGTCAAACGCTGGAACAGGGTTTCTAGTGAGATGGTTGGTGCTCCAAGAGGCGTTTGGTCAATGCCCTTAACAACATGCTTTAACTTTTGTTCAGTCTTGAATGGATCAGTCAGTTGGACTTGAAGATCATTGTAGGTCCCTTCCAACTGCAATTATTCTATCCTATCCTATTCCTTTGTATAATGATTTTAATACCTTTGTACCACTACTAGGAATATTCTGCATGGCACTTTTTAGACTTTGCCTTCACTTTTTCCATTTCTGTATTAATCTGTGTATGGTCATGGTCACAGGAGTAACACTCTACTGACAAGCTTTTAGTTAATCTATTAGAAAATCATTCTGAAGTCCCTACACACCCACTGAATTTTGTCCCATTTATATTTATCCTGGAAGACTGTAGAGGAATTTTTAACAGACCGAGGACATATGTTACCATTGTCCGAATTGGACAACCCAGGCATGTTAGATGAAACTGCAGAGCAACTTTAAATTGTCCTTGAAAAAAGCAGTGTGAGAAAGAAAACAAGGTATACACAAACAAGAAGCCAGGTGCAGAGAAAGTCCTGGGAACCGTGAAATCAACACACTCTCATCAGCACACTCTGATCAGGCGCCTGTAGCATGCTCACCCATCAGCAACACAGACGCCCGCGTGACCAGAAACTTTTATCCAATCACCTGTGTGTAGAGTCGTGTGAGGAGTTGGTTTAAGTTATAAATATGACCTGTTTGTTTAATAAAGTGAGCACGGCATGTAGCCATATTGGTGTGATTGTCATGACTTGGCCAACTCTCCACGGGGGACCCTCTTCGGAAGACCACCTCATTATTTCCTTATGATATTCAGGTCTGGCTGTGTATTAATGATGTCTCCCAACTTTGTGTCATGAGAAAATTATCTTACAATATTCCTATTTTTATATTAGAATCAGTCATAAAAATATTAAACAATCTGTTCTCAAGAGTGAATCTTAAGAAAATCTAACAAGAACTTCCTTTAGATGCCTTTTACTCCTTGAATTTTATTGTCTTTTTATCAAGTTCTTTATTTACCTTATAACTTGTAATTAGCCCCAGATCAACTAATATTTTTCTTTAATTTTCAATGGAAGTTTAAGTAGACTAGATCCACTAAAAAGTACATTTATAATTTGAGGTTAGCTTGGCATGATCAATTTTGTTAACTGGTAGCAAAACTGCTGCAAACGTGCAGCACATCCTGGTTTTCCATATCCAGTATCATAGAATCATAGTATGTTTTGCATTGGAAGGGACTTTAAAGATCATCTAGTTCCAACCTCCCTGCCATGGACAGGGACACCTTTCACTAGATATGCAAGTGCTTATGTCCAAAAATAACACTCACAGAGGACTGAATTTTCCATTGTTCCTAGAATTCAGACAGAGCATGCTAAGTCACTCAGAGGCCACAAAGAAGATGTAGCCAAACTCTTCACAGTGACACAAGGGATCATGGACATCCGTTGGAATACAAGAAGTTCACTTTTCACTGGTAAAGCATTAGTTTGTCTAAGAACTTTTTTTACCATGAGGAGGGTCAAGCACTGGACCAAGCTGCTTTAAGAGGTTCTGTAGTGTCCATCCTCTGAGATTTTCAAGAATGTGAATGGATAAATTCCTGAGCAACCTCATAGCTGACTCTGCTTGGAACAGGAGGTTAGATTACATGGGTCCTCAAACTATGGCCCGCGGGCTGGATACGGCCCCCCAGGGTTCTCAATCTGGCCCCTGGTATTTACAGAACCCCCCACCCCACCCTCCCCCGCTGGGGGTTGGGGGGGAAACCAAGCAGCCGCAGATGACTGCCTGCCACTTCATCCACACGCCGGCCCCCTGTTTAAAAAGTTTGAGGACCCCTGGATTAGAGGCCTCCTGAGGTCCCTTCCCACCTAGGATTCTGTGATCCTATGACCTTTAGTGGATTTTTTTTTTTAATGCTACCCAAGTGAAGAACAGGTAATTGTTTAGGGAGGTATATACAGAAAAAAACCCCTACCTATTCCTAGTAGTGGGAGTCTTCTGAAGCACTTGAAGTAAAGAACCTTTTGTGGTAGAGGCTAAAAGTAAGATACATTTATTTTAAACATATGAAATAAAAAGGAGAAAGTGAATAGATTTCTATAGTTTCCATGTGTTGCATGGAAGAATATCAGGAGAATAAGGATGTCCAGCAGGTGCTGATAAAAAAAACAAAACACAAAAGACAATGGGCTAGATAACAACAAATTAAACTGTTAATATTAATGAGATAAACTTGCATATAGACAACGCAGCTAAGAGAAATACTGCACCTAATTGTATGTGGTCAGTAGGAAGCATCTAGTGTTGTAGATTCCCATTTCCATTAGGGGATCAGAAACTGATCACAGCCAACATTTATTAGAATATCCATTATTAATTAAGCTGTTGCTGTTAATAGACTCAAGCTGTTATTCATAGCAGATAGCTACTAGTTGAAGCAACAGCTGGGAGGCCAGCCTCAGCGCAGGAGTGGAAACTCATACTGATGCTCCAATGGCTTCTAGGTAGCTGTTCAGAAAGATCCTCAAAGGTTTCCTTATTTCATCAGCAGTATATAAATATAAGTAAGTCAGTGATAAAAGGAAGACTAGGGAAAATGTGGGCCCTCTCCAGAAGGAAACAGGAGACCTGGTTACCTGGGACATTGGGAAGGCTAAGATATCTAAACAACTTTTCTGCGTCAGTCTTCACTGGCATGTGCTCCAGCCACACCACCCAAGTCACAGAAGGCAAAGGCACAGACTGGGAGAAAGAAGAACCACCCACAACTGGAGAAGATCAGGTTCAGGACCATCTAAGGAACCTGAAGGTGCACAAGTCGATGGGACCTGATGACATGCATCTATGGGTCCTGAGGGAACTGGCAGATGAAGTGGCTAAGCCATGATCCATCATATTTGAGAAGTTGTGGCAGTCCTGTGAAGTTTCCACTAATTGGGAAAAGGGAAATAGAACTCCCATTTTTTTAAAAGGGAAAAAAAGAAGACGCAGGGAACTACAGGCCAAACAGTCTCACTGCTGTGCCTGCCAAGATCATGGAGCAGATACTCCTGGAAACTATCCTAACGTGCATGGAAACTAAGGAGGTGGTTGTTGACAGCCGGAATGGCTTCATTAAGGCCAAATCATGCCTGACAAATTTGGTAGCCTTCTATGACAGGTTTACAGCACTGGTGGATGAGGAAGCAGCAACTGACATCATCTACTGGGACTTCTGCAAAGCATTTGACACTGTCCTGCATGATATCCTTGTCTATAAACTGGTGAGACACAGATTTGATTGATGGGCCACTGAGTGGATAGGAATTGGCTGGATGGTCACATTCAAAGGGTTGTGGTCAATGGTTTGATGTCCAAGTGGAGACCATTGACAAGTGGTGCTCCTCAGGGGTTGGTATTGGGACCAGTGCTGTTTAACATTATTATTGGCAATATGGACACTGGGATTTACTGCACCCTCAGCAAGTTTGCTGATGACACTAAGCTGTGTGGTGCAGTCAACATGCTGGAAGAAAGGGATGCCATCCAGAAGGACCCTGACAGGCTTGAAAGGTAGGCCTGTGAGAACCTTATGGAGTTCAGCAAAGCTAAGTGCAAGGTCTTCAGTGTGGGTCAGAGCAATCCCAAGCACATATATAGGCTGGTCAGAGCAGCTCTGAGGAGAAAGACTTTGGGCTAGTGGCGAACAAGAAGCTCAACATTACCTGGCAATGTATACTTGCAGCCCAGAAAGCCAACTGTATCTGGGGCTGCATCAAAAGGGTGACCAGCAGGTCGAGGGAGGTGATTCTCCCCCTCTACTCTGCCCTTGTGAGACCCCATGTGGAATACTGTGTTCAGCTCTGGAGCCCCCAATGTAAGAGGGACATGGATCTGCTGAATCAAGTCCAGAGGAGGGCCACAAAGATGGTCGGAGGGCTGGAGCACCTCTCTTATGAAGACAGGCTGAGAGCGTTGTGGTTGTTCAGCCTGGAGAAAAGAAGCCTCTAGGGACACCTTATAGCAGCCTTTCAGTACCTAAGGTGGGCCTACAAGAAAGCTGGAGAGGGACTTTTTACAAAAGCATGTAAATACATAGGACAAGGGGGGAATGGCTTTAAACTGAAAGAGCGTAGATTTAGATTAGCTGTTAGGAAGAAATCCTTCACTGTGACAGTGGTGAGGCACTGGAACAGGTTGCCCAGAGAAGCTGTGGATGCTCCATCCCTGGAAATGCTCAAGGCCAGGCTGGATGGGGCTTTGAGCAACCTGGTCTAGTGGAAGGTGTCCCTGCCCATGGCAAAGAGGTTGGAATTAAGTGATTTTTAATGTCCTTTCCAATCCAGACCATACTATGATTCTATATAATTCTGTTGGCTTTGCCTGCATAGTCACTGTCCTCTTGGATGTGGTCTGAGTTGTTCAGTCTGCTGTTGATATCAGCATGTAATGCTGGCCTTGAATAGACATGGCAGATGCATGGTGACCTGAATTTTCCTGTTCTTGTGGATTCCACAGGCCTGATAATCTTGGGAGACTTTTGCATGCTACCCCTCAGCACATAGTTCTCATTTCAACCAGATATCTTCTGGTATGTATTTCTCTGTTGCACCCATGGGTACATATACACCACTTTGGCAAAAATAAAAAAGAAGGACTTTTTATGGAAGTGTAAATCCTAGATATGTTAGTTTGCTAAAGCAAGTAGCCTGGGCAATATATTGAATAAAACAGACACAAAGGTAGAGGATTTGAAATTCAATATTACTTTACACCAGAAAAACTAGAAATAAGAAATAGAGGGAATCCAGAAAATACAGAGGCATTGACTGATATCTCGTGACAAACAATGGAGAACTAATAATGTTTACTGTATAGAATAAAAAGTCTGATGTTATTAGAAACAGTATCTTTCCTTGATGTATCCTTAATCTATTTTTAACACTCTCTCCCAGTGTTGCATCTGCTATACAGCATTACTAAGAAGCATATGGCTTCCACTCATTTCAGTGCTCTGTCTGAGGATACAGAAAGATGATCCTTAGCCCCTTCCTCCATTACTTTTAAAGTGATTAGCTACAGAGCACGAGTTGAAAATTCACATTTGAAATAATCTCAGTACTTATAAATGCAGACTTAGGAGTCTCCACGGGATAGATTCTGTGTAATCCCTCCTAATGGATTTCATAAATACGAGATCGAGCAGAGAGTCTCTTAAAGGAATAACCCTGCGAGGATAAACAGGCTGCAATGTGTTTAAAGTACACAGTATCTTGATTGTTACCTTGACATCCACCTCACTTCCACTCCTTATGGGGCAAAGCATATGGGACAAAGCAGCTCTCCATGACAGAGGGTGGGATATGGAATAGCCAAGAGCTGGTGAATAAACTCCGTGATGCAAGCAGACTGTTTTATATATATATATATATATATAGTACACAGCTGGTAAACAAGAAGCATCCTCATGCACTGTTACTCAGTCCTAGGGCCTGTGTTAAAAAAGTACTTAGGAAAAGTCCACTTATTAAAGTTTGAAAAATGGCTGAGTGGGCATCCACTTGCTACTTCTGATCATGTTTCTTGCTAATTTTCAAAAGCATTTTATTAGTGTGGTAAAGCCACATCCGTAACATTTGCAAAAATTCATGGAAAATGTTATGAATGCCCTAGAAGAGGACTTTTCACAGAAATAAAATGAGACATGAAGTTTTTAAATTTCAGTTATGTAAATCTTCATTAACCTTTCACCAAATATTCATGAGCTCAAAATTAATATGAATTCTCTTTAACAAAATATGTTTTGTGAAATGCAAGTTGGTAAATGCTTTCTACCGAATTTGAACAAAAGAGTTAACAAAGGGATTTACATTTTTTCCAATTTTATAGCATAGAACTGAAGGACTGGTTCTTCTATAATATATGATGAACTGATTTTGTTACTATTCAGAAAGAATGTAGTTATCAATTTTAATACATTTAATAATAATTTATTTTCTAAGAAAGAAATTAGATAAAGTGCCCTGGTTTTAGGTCCTATTCTATTACCACGGAAGTAAAATGAAGGTTCTGTATAAGGTTATGTAACAAAAAGGGCCCATAAAATCAAGCATTTAAGATATTTAGGAACACCATTAAATTAAAGAAGACATGTAACTGTTCCTTTTACATGGGTTACACTCACATGCCTTTAGCTACAGACTAATGTCAAAAGAAATATAAATCAATTCCCCTGTAATGTGTTGTATTAAAATACTTTGGTTGGATGGGATATGTTAATTATTTTGTATTTTGTTATTCTAAGAGTAATTGTGAATGCATCTTCAAGATGTAGTTTGTTCAATATGCATCTTGGAGTTAAAGTCTATAGCTTGTTACTGTTTATCAGACTTTGTTTTACTAGGCTACTTTCAAGATAGAACATTCTTTGATTTCTGAAGATAAAGGGACAGAGTTGTATGCTGAATATACATTTGCTTCAGAAAATACCTTTTTAAATAATGACAGAATTATTGAATCTGTATCCCTATCCAGGTTTGTTTTGGTGCTTTTTTTCCTTCTCTTTATTTTGGAGGTTAATACTGTTCTCTGCGATAGTGTCTGTGAAACACAAAGGTATTGATAACTACATACTGTCTGGCAATAAAGAGCCATAACACCAATAGAGCCATGGAATCAAATTTCTGGACATCGCTGTTTAAGATGACATTGGCAGATACAAAACACTTTAACCACATGTACATGTGCAATTTCACAAATTACATGACCTTGCTGTCTTGTGGGGTAAACGGTGCAGTCCAGGAGGAAGGTCAGATGGGTTAGCACAGTGGTTGCAGCTGTGTGGTGCACTATGAGGGGGCTGGGCTGTGGGGTCCCCTGGGTGTCACTCTGGTGCCTTCTTCTGCAGTCCCATCATTCTGTCTTGGGTCCTCTCTCGTGCACGCCTGGAGTCTCTCTCCTGTCACCAGTCTGTCTTTCTGCATGTCTCCAACAGCACCTTGCACAGCATCTGCACACATGTCCTTAAGTGCCCATCCCCTCGTGTCTCCCCAAGTTTATACCCATGTTTCTCCCCAGGTGTCTCTCCTCAGCGTGTTTCCCCATGTACCTCTTCCCCCAGGTGTCCCCAGGTGCCTCTTCCTGATGTGTCTCTTGTACCTTACAGCTGCCCCTCCTTCCTAAACTCATGTAGGGCTCCCTTGCCTGGCTGCAGTTTGGGGTGCAACTGGACATCTACAGTGGTGTCAGAGCCAACTGAACCCTCAGCCACCTCCATCCAGAGCACCCTGCAGCTCCCAGCTACCCAAACCTGCCATTTAGGTCCAATACATGGACATTTAGCATGAAATCATCCTTTTTTTTCCCTTCCCTCCTCACTTTTTCAGAGCTCGCTCTTATACTTTGTTGATAAGATTCAAGACTTTCTTAATGGACAATCTTTTTCATTGTTCCTACTATATATGGAATATATATTTTTTACTCCCAGTAGGCAGGTCTACTGTTTATATTGACTTGTAAACTAGTTACTTCCTGATATTGAAAGGGAAGGGATTGTTTTTTATGTTGGGTTTTTTTTCCTTCTAAGCACATAACTTGCCTTAAAGCACCAAATTTTCACTTTCTGAGGAGGTCTAAAGAAGTACTTTAGAGCAAAGTATTAGCAGCCAGAGCTAAAGCCAGGACAGGAGGTTGTGTACTGGCAAGTATTTCCAGTTTTTAGTATCATTAACTATTTTGCAGATACTGGGTGGGAGGTCTTGGCTTTTTTTCAGTATTAAGATTTACTCAGACATATGCAATGCCAAATTAAGGTTTTTTTTATTTTCTTAGGCATATCAGATGGCTCTTTTATATATAGTTTATGTATAAGATGTATTTAAAATAAGGGGGGAAGTCTTGTTAGGATTTGATTGGAGCATGACATACTTACTAGATAGATTTTTGGTATAAAGTGTCTATGTTGATGTAAATAAGCACCATATTGATGCATTTCTTGCATATAATTTTATGAAAACCAAAGAAAATGAAAACAAAGCAAGCAGGATAGTATATGCATTTCTTGAAAGTGTCCTTTCTTGCTCCTTCTTGTTTTTGTTCTGTTTCTGTCTTGGCATCTCTTTTTCTTTTCTTTGTGATATTCAGCTTGTAGAAGCTGTAAATGGCTGACAGGTTCTTTTTACATCTATTTAAGTTCCAATTGGGATTTTCTCTATAAATTAGCTCAAGGCCATGATAGGGAATAAACCCATAAAACATAAGAGTGTTTTCTTAACATTGGAGGCCTTCTTCCACAGAGGTTATGAATAAAGCCAATTAAATGGTCAACAAATGTTCTATACCTGTCATAAAGTTTAAGAAACTGTTAAGAAACTATTAGATGCAGTGTCACACATATCGTATAAAGATATCTGAGTCCATCTATTAAAAAAAAACCTGGATTGCCCTAGTGAAGTAGTTTTGCGGTGGTTGTCTCTCTGTTTCCTGTCTTTCTGACTTGCCCAAGTTTCCTAGAGAGGCCTAAGACACGGACTTTCCTTCATCTTAGTATAAAACTCTGATTTATATCATGAGGATTTAAGCTGTGGATTGAAGATGTTAGCTTTACATATCTAGAAGCTCATCAACCCTGAAGAAAAGAGGTTTGACAAATTCTCCCTACAGAATGACTGTGACATTCTAGTTCTGAGGTTTTACTCTGAGTGAAAAAGTCAGGAAGACATCTAATTTTTAATTAGTTCTCCCCATTTGGGAGATCATCTGATTTTACTGGCAGAATTACCAAGTGAAATCACTTAAGAGCTGCCATGTAAATGTCCCCTACCCCTAGGGCCTCCGTTTATTAAATGAGTACAGTGTTAACCTGGAAACATTATTACTGATTTTAAATGAGAGCAGCTCTGAAATTTGGAGGAAATCATTACACTGAAATAATTGTTTTGATTCGTTTCTTGATCACTGATAATGGAAAATAGACATGTAAATCTCTTATGCATAAAAGAGGATAATTTCTGCCCCCTTCCCCCATTTTACTAAACATAATAAATAATTTAAATTAATTTCAGCCATATTTTAGTGTTTTCTGACAAGCAAGATAGACAACTTCCAGGATGTATCAGAGAAACACAGTGCTACAAGATGTTTCCTCCTTGATTTTTATTTTATAATTTATTTTGCTAACTTACACATGGTACGGCATTTTACTGAAACAATGTAAAAAAATATTCTGAGATTGTATGGTTAATTTTTCAAGTACCATTTAAGTGCTAAAACTCAACCATATTTCTGTAGCCAATTTGTGACATTCAATTTCATTACAAAGACTGTTTCTATTGTATGAGTATGGAAGATCATTTACTGCAAAATTTATATCTATCTAAATTGTGAATGACTGCACCCTGAAGCCATACAGACAGCTGTCACATACTTTAAGGTCCGCCTTCCAAAATTTCTTGAATAAGGGCCCCAGCTTTGACAAGCCCTATAGAACTGTCATTCTTATCACATGTCCTTTTACTACTTGAAGACAATGCCTGGAAATAAGCAGAGATTTGAGTATCTATGCTTTTCAGTCCCTGTTACATGAATTCTACTGCTAATACAAAAGTCTCACTTAAAAATATTTAGTAATAAGTTTTTTCAGTTAAATATTAAGACTGAAAACTAATTAGTTAAAAAAATCAGCAGCAATAACATGCAATTTTATTATATTATATATATTATATAACATACACAAATGTGTGTGTATACATATAATATACACATATGATATTGATTCATACACAATCATAGAAACACAGAATCATAGAATTGTTTAGGTTGGAAAAGACCTTTAAGATCATTGAGTCCAACCATTAACCGAGCACTGCCAAGTCTACCACTAAACCATGTCCCAAAGTGCCACATCTACGTGTCTTGTAAATACCTCTAGGCATGGGAAGTCAACCACTTCCCTGGGCAGCCTGTTCTAGTGCTTGACAACCCTTTCCATGAAGAAATTTTTACTAACATCCAGTCTAAACCTCCCCTGGCACAACTTGAAGCCATTTCCTCTTGTCCTATCGCTTGTTATTCAGGAGAAGAGACTGACACCCACCTTGCTACAACTTCCCCTTTCAGGTGGATATAGAGGGCAATTAAAATCTCCCCTGAGCCTCCTTTTCTCAAGATTAAACACCGGTTCTCTCATCCACTCCTCAATAAGACTTGGTCTCTACACCCTTCACTAGCTTCATTACCCTTCTCCTGGAGACACTCCAGCACCTCAAGGTCTTTCTTGAAGTGAGAAGACCAAAACTGAACACAGTATTCAAGATGCAGCCCCATCAGTGCTGAGTCCAGGGGGACAATCACTTCCCAAGTTCTGCTGGCCACACTGTTTTGGATACAAACCAGGATGCTTTTGGCCTTCTAGATGATCTGTGCACACTGCTGGCTCACGTTCAGCTGGCTGTTGACCAGTACCCCCAGGTCCTTTTCCACTGAGCAACTTTCCAGCCACTCTTCCCCAAGCCTCTAGTGTTGCACAGGGCTGTTGTGACCCAAGTGAAGCACCTGTCACTCTTCCTTGTTGAACCTCATACAATTGGCCTCAGCCCACCAATTAAACCTGTCCAGGTTCCTCTGTAGAGCCTTCCTACCCTCAAGCAGATCAACAACCACTCAACCTGGTGTTGCATAGCATCATAGAACTGTTTATGTTGGAAAAGACCTTTAAGATCATCAAGACAAATAAGTTTAGCAAGAACACCAGACAGAATAACAAAAAGTACGTTCAGGCATATCAAAGTAAAGCTTTCCCAATTCCCTTCCATCTTTTACTGCAAATAAAAATACAACATATGACATCTTAAAATAATTACACATTCTTACATTTTCAAACATAAATTCCTTGAAAAATTCTAGCAAAAGAAATGGTCTCAATTTCACAAATCTAAAGTCAATGGGGACCGCACCTTTTAAAATCTGAGCAGCAGTGTGTGAATCTATCTCAATAAAGGAGAAGACTAGTTTTAAATGTAACTTAGAATAGTCTGAAAGGGTAAATAACATCAAAGGGAAAAAATTACTTATTACATTTATTATCATGACAGAAAATGTAAGAGACACATGAAATCTTCAGGAAACTTTGCAGTCCTTGGAATGACAGAAAACTAGATACTTTCACCAAGGAGAAGCTCATCCATTTTTGACAGATGCAGAGATACATTCCTTTCTTTGTCACTAATAATTTTTAAAAGTAATGTATTGGAGCAACAAGGTTAAAGAAATTATAACAAAATGGAAAGAAAACAAACCCATGCATTTTTAGTTAACATAAATACTAACTTTACACTTAAAAAGCAAGATTCAGTTAGAAACTGCATCACTTTTTAGACAGCTTTACTGGATAGAGTCCTACAAAATTTAGGAAACTGGCAATTTGCATTGCAATAGATTTTGGTTTTCTATTATTAATACATTATTAACACCATTAATATTAATAAAGTGAAACAGGAATATTCTATCAAGAAAACTCTATATTATTATTTTCAGTAATAACGTATTTACTCTCAATGATCAAAACCAACACTTGCCATTATATAAAACTTTATTCCTAAACTCAGATATTTGCTTCTAAAAAATGTCAAGAAGGATATGACAATTCATTAAGCATTGAAGGGCTTCTGTTAAAGAAAAGCAGAGTACTTGAGAAATCCTTAGAAATCAGCCTAACTAAATGGATCTTGCAGAATACATTAGCCAAACAGAAAGTGATCCATTTCTATAGTGCTCTTGATCTGCAGCTGATGAATTTGGATGTAAATCATTATCGTTTCGATATTTCTAAGAATGTAGATATATATGTATACCCAAGAACAGAATCATTGGAATCTGTGAATTTTAGCTTCTAAGACTTCTATTTCTTTCTATTGTTGGAAAAATGAGTATAAAAGCAGTTCCTTTATAGAATTTCCAGATAATTTAATTTGCAAATAGGGCCCCAAACTGTGCAATATTTGGATGGCCCACACTAAATGTATATTATGTGGATATTTCTTTGACAACATTGTGCCTTTTGCTGCTTGTGTCAGATTTTTCTTTATGGTTCTGCCAGATAGAGATCTTAAAGAAAGAAACCACTTTGGCAACCACTTTGCCAACAAGCTTCTGTGAGTATTTTAGTGAATAATGTCTTGGAAAAGATATAAAGAACTGTCACAGTTTAACCCCAGCTGGCAACTAAGCCCCATGCAGCTGCTTGCTCACTCCCCTCACAGTGGGATGGAGGAGAGGATTGGAAGAGCAAAAGTGAGAAAACTCATGGACTGAGATAAACACAGTTTAATAGGTAAAACAAAAGCTGCACACACAAGCAAAGCAGAACAAGGAATTCATTCACCACTGCCCATGGGCAGGCAGGTGTTCAGCCATCCCCAGGAAAGCAGGGCTCCATTGTGCATAACAGTTACTTGGGAACACGAATGCCATAATGCCAAATGTCCCTCTCTTCTTCTCCCCCCAGCTTATATATACTCAGCATGACGCTCCATGGTATGGAATGTCCCTTCGGCTAGTTCAGGTCACCTGTCCTGGCTGTGTCCCCTCCCAGTGCTTTGTGTCCCTCCAGCCCCTTGCTGGTTGACTTGTTATAAACATTACCAATCTGAATTTCCCTAGAAGTACTTTGGTGTGAGCTCCTTGGGAATCTACTTGTAGACCAGCATGTACATTCCACAGGCCTTAAAAAAAAGTATGGTTGCAGTGTTATTTACAAGCCATTGGCAACTGTGACTTTTTTAATTAAAAAAAAAAACAAAAAAAAACCCCAAAACAAACAACTGTTGGGAGACAAACTGGTGTTTTGTTTCCTTTTTACATTATTTCCTTACAGTCAGAGGACTAGTTCAGGCTGTCAAAGACCTCCATTTAATCTACATTTTACACCAACAGGGTAAAATAAACATCCTGGACTTCCCAGGTTAAAGCCTTAGACATTACACTAACAGATGTTGGGTTGGAGCAGAAAAATTCTCTTGGTTCCTCCTCTTGAAGCAGTGATGTTATGCAGTAAGATAAACAAGAGTGATACTACAAGCGTGAAAATAACTCCTATATCTTCTGAGAGCTGATATGAATTTGGTGCCTCTGAAATAGAAGGGATAAATTAATACTAAATTTTCAATTTCTCTCAGCATGTCAACTACTGCATTATTAGTGTGGATTACTTTAATACTCTACTGCTAATATTTTCCAGGGAGAGTGATTTATGAGAGACAAATATGGTGATCAAATTTTTTCATTATGGTTTGAGATTTCTATACAGCTGTTCAGAAGACATCAGCAGAGTCACTGGATTCAATATGCAGCATTACGTTCAAGAAGTCTGTTATGCAAACGGATCCAAATGAGACTTCCTTACAAGCATGCACATAAACAAAGCACAGTGATACTAGTGATTTTAAAGTCAAAAAGGGATGAACTTTATATATATTTTGGCATTACATGCCAAATCCAAATTTTGGGCTTGAGAAAAGCCAAATTTTCCAAACCCAAATTGAGACTCCAAAGTTTTCTGTTGAGTCTTGCCTATAATCACATTTCAGTGGTAGTGTTTGCTTCAGGTGGGGTCTACCAGTTTCTCATGCAGTTACTATTATTTTGAAAAGGCCTCTGTAAAGCAGCAGTGCTTTCCAGCCTTGATACATGGCCCTGTGTATCAGCTTGGAATAGTCAAATCTGTATGCCAGCAAGACATCTGAGAGTGCTCACCGTAGCTAACTCCCATGATAGATTTTGAGAAATGTAATGAAATTGTATTCAGTATTGCAATATGTGAATGTATGAGAACATAACAAGAGTCTTACCTCTGCCATTGTAATGCAGAGAAAATATATCTACTTAATTAAAATGATCTAAGTATAATCTGATGTGGACATTCATTTATCAAGGATTAATTACAATATCCAAATGCTTTTTATAGTTACAAGTACACTGTTAAGCACAACACAGTATAAAATCCAATGAACACATGGCATTTGCAGAACCAGCAGTGCCACCAAACAAAACATAGCTGTTGTCATATTTTATTAATCTTATGATAAACTATTGCTGCATTGTAATTATATGAGCAAGACAGTCAGCCAACATCATTATCTAAGCTCCTGTTTTCTTTGAATCCCTTGTAACTTAGAAGTCCTATTATTTATGAATACTACATTGTTTCACTGAATGTGAGTTATTGTAGGGATAGCGGGTTGAGTTATTCTCCAGTATTATTCCAATATAGCAATGATTTATGCTAGGTATTAATTTTGTCATGTTTCATATTGTATCTATTTATATACAGTTCTTGGCAAGAATAACTAGCCCAATATTCCTTAGGTAATGAGCTATTAAGTTCAACAAGTGAACTTACAGTGCCCTTAGAAATAAAGCACTCACACTTACCTTCCATTCATGTCAGAGGTGAATGATTTCACAAGTTAATAACTTTCATCTAACACAGGAAATCGATATCATTCTGTTTGATAAATTGGAATGAACATAAAAACTACCCTAGTAACAGATATCAGTAGCATCCAAAATTTACAAAAAAAAAAGAAAATCTTTTCAGTAACTGAGAAACAAGTAAGTTTGTAAGAATTAAAATACCACTGAACAAGGAACTAAAAACTTACACATTTTAAAAAGATACCTCTAATTATTTTCATTACCTAAATAAAGCATGGAAATATAATCCAACAGACAGAGCTATATCTTAAATAAACTTCATGTTGCAGTGCTAACCACTATTTGGATAAATAATGATTAAAATAATATTTAATTTCTATATTATTGATTTCTTCTCACCAATAACAAAATTAAAAAGCCTTAAATCTGTCAGGGTCACGTACACATCTTGACAGTGCTCATCTTGTATCAATGTGCACTAGATGAAAGACATTTTGCCTTGGAATGCCTTTGTTCTTACTATTTAAGCACAACTAAAGAAATTGTCAGTCTCCTCTGATTTTAAAAGTCAACAAAAGGTCAAGTAGATACCCCAATTACTTCACTCAGTAAAAAGCTCCTAATTTTACCTAAAATGTGTTGATTGGTTTAATGAGAAAACTTGTAACAGTTGCAAGAACAATTTCTAGTAATTCCTGGGAGAAGTTGTGGACAAACAAAAGAGTAACAACAGGTGAAATACTGAACATACTACACCCAGGTGGAAGCCAAGCAGAATTTTAAGGTTAGAGGACAGTACTATATGTTCTTCCTGTTCTCCCTTAGTATATTGGTACATGCCAAAATTCCATTTTATAAGCCTCTCCATTCAAAAGTTACAATCTCTGATCTGCCTACTAAATGCTAAGTATTTTCAAATTACTTAATTTTATATACTCAAATTTATTCAACTGACACATGAGATCATTCCTCACAGCAGAATCCTTTCTGGAATGGGCTCTGGAAAGGATTTGCCCGAAATTGAAGGGATTGTAGGAGAAGCTGTGGCACAGACATAAAAACAAATCACCTCACCAAAATTAATCAGATTAATTCATATCAAACACATGTGATCTTTTGTCTAAAACTGCATTGATACCTGTGTTGGGGAGGAGTAAACATAGCTAATTTTTAAATAAGTTTTCATGGGTAGTCAGAGAACTACATCTTTATAACTCTCATACTAAATAAGACACTGCAAAGGACAGAATTAATAGATATGTGGACAAATAAGATAGTTCAGTAGCTTATTCCCACTTTTTCTATCAAGACCAATAAATATTTTAAATCTTGCTCTTCAAACTGCAGCTTCATTCCACAACAATCTAATATATAGCCTGGAGGACAGGGCATATGCAAAAACACCAGGAAAAAGTAGGTTTAAATCTGCAAGGAGAGGAAGGAATCTGAATCTACATCTACTCTATCCTAATAAACTGCTATGTGAAAAGGGAAAAAAACCACCTTCTTCTTGCAGTGCTATGCATCTTAAGAAGAAGGACTCTTAATCGTAAGTGGAGAAAACGGCTTCCCTGGAGATCGCTATTGTCTGAAGAGTAATGGCACCGAACAGATGCTTCTCACTATTAGCTAACTATTGGCTCATCATTCAGCCCTCCAGTCTTCTAGTCAGTCTCAAATATATAACTTTGTTTAGGAAGCTATAAGTCTAACAAAAATGCTTGAGATTTCAGTCAACAATGAACACATCTGAAAACTAGACTTAAAAATAAGGTACTGCAACTATATGCTGCAGTGCCTAAATTCCTTTCCAGACCTAATCTCATATTAATTTCAAACAACACTTACACTGTTTGTTTCTATCTATTAATGGAGTATGTTAATCATACTGGAAACATGTTTATAATAGCAACAGTTTGTGAATAGTACTTTTTTATTGTCTCAAAATGAGCTATTCATAAACAGAGTGTATCTAAAGTAATTATGTCAAATAACAAATTTAGAAACTGCAATAGAAGAGATTTTGCTTTTAATGTAATTGAACTAATTTATGCCATGAAATTGGATTGATGTGTTTTGGAGTACACAGTCTTAATTACTTCTGTAAAAGTAAGCAAGCAAACAAAAAATAATCAAGCAAAAATAATTCCTAATCTACCCAGGCAGTCTGGTAAAAGAAGAGAGACCTAACAATTATGACTTATCTGGATGAGAGCATGAAAAGGAATTTGAGTTCTTTGAGAACTCAGAACACAGTCCTGAGCTCTTCTTTGGGCTATACAACTGTGGATGAATTATATTTGATGGTCATAATGAGAAATATTTGTATGACAGAATATCGATTACATTACATGCTATATTATTAATTTAAATTTGTATGCAGGCAGAATAAATCTTCAGGCAGCTGAAACAACAGTTTAAAAAAAGATATGGAATTGGGTGCACTTTTATGACTCTGTGTCATCTTATTAAATGCCAGGCTAAAGATATGGCAAACCATTACATTCTGTTCTTAATGAAAAAGACCAAAACAAAACAAAACAAAAAATTCCAAACAACAAAAACAAACAAAAAAACCAAAATACCAACAGAAAAATACTTCTGAAACCTTCTGGCTAAATTATTTTGGTAGGTTAAACCACAGTCTAAATTAAATTAGAAGGAAGGAACAGCATTCTATAAATCTTCATCAGTGAACTCATGCTGAACTCTAATGAAAGACAGGTATTTTGTGAAAAGGTTTCTTCTCTCTCATGTCTTCAGACACCTTGTTTTCCTCCAGTTTCTCCCACTGTATTGCCAGGGTACAATTCCTAAAAATGTATGAAAATCAAAAAGCACTTTTAGAACAACAGAAGGAACAAAACCATTGCTAAATGCCAAATCAAGTATTGGGTTGTATTGTTGTTAACTTGTTTGTTTGTTTTTGATTCACCTTAACCAGTCTCCATCTCATCGTTTATCTTACCTTATTGGTAGCATCACTGGCTTTCAAATTTATAGGATTTTTACTTCTCAGTTTCACTTAGCCAAAACTATTTTATACACAATGCTCTGCAGGACACATTACCAAGTCAGATTTCTATCCATCCAGCTACATTTCTGTTGAGGAGGAATGATATGACATGGCAGTCTAATGATGTCAGTCTGTGCTTCAATAATTTATGTTGCACACTAACAACTGAATTTTAAAGTAAGTATATCTGACTTGTTTAACCACATATTCTCTCTAGCATCCATATAAATCTAGACATATAGGTTAGTAAATTACAAGCAAAGAAGTATTGACAAGGGAACTTAGTGACTGAGGTGCCACTGAACTTTCAAGCATGTAAGTGACTCGGACATCACATTTCCATCTGTTCATATAACACACTTCAGTTATGAGAGCTAACACAACATTTAAGGATTTATCTTGTATAAACATACAAAGAATGCACAGGCAAATCAAATACTTCTGCAGGACTCAAATACACTATAGCAAGAATAATCTAAACCAATACATTAAAAAATTCCTAACAAATAGGCAATAGCTAATGAAATATGTCAAACATCAAAAAAATAGTTACCAGTAGAAGACAGACGTCTTTTGGTATCTTATGCAGCTGTCACTTGAGACAGGCATAGGGACTGTGTTATGTCTATCATATCTGTCACATTTCTTGGAATGTCAAGGCAACTGGATGGTGCCAAATCTTACCATTGACTATAATGTAAACTACAGTATTTATCTTTCAAAACCACATGTAGTATCTAAGCACACACAAATTTTAGTGTGTGCAGTTTGGAGCTAAATCCCACCTTGTGCAGCACTACGCCTACTTTATCCTATGTTCTTACTACATTCATTCTTCTGGCCACAGAACTACCCTTAAAAATCTGCCTTAATACCTAAATACATTTGAAAAGGGACCTGAAGACAGTACAGAGGAACTAGAAAGCATAGTCTGTGTGTTTGCTCTGTACATGAGCAGGAAGCCCAAAGACATTAACTGTCAGGCACATTCAGAAGAGGATCAAGTTCTAGACAATATGTGTACAAAAGATCAGATCCACCAATGTGCTACTTCCACACTTTTAAAACCTACAAATATCTTTTGGAGTTTAATGTAAAAATCTATAATAATTAAATTACAAAGTCTTTTTCAGCTATGTTTTCTTTCAGAAATAAATGTTAAAATGTAATATATAGCTAAAATAGAGATATTAATTTTAAGTTCTCAAAGTAAGACTCCAGCAGTTGGTGGCAATTTTCCGTATAGTTAAAATGGAGAGCACATAAGGATTAGTCTCTATCTCTGAAACTGGAATTGACTTCAAGTGCACTTTTTACATAGCTTTTTAAATCACAGTTTGCTTCTAATAACATTTTAACATAAAGAAATCTTTTATTCTCTTTGTAGTGTTCACAAACATACTTTTTTAAAATTTAGCTAAAACCTTTCATTTCCCTATTTGATGGCAAGTCTTCACACTGAAAACAAATACAATGGACTGCAAAACTGTCAGACATGGCTTTGTAACTAACATTTTTTTTCTTAAACTTTTTAAGGATCACATAAATGAAATGTAAAATTCTAACAAAATCTGAAAACAGAATTTAACTTTTTCTAGTAGGTATATTGTAAAGTATGCTTTTATAGTATGGATAAATTTGAATGAGATGATGTCAAAATTCATAAAGAATCAAGCAACAATATGACAGATTATAATGATAATGAACTAGATATGACAACAACATAGAAGTAAATTTCTATTTAGGGCTAGAGTATTTGAGAAAAGGAATCAAAACCAAAAGGCTATAATACTTATTTGAGGTCTCTCAATGTCAAATACTATTAGTGGTGTTACTGGAAAAGTTAGCTGAATACAGGTATGTTAGAAAGAGGGGCACAAAAGTGATGGGCACTAACCACTATTTCTGCTATAATCTACTTTTTATCATTGGCATTTTGGTCTTCCTAGTTACTTGTGTTAAAAGCATAATAAAAAGTCTTTACTTAAATTTCAATAGGTCTGATGATGGTTTTCAATAGGTATGAAGTTACATAAAAGATGGAATCTTGCTAGGCCTGCAAGACCATGACTAGACTTCTGGCTAGACCCTGCCCTGAGATTAAATTAACTGAGTAGGACATGACATCACATGGGAAACTGCTGGATATGACAGGTAACACTGTGAGAAGCTGACATAAATTAGAGAGCACCATGAAGCACGGCAGGTGGTTAAGAGAGTTACCTGGGAAATGACTGAACTTCACAGGTAATGTGAGGGAGCACTGGAGACCTTTGGGCTGGTAGTATCTCACAGGCCAGCAGCACTAGGGTAACTATATCAGCAGTAACCTACAAGGCTGAGGTTACCTAAGTAATGGTAATAGAAATAACAGATTTGGATAAGGATGTAGCAAAACTGGGATCAATACGAAAAAAAGTAATTGAGGGCAGCTGGGAGGAGATTGGGGCATAGAAAGGGAAGTACAAGGGTGGCAAATGGGACAGTCAAGATAAAGGAAAAGCGGTAATAAGGTATATTAATGCTGAAACTGGTGCTGTCTGGATGTACCTGCTGGACCGCCCTGTACTTGGTCACTGTGGCCTAAATCAGGACTGTACATGAACCCTGTCGCTCTGAGTGCAACACTGGAGTCAATCCTGCAGGCAGGATGGCTTGGCTGGGTTCTCTCCCTGGCTAACAGGAGCACCCCTGGACAGGCAAATCAACAGTATCTCCAGGTCAGGTCTTGTTTCTGACAGCGTCCACATCTGCCCATCATTCCTAACAAGTATTACATAAGCCTTACCATGCAATTCATGCAACTCACATTTCAGTTTCTTAGCTGCTGAGGTAATACTAAATAAGAAAAATGCACTCACTGGAAAAGTGATACCACTGTTTATTGATTTGGAGAGGTCAAAGCAAGACTTTTCTTAAATTATTGTAAAAAGTTACTACTATTCATGATTTAGGATTTCTCCAAGCACAATTAACAATTTGTACTTGTGATAGTACCAGAATACTTCTTTCTTTGACTTCCAAGCAGATGGAGATGTGAAACAGGAAAAAAGGCTAACAACAAAGACTGCATGCACATGGGATAGATCAAACTACTAGAAAAAGTTTTCTTGAGATCTGGGACACTTCATTACCAGCACCTTAGGAGGAACTTGAATTAGTACCTTGAATTTATTATGCTTAAATGGCACTTAGTCATCTTAATATTTGGTAATGCATTCATAAACACACACAACATTGCTGGAACGCAAATCTGTTAAACTGTATCAGCAGTAAGGCTATAAACCACAAATACATAAAATACACTGTAGTAAGAAGATAGAAAATCTTGTTGAAAAGTATTCATTAAATTCCTTAATCTGTTGGGTTTTGGTTTCTTTGGTGGCTTTACGATGGTTTTTTTTCATGGAGTCCTTATGATCTACATGAAGAACTTTCAATATTCAATGCCTACTTTGAAAAAAAAATACAGAATAAACTGCAAAAAATGCAATTTATTGAGCTGAGAATCAAGTGCTACTCATGTTGTAGAATCTATTGCTTCAAGAAGATTAAATATTTATTACATTCATCTTTATTACCAAGTAAACTTCAACAGAGCCTAAAAATATTCTGCACATCTTCCATCCCTCCTTCCCTAAATCACATATTTTCTGTACAAAATGCCTGTGTCATATTTTTTTATTAATCTAAAATATTTTCACCTCATTTACCTTAGAATTCTACATCTAGCTCCTCAGAAGACATTAAAATTAGGGAGCCACATATGAGGAACGCAGAGAAGGAAGAACATAAATTTTCAGAAGGAAGCAATGGAAGTCTACCCCATTAATGACAATTTATTTTCTTGATTAGAAACCATTAAACATGAATTTAGGAAAATGAAAGTTCATGTTGCAGCTTCTATAGATTTATACTTCATTCGTAATATTATGAACTTCAATAAAGAATTTGGTTCTGCAGCATTTTAGTGTATTCAATAAAAAAATAAATCTATCAAAAAATGGAACATGGAATATTTCAAATTTCATATTAGCACAGGACAGAGAAAAAAAGGGTGCTACATGATGAAATTATAGGACAATATTTAAATAATTTAAGAGAGGAAGAAGGAAGGTATAAATGCAGACAGACTTAAAAAAATAAATTGTTTAAGACATATAAACTCCCCCCCAATTAAAAAAAAATAAAAAAAGATTTGTATAATCTGGTATAATTTTAATACAATGAATAACAGTTTTAAATGTATACGCAAAGCACTTGCTTAGCTATCCATTACTGGTTTCTTTTTCTGAGTAGGCATGAGTCATATTCATTAAAATTGTCTCATTTCAGCAACTCTGACACTGAGGGATCATTTTCAAAGGTATCTTTGAAATGGTGTCCTCTCTTGTCAAGATGCCATGAGAGTTACAGCCTCAATGACACTCTACAGTCCACTGCTGGAGACATAGATGAGTATATGAATGGTGGCAGTGACTTTGGAACTCCTAAGTAGGCAGTGCTTCACAAATTGATTTGTTGTTTTGCAGAAGTGCCTTGTTCAACACCCTAGCTTACATTTGTCCAAAGAAAAGAGAAAAAGGAAAAAAAACCCACAAAACAACCCCAAAGAATTATGTGGGAAACCCCAGAAATCAATTAAAAAAACCCTGAACTTACTTGGAGGTAATGGCCTTTTACGTTTTTCAACATATTCCATCAAAAGTTGAGTTTTGCATTTCTGTTTTTACCAACAGAAATATCCTAGATAATTTATGTACAGGTAAAAAAAAATAAAAAAGTTTTTACTGTAAACTCCATTGTAATTCAGTCAAAACCTTATGTGGGGGCTATCAGCTCTAGAATTCTTTCATAAACATGCCTAACTCATGTCTATCTTGACATACCTCAACTGCTGTAGATGACATTTTCAGTTAAATCCTTTTCTTCTTAGTTATTTTGTATTTCTATTGTCTTTAGGTTTTCTGGCCATCAGGAATCTTCATGTGGGTGGGAGTCCTTTTCAACCATGTGGTATGCTCATATATACTATAAATGTAACTAAGATGCTAATTTAACCTTAAAACTTAAAAACTGAACCTGGATACCTGACATAGGTACAGTACTAAGACTTGTAATATTTTTTTTCTGGGTCTTCACTGCCTTGTTTATGAAATGTTTTGAAATGGGAAACATGAGGCAAATACAACATACTATTACTTTCCATGCTATTTATGTGAATAAAAATGAATGCTATATTGGGGTGTTTTCCAACAAATTTTCACTGCCAAATGTTAATGAATACTAATTTATATTCCATCAAGACAATATTTCACATAAATCCCAACTAACAGGAATATATTTTTCTATTGCCAAGAGATAAGTGGTATTCCACAAAGTTTAAATTATACCTGAAATCCAAAATTGATTTTGATATGCATTTGACTAAATAAATATTAAAAGGTTTATGAGCCAGTTCATTCAAGAGTGAAATACAGCCTATTTAACAAAAAGACCCATTTTATGATTAAGTGTTAGGTGCTTAGTGAGTCAGAGCACCTGTAGTTCCTAAATTCCCTGGTGGTAATGTTAGCAGGCAGCTATCTTTAAAGGTACTAAGATAAGTATTCAAAATCCCCCAAAAATAATATTTAACACTGAAGAAATTATTTCAATTTTTTGTTATTTTTTATTTAAAATTTTGTGGAAATGAGTTATTTCTTTTAAAATTAGAAATGATACCAATGTTAAGAAATCAAGCTTTCAGAAAGTTGTGAAGACAAATTTAAGATAAATACCGAACCTGAAACCCACATTTTATTAGACTTGAATATGTGTTCTCTCCAAATGTTTTAATTACTTTACTTGACAATTATTAAAAATTTAATAAATAAACCTGATACTTGCTATGCAAATGTACACACAACAAATTACAATGCACTAGTGTAACTTTTGACCAATTAGGTTTAGCTGTTTGTGATGCAAGGCTTAGTTTCCTGCAGCACAGATGTATGGCTTTGGCAGCATTATGCTAAGAAAATCACTTTAAGTGTGAGAAATGAAATGGTCTAAAGTCATGGAAGATTAAAAAAAAAGTTGGTGGGGCAGAGAAAGAACTGTAGGTTTTGAGACAGTGATAATCAGAAGGTCAGAGATTCAGCATGAAAAATGGTATAAAATAAAAAGGTATAAAATCCTGAAAAAAATTCAGCAAAAAGAACCAGCCTGTTCACAGAACAAGGAGGCTCTTCCCCATCTGACTACTAACTGCCCAGTTAGCTGAGACTCATCAGGGATCAGTATTAGGGATAGCAAGCATATTAATGCTTTGCATGGTAGCTTGTCAGTTGCAGCTATCTACTATATGCATTAGCCAACAAAAAATTGCTTTTCACTCCTAAGTTGTTCACATCTTACTGTCAGCCTCTTCCTTTGTGATAAAAGAAGGCCGAATAAAATGACCAGAACAGGGTTACCCTTGGTACAGTAAGGCCAACCCAGCCTTCACAATCATTATGCTAAGGAAAACTGAAATAAATCTACAAACAAGGATAAAAACTAGTTAAGATTTTCTACTTACAAAATTTATTAACATAACTAACATTTCAATAATTGCAATTTAAGAAAATTTCAATTATAGAAAACATTTTGCTTGAGGCATTACAACAATGTGATTTAGAACTGAAAAGAGTTTTATGTTCTTGAATATAGGTTAGTGTCATGGTAACAGATTTTAATTTGGAATTATTTTGAGGAGGCTTCTATTTTGTTTTAGGTCTGCAGTTTGTTCAGATGTATCCTAAATAATAGGAAAATTACATGATACTAGTACAATTGATTTTGTTTGAACTATAGTTTTATACCTCACTAAACGACGTTTCATAAACTCAATTGCTACTACATTATGAAGAAAAGACAGAAAAAAATATTTAATACCATCAATAACATTTTTGAAAGAATATTATGTATCTTGCTGCAGCTTTCATACTTGTGAAGGTCAAATATTTTTTTTTATTCCTTTAAATTGCTCAGAACATCTACAGTATATTTGATGTCAGCCACACTAGTGTTAAAATAGGGATATCTGAATGTGATTAGTTTTCTTTCACTTTCCCCTTTTACATTCATGTATGCCAGCATTTATGTGTTGACATTCATATATTTGCAAAAATACATACTAATAGCTTAGGCAAAGTCTGCACAGTAACCTCCTTACCATTTCCCACTTCTTCATGTAAATTCATATGCTGAACTGGTTAAAAAGAAAAGTCTCTCTGAACAGATAAAGTAGCAACTTCTTTGCCAGCCAAATTTATCCTTTTTTGTCTGTCATTCATAAAACTGTGGTTGTAGACATATCTTTCTTTAAGGGGAAAGCAGTGGCAAAAATGATGTTGAGAAATAGATGAAAAGAGCACCCAGACTTCCAGAATAAATAAATGAGTCATGAGCTACCACAGTATGACTTCAAATGCTTTTTCTCCAAATTTATAATCTTGTTCAGATTTTGTACACTACAAACCTAAAACTCAGAATGTTAACTAAAATAGTATTTCTTTTGAACATTACCAGAGACTCATTTTTAGCATTAAAACTAAATGAGAACAATAAAAAAAATTTTAAAAATTGGCTTTCATATTTAGCAAAAAAGTAGAGCAATGTAAATTAAAAAATTTCCTTTTCCAGAAAAGTCTTGACCAGAGTTAAGAACTGCATCTCTAAAAAACCAATACCATTATTCAGTTAAAAATTATGTGTTGGTCTGAAATGTTTGCAAAACAAACAAACAAAGAAAACCCCAAACCCTCAAATAAAACATGATTGGTTCTATTAAAGTTGGCAGTAATGTTTAACTAATGACAATTATATGTCCATTTACAGACTTTTAAGATCAAGTAAAATGGATTAGAACTGCATGTTATTTCTTCTCCCTAACTACCTTCTGTGTACAGCTGAACAAAAGCAATAGCTTTCAATTACATGAAATTAAAAATGAATAAAAAAATCACAAAATTGAAACTTTTGATACAATTAATTTTCTTTAACTCCGACATCTGCATTGTAGATGGTTAAATAACAGCTCCTCAGTTTTGTCTACTGTTACAGTTAACAGTGATAACTTCCAGAGACTGGTTCATATCACCCCAGATTTTTGAGATAGCTATGACAAATCGCCCTTTGGAGATGCTATCTTCTTCCCACTGATTATGAAGAAAACTCATAGTGAAAAGTTCAGACATGATCAGAAAATATTGTAACCTGGATTGCATAGCTGAACAATTGTACAGAAGTACCTTGGGGAAAAGTCAGAGGGCTCAGTTACACTCATGGATAAAAGAGAACAAGGGAAAGATCCTTACTCCTGATTGTCTGCAGTGCTTAACTGCTAATTTACTACTGGCTCCGTTTTGCACGTATGTCATTAGTTCTCTTCAAGACTGATCTGCCATTAAAGTGGCTAAGTTTAAGGAGTCTTTTTTCATTTGACCACTGGGCTACTTATTCCCCTGCCTTCAGTAAATTAACAGTAGCCAGGATAGCCAAGACACAGGAGAACTCTAGGAAGGAGAAACATACTGTCAGTTTATCAGAAGCAAAGGATAGACAAGAAAGAGCTGAGTCCTTAAGGGGCACCAAACACTGTTGATGCTGGGAAGCATGAAGTGTTTACACTTTTCCTGCTTCAGTTTTCATTAAGGAGGTTATGAATGAATGGTCATCACACCAAGACAGAATAAGGAAAAAAGTTACTTTGATAAGTCAGATGAAATTTCAACAGGTTGATAAAATTTTCTGCAGAGTACTTAGGAAAATTAGCATTTTCTTTGAGAATACGGAGAGAATAAATTATTATCCAGAAGATTAGAAAAAGGCAAACATCAATATTTTTTTTTAAAAGGAGGAAAAAGGTCACAGTTACCTAGCTCAAGCTGATGAAGAATATGTTAGTACAAAGGTATGGAAAATAAAAAAACTTTTATAGTCAGCCAATAAATCATGCCATGACAAAAAAACCCCCTATTCAACAGCCTACCTCATCTCATTAGTATGTTAGAAATAGGTATTTCAGATAGTGCCTGGTACTATTTTCTTAAATTACCTAGAAAATAATGGTGAAGAATCTTTAGATCATCAGAAATAATGTTTTCTTTTTTGTAGGTTTCTTCTTACTAAAGTTCAAGCATATCTAAAGATACTACTTTGCATGGCTGACATAACTCATACCGGACAGGGAACAAATGTTCTGGTCTTCATAGCAGCCTAATTACTGAGCTTCTTTGTTAATTATGTCTCCTTATTAGTTATATGCTGTAGCAATCCAACTGCCAAATTCAAGCGATACCAAAGACAATTAGTTAGTCCTTATTTCATACACTTGCAGCTAGAAACAACATATCACATATCAATTTTACATATAATTTATATGCAGCCTTATATAACTGCTAGTAAATTGGGAAAATATGTAGACTTTCTATCATAAGCATGTTTTAAAAACCAGGAAAATATCTGTCAGTTATAGTTCGCTCAGATTTGAGGGGAAAGTCTTAGATTTCAATTTTTTTTTTTAGGTTCCATCTCTATTTTTTAGGATTTATCTCTAATTCTACGGTGTATTTCATGCCTAGACTTTTCTTGACAAAGTGACTATGTTGAAACATGCAGTTAGAACACACTTGCCATGTCAGATGTCATGGTCTCATGACACTGAGATCTATGACATTCTATGAGTATAAAAAATATGTGGCCAAGGCCTTAAAAAGATAGTTTAGTTCATTAGGTAAAATCAGAGAAAACACAGCAGGAAAACAATTCTGCATATGAGAACAACTAAATGTATGTGAAATGTCAACTATAGAATACAATAAAACATTAAAAAAAAAGTGTCCATAATCACAGAATCAAATCTTTCTGCTTTTGTACTGTGCAGTTAAAAAGAAGAAATTTCAAGCAATCTGTGATCTTGAATTGTAATTGTAACACTTACTACTGTAGGTGTCATGGCATTTGGAGGGAAAATTACTCTCAAATTGTTCAGTCAATTACAGTAATCTCATCTGAATCACAAAACATTTTTCAAGAGGCAAAAAATCCCAGTGTACTCTTTGGGATACTCAGTTCAACTGCAAATGTGAATTAAGCAGATTAAAAAAAAAAACCACAAACCACCACATTCTCAATTATCTGATTTTTTAATTTGGTCAGACAGTGAATGTAAACAAATTTGTACACATTATCATAAATAAAGTCCCATCTTTCCTTTTCAAAAGGAAGGTCAAGAGAAGCACACAAGAGTTTATTTTATTGCCTTATACTAAATGTTTAAATCTTTTGAAGAAATAACATATTTCTGCAACAAATACTGGAATTTCTTGCTGAAGCTTTGAATGAGTTATTAGATAGTGATACAAGACACAAAACAATAATATGCGTGGTAAATAAAGATTTCAGTGTCATTAACCATTACTTTAAAATTAAAATGGCATTCAGAGATCCCAACCAGCATTACTAATGTGTACTACTTTCTTGTTAGATTTCCCAGAAAGGAAGATTCCTCTATTTAACCAAGAAGTTAGAAGCTGCCCAAACACCCACCATTTCCTGAGAACAACAGAAGCAATGTCTCTGCAATGTAAAATTTTCAGTTTATCTCACTACCATGATGATAAGGCACTTGGTACAAGCAATTAGAATTGCAATTGTAGTCATTTGCAACTAGAAAGTTTAACTCGGGGAGGGGGGGCGGCGTCCTGCAGTAACTTCCTAAACTGGAAGTATACAATTTTTTAGAGTCTAGGAATCTGTCTGCTCAGACCAGAAAATACGGGAAATATAAGGCAGTAGGAGTTTGATGCTAAATAACAACTCAAGCAACACAATACACACACCTCTGTGAGGACCGGAGTTCCAGCTGCCATGAGACACACCTGAAAATAGGGAAATGCTTCCCCTGTAAGTGCATGTATTTATAATTTAAAGCAGTATGGAGAGGAAGCTATACCCAAAGGGCAATGAAACTTTGATCTGGAGAAAAAAGTGAGGAAACTTTGTGATCATCATATGTTACTCAATTTCATACTCAGTCTCAGTAACAGGCATTTAAAAAGCAACAAGTTTGCTGCTTAAGTAATTCTACGTGAATGAGATAGACATTTCTAGATTATTTAATTTTATCTACTCAATTACAGAACTTCTGCTTATACTTTTCAATGGCAAACAAAAAAACTACAAGTTCATTTTTAAAACTAATAGAAGTTAATTGCAATTTTGTACATCAAAATATTTTACTTTTAATTGTAAGCTGTAAAATGAAAATATTTATTTAGAAATCACAGAATTACAGAATCATTTAGGTTGGAGAAGACCTTTGAGATCATCAAGTCCAACTGTTAACCCAGGACCGCCAAGTCCATCACTAATCCATGTCACTAAGCCCCACATATACATGCCTTTTAAATACCTCCAGGGGTGGTGACTCAACCACTTCCATGGGCAGCCTGTTCCAGTGCTTGACAACCGTTTTAGCAAAGAAATTTTTCCTAATATACAATCTGAGCTTCCCCTAGCTTAACTTGAGGCTATTTCCTCTTGTCCTATTGCTAGTTATGTAAAAGAAGAGCCCAACTCCCACCTGTCCAAAACCTCCTTACCAGGTAGGTGCAGAGACCAGTAAGGTCTCCCCTGAGCCTCCTTTTCTCCAAGCTAAACAGCCTTGGTTCCCTCAGCTGCTCCTCCTAAGACTTGTGCTCCAGACCCTTCACCAGCTTCGCTGCTATTCTTGGGACACACTCCAGCACCTCTACGTCCCTCCTGAAGTGAGAGGCCCAAAACTGAATGCAGTATTTGAGGTGAGCCTCAGCACTGCTGAGTGTAGGCAGACGATCACTTCCCTGGTCCTGCTGGTCACACTGTTTTGGATACAAGCCAGGATGCTGTTGGCCTTCTTGGCTGCCTGGGCACACTGCTGGCTCACATTCAGCCAACTGCCAACCAGCACTCTCACGTCCTTTTCTGTCAGGCAGCTTTCCAGCCACTCTTCCCCAAGCCTGTAGCATTGCATGGGGCTGTTGTGACCCAAGTGAAGTACCTGTCACTTTTCCTTGCTGACTCTCATACAACTGGCTTCAGCACATCAGTCCAGCCTGTCCAGACCCCTCTGTAGAGCCTTCCTACCTTCAAGCAGATCAACATTTCCCCCCCAACTTGGTGTCACCTGCAACCTTGCTGACGGTGCACTTGATCTCCTTGTCCAGACCATTGATAAAGATACTAAAGAGGACTGGCCCCAATACCGAGCCCTGGGGAACACCACTTGTGACCATCTGCCAGCTGGATGTAACTCCACTTACTACCATTCTTTGGTTTCAGCCACACAGCCAGCTTTTTACCCAGCATAAAGTACAGCCATCCAATCCATGAGCAGCCAGTTTCTGCAGAAGGATGCTGTGGAAGATGGTGTCAAAGACTTTACCAAGGTCCAGGTAGACCACATCCACAGACTTCCTCTCTTTGACTAGGTGGTTCATCTTGTTGTAGAAGGAGATCAAGTTAGTCAAGCAGGACTTGCCTTTCATAATCCCATGCCAGTTGGGACTGATCCCGTGGTTGTCCTTCACATGCCACATGATGGTACTCAAGACGATCTGCTCCATAATCTTCCCCGGCAGCAAAGTCAGGCTGACAGACCTGTAGTTCCCCTGATCCTCCTTCCTGCCGTTCTTGTAGAGGGCCATCATATTAGCTAACCTCCAGTCAGCTGGGATCTCCTTGGTTAGCCGGGACTGTTGATAAATGACGGAAAGTGCCTTGGCAAGCTGCTCTGCCAGATCTCTCGGTACCCTTACATGGATCCCATCTGCCCCATAGACTTGTTCATGTCCAAGTGGAGCAGTAGGTCACTAACCATTTCCTCCTGGACTGTGGGGACTTCATTCTGCTTCTTATCCCTGTCTTCCAGCTCAGGGGGCTGAGTACCCCTGAGGGTAATTAGACTTGCTATTGAATACTGAAGCAAAGAAAGCGTTAAAGTACCTCAGCCTTTTGTTCATCCTTTGTGGGAATGTTTCCTGCCACATCCAGAAAAGGATGAAGATTATCCTTGGCCCTGCTTTTGTTTCTTATGTATATATATGTAAACATTTTCTGTTACCTTTTATGGCAGTGGCCAGCCTGATTTCTAGCTGGGCTTTCACCTCTCCACTC
This sequence comes from Falco cherrug, assembly GCF_023634085.1. NCBI lineage: Eukaryota > Metazoa > Chordata > Aves > Falconiformes > Falconidae > Falco > Falco cherrug. The sequence continues at coordinate 42,793,251 of NC_073698.1, read as the reverse complement.
TTCTCCCTGCATCACCTCATGACATCCTTGTAATGCTCCTGAGTTGCCCGCCTCTTCTTCCAAGGTGGTAAGCTCTCCTTTTCCCTCCGAGTTCCACCCAAAGCTCTCTGTTCAGCCAGACCAGACTTCTCCTCCACTGGCTTATCTTTCAGCATGTGGGGATGGCCTGCACCTCTGCATTTAAGACTGCCTTCCTGAAGAATGTCAAGCCTTCCTGGACCCTTTGACCTTTCAGAATGATCTCCCAAGGGACTGTGTCAACCAGACTCTTAAACAGGCCAAAGTCTGCTCTCTGGAAGTCCAAGGTAGCAGTTCTGCTGACCCTCCTCCTTACTCCTCTGAGAATCAAAAACTCTATCATCTTGTGCTATGCCCAAGATGCCATCCAACCATCACCCACCAGCCCTTCCTTGCTTGTAAACAGCAAGGCCAGTGGCGCATCTTCCCTGGTTGGCTCACTGACCAGCTCTGTCAATAGATGTCTTCCACACACTCCAGGAGGTTCCCCTCCTAGACTGTTTCCTTTCTGCTGTTTTGTCTTTACAGTGGACATCTAGTATGTTGAAGTTCCCCACAAGGCTAGTGATCTTGAGACTTCTCCCAGCTGCTTGTAAAATGTTTCATCTGCCTCTTCATCCTGGCTGGGTGGTCTGTAACAGTCTCCCACCAGGACATCTGCCTTGTTGGCCTTCCCCCTGATTCTTGCCCATAAACACACAACCCTACTGTCACCATCATTCAGCTCTAGGCAGTCAAAACACTCCTTGACACAGAGTTATGCTACCACCTCTCCTTTCTTGCCTATCCTTTCTGAAGAGTTTGTAGCCATGCATTGCAGCACTCCAGTCATGCAAGTTATCCCACCATGTTTCTCCAATGGCCGGTATGTCATGGTCTTCCCACTGCAAAACGGCTTCCAGCTCCTCCTGTTTGCTGTCTGTGTTTTGGGCACTGGCATAGATGCACTTCAGCTGTGCTACTGATCTTGCCTCCAACCCTGGCATGCCAGCACCAGGCTCATCTCTAACAAGCTTGGTTTTATTCCCTTCACCCTTCAGAGCTTGTTTAAAGCTCTCTAACTCTACTCTAGCTAACTGTAGCCCTGCTTACCCCTGACCTAGGATGCCTTTCCCCCTTTGAGACAAGTTAACCCCATCTGTTTCCAGCAGGTCTGTTGCCATGTAAACTGACCCATGATCAAAATCCCATGAAATTTAGCTGCTGACACCAGGCCTGGAGCCAGGTATTGATCTGTGTGACCTTCCGATTACATGCCCTACCATTCTCTGCAACTGGCGGGATAGAAGAAAACACTACTTGTGATCCTGATCTACCAACCAGTCACCCCTAGGCCCTGAGGTGTCTTTAGATTGCCCTCAGACTTGTCATTTGGAGTTCATCACTGCTCACCTGGAAGACCAGTGATGGGCAGCAATCAGAGGGCTGTACCAGACAAGGGAGATTTATAGTTACATCCCTTAACCAGGCCTGAGGGAGGCAGGAGGCTTCCATACGGGTTGGGTCCAGACAGCATATTGGGCTCTCTGTTCTGCTCAGTGTGGTCACCAATGACAAGCCCTATTCTTTTCTTCCTAGCAGAGCTGGGAAGTGCATACAACATGAAATGCATAAAGAATAACCCTGTAGATGGGAGCATTTTGTTATTTTATTTCTGCAATAGCAAAACTTTAATGTAAAATTCTAAGATTATTACAGTTGCTACTACAAATGTTAATATGAGCAATTGCATGCCATTCAGGTATGTATTCCTCAAAATAAAACTGTCTATATATAATGTAGTACAATTGATATTTTCTACTTTCTAGTTATCTATTTTTCTACCTGGATTACAATGATTGTAATTTGGAAAGAAAATTATATAATCAGACAAGATTCTTTAAAAAAATTCAATATCCTGTTACTTAGATAAAGCATTTTGATTTTAAAAGCTAAATTCTATAGGGATAGTAAGTTTTCCCATAAAATCAAGCAATAAATAAAATTCCAAGTCAGATTTATAAAAAGGTAACTTTTTTTAAAACCTATTCACAGAGAGACATTACAAAATACTTCCTATCAGTTGGCAGTAAATAACAAAACCACGTTTATTGTTCATCTTAATTAGGTAACTTCTTTCCTTTATACCCAATGACTCGTCTGTATTCATTTTACTAGATCCCAGTGTCTTCTGACATTAAGACTGCTGATTATTCAGATGCTGGAGAAAAACATACCAGGTTGGAAAGAAAGTCACTCAAAAGATAACTTCTCCAATGGTGTGACATTACAAATCTGCTGTTATCCCAACTTACCTTTGCTCTTAAAAGAAGTTTAGAAGTCTTTTGTTTTCTGTGAAATATTAAAAGGTTTTCAAGGGTGAAATCCCCTTAAAGTCATATTTCTTTAACTTCAAAAGAACCTATTAGCTGAAATATAAGCATCATAAGGTCATGTCTAGAACAATAAACAAAATCTCTCAGTTCCTGTTCTCTGGTCTGTTCAAGCTCTGGGACTCAGGCCAAATGGCATGGCATAATTTTACCTTCACAAGGCTAAATGTTTTTTCCCCTCTAAAACACTGGCTATATCTGAAGTGCCTATTGAGTATATTTCCTGACTTATACTAGCTCCTGAACTAGTTTGAGAGATGCTGGTTTGTACAGCTGAAAACTGTTTTAGTGATTGTAATAATGCCTTTTCAGTATTGACCATCTTATGCCAGTGACATTGGCACTGTTTAATTAAGTGTATTTAATTAACTAGTACTTTTGTAGTGGTAAGAGCCTAGATTATTTTTTATATAGGCTATTTGGCAACCTATGGGTGTCTCCATTGCTGTGATTTGCTAATATATAATATTTGAAAAAAAGTTTTTATTTCAGTTTGAAAAATAAACATTAAATAAAAGATCAGCAGGGATCTGCATATTTTTTGATCAGAAAATGAAAGCAAGCTAGTTCTAAGAAGGTTCTGAGTCACAGAAAAAATGACAGCAACTACTATTGAATCTAGCTATGAAAAAACATCCTATTTTCTTTGCATCACCAGAATTTCTGCAGAAAAGAGAGATTGATAAGATATCATTCATAGAAGCACTGCTAAAAGTGTTAGATTTAAATCAAAACAACATAGGGAGTTTAATAAGAAATTCTATCACCTAAAATAGATAGTAACAGCTTCCAGGGGAATCAGCAAGTAGGACAGATAAGCGGCTTTCAAATTGTAAGGTCTAAGGATATTATGTAGACTATGGCACAGTACGTGCTCTGCCAAACATGTACTAGATGGAGTACAGCTGTTTCTCTTGACCATAACTTGGGAAAAAAGGCATGACACTTTTTTCAAATAAGGGTAATCAATAGCCAGCTTTCAAACTGCAGGTAAAAAATATGTGTTTCTCAAGACAATTGGTAACCATTGCAAACACAGAAACTGCAGGAGCTGATTTTAGAACTGAAGAACCTCAATGGTCTTTGATTTGCCTACTTCTCAAAATTTAATAATTAGTTCTCGGGTGTCATAATTTTATGTTCTCTTGCTTTAGTTTACGTGTGAATGTACATGACAAATCACGTAACATTTACTCTTCTTAAGTGAAATTCTCTGACCATTTAAAAACTGCTTTAGGGTGTGTTTATACAACTGCTTGTGACCATAATGAAATGGTTAAAGAAGCAACTGTCCCTCAAGATAATGTAAGATCACTGACTGCGTTCTTCCAGACTCCTGCAATGCAGAATAAAATGTATCTGTTAAAAACATCACTGGGAGACATTCACATATCATTATTTTATCCAGTATTACTAACGAGGCAGTAAACAGCAACTATGGAGAAGCAATTTTTGCCACTACCTGAAATAAACGTTCATGTCATCAGACTTACAGAAATCTATCCTGTGCTGTGCTAGCTCATTGTTAATTTTGAAAAACAACATCATTTAACCTTTTAACTTATCAAATGCAAACTCATTCTCAAAAGTTCAATCTTAGTTGAAAAAATCTCACTATAAAAACTCAGACACAAGAGCTGACAAATGAAACAGTTCTGGTTTACTATTTGTTTTTGTTATTTCTTTTTTACCATTAGAAAACAATCGTATTTAATAAATGTATACATATAGTATTTTAAATATGTCTGCATATACTATTATGGGAGGAAAATCAGCTCAACAATCTGAAACTCTCCTTCCTAACTCACAGCAATGCCATGGCACTACATACATGCATTATAAACAACCTAATGGTTTAGTTTCCCACTACTGCCATCTTTTCTCAGTGTTTCACAGTTTACTTATCTAAACTGATTCACAATAAATCTAGATTTCATAAAGCTTGTTCAAATTATTTGTATACAACAAAAATGTAAAGAATAAGTCTAAGACATTATTTGTTTATCATTTAGCACACTGCCACTTTCTTCATTGTTTTGATCTCTCATTTGGTGTCCAGTCCCATCAATTTCTCTAGTTTCTTTAGCTTGAGTATTCCATAGATCTGTTTAACAGTAACCTTTTTAACACCCTCAAATTCTTGCTTCGAATGTATAATTAACCACCCACCAAATCAGCATCTTTATAGCTGAAGTACATGTTCATTCATGCATGTGAGAATTCCCACACTGAAGTGAGAATTGTTTTAAAACCGTTCCTTCTAGTATCGTCCTTGTCCAAAACAGAGTGATGTCTCTTAGGTTTTTTCTGCTTCTTTTAATCAAAATTTAGTGTCTTCTGGATTAAAAATACATGTCAGGTTAAAACTCAGTAACAAAACTACCCCTTACCCTTGAATTTGCTGAGAGGTATATCCATTCTCTCATTGATAACTATCATTCCACAGTTAACGTGCTGAATCACCTTCAGACTCACTTCCTGCTTATCCTTTGAATTCATGTAAATGTAATGTGGAGACTCACATAGACTAAGACTTCATAACCCTAAGGATACTGTTAGCAGATTACTTTGCATGATGGTTTTCTGTTGCTTGTTTTAGCAATTCTTAACTGCAAATACAACTTAACTCTATTCCTGATCTATCAGTTCTCTGTGGTGTGCATGGTATAACATGTAAACAGCTTCATGTAAAACATCTGAAACCTAAAAGTAAACGATACTCCAAAGCTTTGCAATGGAAAGAGGGAAAAAAGAGGGTAAAAAGAGGGTTAATAAAGTCTGACTAGTCTGGATGATGACTTACAGTTTCTTCTCTTTTGGAAGTGCTTTTTACTACTTGGATGATTTATTAAATGGATACATAGCCCTAGGCCAATTTTCCTACAAAACATGAGCATGAAACTTCCTTAGGGACAAGACTATGTGAATCTAATTCATTTGGAGAACATTAGAAAGACAAAAACACACAGAGAAAGTGTCAGGAATCTGACTCATAACAGGCACATAAGGAATAACCACTTTCATCTGTTTACCTAATAAAGGAAAAAGAGCCATAACCACTTTCAAGCAAGGTCTGTAAAATTATTCAAGATTTGAGTAGTTCTGAACAATCTGGGGAAACTACAACAGGTGAGGAAGTTCAGAAACGTGCTGTTTAATAAACCAAAATACAATGCCATACACTATGTTACAGCATGCAACCAACAGATACAGGCCAGGTTACCCGCATTTATTATTATTTTGGCTACACTTCATTGAATGGGTAAGGTACAGATGGCTGTTAGGCATCAGGACATTTCCCTTCAACAACTTAAGAGATACATGTATTTTCACAATTCTGTTTATATGTTTATGTCAACCCTGTATGAATAGACTAAGACATATTTGGCTAGTAAACTAATTATTTTATTGTAATTCCTATAAGCAAAGTCCCTAGAACTCCAGTAGAGAACCATATTTACTTCTCCTGGATGGAGAAGTGAATCTAGACAACCTCTAAGGTCAAATTAATCTTCTTATGTACCAGAAGTTTCAACTGAAACTCAAAAGACATTTTGTGTTCATCTTTTCCTATAATGACCTAGAATATGTTCTTTGCCTCACTGACATATGTCAAAAGTGTTTGCAAGGAAACACGAAGATAAGGAACTATGAAAACCTAAGTAAACTGAATTGTTTCATTCCTTCACTTAAAGCTCAGAAAACAATTTATTAATTAACTCTACATAGTGACAATGGCTGCTTCTTCAGTGTAGCTTTTTTGGGGGTAGTAGCTCTTGTTTACTGGATGTCGACAAAAGAATTGTGAATGTGATATGAACTAAGAAAATCAAGATAGTTTTCCAGATTTCATTTTATGAGAGAGAGGTGTTCATACATTTCCATACATGAAAAATCAGGTATACATACAAAAATGAACACATCTCTTGCAAAAATTATTTACTAATATATGAAAGCATCAAGTAATGTTAAAAAGCATATCAAGGCTTATACATGAAATAATGAACAGTTGAGATTTCAATTATTTAAAAAATATTCAAGACTATTTATTTCAGCTATTGACATAACTGAAATAATAAAGTATCAATAACAAATAACCTGAAATGTTTTCTACTTTTTTCCCTTATAATTGCTTGCTAGTTTGTACTGGAAAGGTAATAAAAAAACCTGAATCACTTTCTTTAGTGATACTGTAATATATTAATTGAGTGAACTCCAAAATATATTCAGAAAAACAATTTTGTGGAATATATTGTCATTAATACTTATCTCTGTAAAAGAAGTAAAGCTAGAGAATCTAACCTGTCAAATGTTCGTATCAAATGATAACTAAAATATTAATGCAGACTGTAAAATATCTAAGATTTGTAATATGGCAAGGAAATTATGTAATTCTCCTCAGATCAGAATACTTCTGAATTGTCCTAATCACTTAAGAGGTGTTAAATACAGAACAGATAGCATACTGTCTATCAATGCATTCATTGATGAAAACTATTTACATCTTTTAGAGATTGTAACTAGACATTAAATAACTGGGATTCGCTATAGATGGTTTCATATCTATTGTCATAAGAGATGCATTTCTAAAGTCTCTGAAATGATTAAAGTTTTACCTGTCTATTCTAGATGAAGATTTTTCAGGCTTTTCTCCCTGCTGCTCTCCCAAGCAGCACATATTCACTCAGATCAGTTCCTGGATAAAAATGAACTGTCTCTTCTGTTTGCTTTAGAATGTTTTTTGTCTTTTTTAATCACTGAACACTGACAGCAAAATTGAGGCACTAGAGAGTTTGCAGTCCAGCTGTTATGGCATGAATCAATATTTAAAATGCACAGTGGCAATTTTTCTTCCTTTGAAAGTAGGACTTTGTGTCCTGAATCTCTTGTTGTAAAATTCAGAACTTCATCAGTGTTGAACACAAACCCTAACATCGTTTGTATCCAGAAGCACTACTTCAGTGATAAACTAAATAGAACAGTAATATATTTCTGTGATAAAGTAAATAAAACAGTAATACAATTGTTAAATAATGTTTGACTTTGTGTTTCTCTGGAGGAATTTTCAAGCTATAGTGTTTTATGAATGAGCAGTTAAAGCATTCCAGCTTGAGGGAAAGAATTTCTTTATTTCTTGATTTCACAAAGAGTTAGTGTAACAGACTTTTCATAGCTTATGAGTGTATGGGTAAAGCTGGCCAATGCAAAGAGTAACTGGAGGAAAATATGATCTTTTTCATCATCTACCTAGGGGAAAAAAAATCTTTTTCTAAGATACTACTTTATAAGGTACAGGTGGATTGCAGGCATTCTGTGTATCATCTTATTGCTGGCAACTTTTCATGCATAGGGATTTATGAGCTAGCAGGTGATGATATGCAGTTTTGCCCCCATATCCCTCTACCTGTCACCATAAAGCTTTTAATTCTGTAATTATGTCCCAGATGCAGTGTACTTCGTGACACCCCTCCCAAGTGGGCAGATGTTCCTAAGCAGATCTCTCTGTTGTGAAGGAGACTCCCTTGGGTTTAGCACTGTCAGACTGCATTAAGAGCAGATATAAAAGGTAAGAAGCAGATGCGTAGTGCGATTTCTGTTTGACACACTGTCCCTCTACCCAATGTCTTCTACTGGTGCAGCAACACTGAGCCAACAGGCTAATGAACGGAGCCTGCAGAATTAATTGTTAACCTGTAACCTCACCCAGGCTGCGCACAGTCTAAGCCTGTATTCCTGTACTGATTCACGCTCTTGTGTTTACTGCTGCCACACTTGTTTTGCTTTATTTTGCTGTCAGGGCTGCACAACGGTCTCAGAACCAAAATACCAAGGTGAGAAGACCCGCACGGGAGCGAGGGAAGGAGGAGGCCATGAGAGGCAGTTAGTGACCTGCCAACTTACTTGCAGGAGGCTGACTGAGGCATCTCTTTTTCCCTCGTCTCTTCGCCCTCACGGCCCCAGCGCACAGCTGCGTCACAGGCAGGGGGGTGGTGGGGGTGGGGTCGCTGAAAGGCGCTGAGATAGATAGAAAATTGTAGACCGAGGACCTTGACAGCCTCACAGCCGTGATCCACACCCCCCCCCCCCCCCCCCCCCCCGCCCCGGGCAGTGTATATAAAAGAGCCTCGCTTTCTCTCTGTGCCAGCTCTTGGGCTTTGCCATCCCAGATAACTGTAGGCATGGGACTCCCCTGAGAAATGGGCTGGGAAGGGGAAAAGCGGAGAGGGGCTTCCAGGTGACTTCTTCCTCTCTGGCTGCACTCGGTCACGGAGCTGTAGGAGACGGAGGAAGAGCCGCTTGGCTCCCGCCGTGGCTGCTGCCGCCGCCGGTTCTCTCCTGGCTGTGGCTCCGCTCGCTCCCCCGTTAATCAGATTAGCACGTCTTCGCAGCCTGCCTCACCCGCTCTTGCCTCTCAAGTGCCAGTCTCCCCTGAGAGGTGTCTCTCATTTCTGCCTCTCTCTCCTCCCCTTTCCTCTGATCACCGTGCAATTCTCGTCAGGTCTGGGCATCTCTCGCTCTCTCCTTCTCCCTTCCCTGCCGGGTGTCTTTACCTCCTCTCAGCTCTCTGCATCACTCCATCCATCCTCTCTCTCTCCCTCTGCACTGGTGTGTGCGCGCATCTCTCTCCTCCTGGCGGCGACCACCCCTCGCCCTACAGGCGCGGCGCTGTCCGGAGGAACCGCCGCCGCCGCTGCCGGGAGCGGGGCCGCCCCGCGCTGCCGCCGCCGCCACCCGGCCCTGCCTGGCCGCCGTGAGTCCCGCCTCAGCCCGCGCCCGTCCCCCGCCCGCCGCGGCACCATGTCCGGCTCCGGCAGGAAAGACTTCGACGTGAAGCACATCCTGCGCCTCCGCTGGAAACTGTTCAGCCACCCCTCGCCGGCGGGCGGCCCGGCGGGGGGCGGCTGCCTGCCGCCCGACAGCAGCTTCGAGCACTGGGGCCCCAGCCAGAGCCGCCTGCTGAAGAGCCAGGAGAGAGGCAACAGCGCCTTCTGGAAGAAATCCGCCTCCTCCGCCGCCTCCTCGGCGGCCACCACGGCCAGCCCGCCCAACGGGACGCTGCTGCCTGCCGGCGGCCGGCCGGCCGGGGGGCACGGGCTGGGGCACGGGCACGGGCCGGGGCCGCCGCCGCCCCGCACCGTCTTCTACGTGGAGTCCCTGGAGGAGGAGGAGGAGGCGGAGGCGGTGCCCGGCGGGATGGAGGTGGCCCGGGAGCCCGAAAAGCCCTTGGCGCCGCCGGAGCAGGAGGAGGCTCCGGGGGGCTGCGCGGATGGAGGCAGCCGGGCAACAGGTGACGGCAGCGGGCACAGGTAGGGAAGCGCGGCGAGGGCCGGGGGGGCGCGGGGCGCCATCGCCTCCAGGCTGTGGGGGCGGGCTGCCGGGAGTGACGGGGGTGGGGACGCAGGTGGGCACGCAGGTGGGCGAGTGCGCGGGCGTCCTTGCGGAGGAAAGGTGGGGCCTGGGGGCGGGAGGGCTCCTCGTTGGAAATGGCAGGTTTGGGGGCGGAGGGGCGCCCGCTGCGCGGGAAGGGCGGCGGCGGCTGCCCGAGGGTTCCGGGCGAGACGGGCCAGCCTCGGGGTGCTGCGGGCAGAGAGTGCTGCCCCTGCCCCTGCCCTGCCCGCGGGGCTGGCCCGGGCACAAGCTCCCCTCAAACGCCGGTGCTCCGCGCTGCGGATCGTCACACCCAACTTTCTCAGAAGTTGATTAAAATGCTGGCGGGAGGTGATGTTGTTCCGAGTGCTGGGATGCCAGGTGGAAGCTCAAAAGTAGAAACATCCGCTTTGTTGGAACTCGGCGACTAAATCGTGTCACAGCCTACCTCAGAGAAAAACAGGAATTTGTTTTAGGAGTCATGATACCCGAGTTGTGAGAACAAGCTTGTGTTTTGTGTGAAACTTCTGTTAATGTTGAATTGCTTTTCCCTCTCAGTCCCCGTCCCCCCAGCACAAACAGGTTGCAGTCACTAGAAGAAGGAAATGTAGCTAACATAAAGCTACGGTGATACAGATAAATCTTGAGTATAAACCCCTTCATTGGTTTAACTCTCTTTGCCCCCACGTCCACATGTAATTTTCATTTCCTACAAGGAATTTATTACTTCTTCTATGGAAAGAAATGTATAGTTCTCTTTCAAAACATTAAAAGAATGATTTGTGTTCTTCATATTAAAAGTAAAGCATGTGTTATTAAATATTTAATTAGATAAAGAGACAGCACTGTACATATGTTTGGATTAATATGGCTGCAGATAAACACTGAGTGTGTTAAGGTTTTTCAGAGAGACCTAAAACATATATTTTCTACTTGAAACTTTTGTCAGTTAGCATAGTTCATTTCGTAGGAGCTACATTGTTTAAACAAATGTGGAATAGCTAATGAATGACGTGGGCACATTTTTTAAGAAAAAGTGATGCTGAAGTTTTCACGAACACTGGAAGTGAATCGGAACAACAGGAAGATGCATATTTTAGGATTCAATACAAAATGTTGAGATGCACTATAAAGACAAGTAAAATAAAATTATCCCTTCAAGTTTTCTGAACTGAAGAGGTTAAAAACTGGTAGAAATACCACCTCATTCTATATTAGGTATTTTATATTAGGTGCGTCACAGATCTGAGAAACTTCAGAGATCAGCATACTGAAAGAAGCTTGATTTGTCCATAAAAGTTGACTTGCTAGAATTAACTTCCTTGTCACATATGTACTCAGTGATAATATATATCTGTTCTATTCTTACTGCACTTGGGTTCTTCATTCACTGCTCCTGAAACAATACATCTAGTCATCAGTAGCTGCTTAGTCTTGTTGAAGGAATATGCTAAAATTTGTTCAGATTTAAAATAACTTTGGCAGGGAGATACCATTTTATTGTTAATGAAAATGCCACCTTTTGAGCTATGAAAATGTTTAAGATGGTTTTAGAGTCTGAGACTTTCTCTTTTTCCGTGTAAGAACCTTTCATTTACCTATGTGAATTTTGAATGCTATGGCAAGAAGTGGTCAAGTGTTGCAAAAATGGTAGTCCTGCGCTTGAAAATTCTGTGACCCAACAGAATTCTAATCCTCTGACAAGTTATGTTTCTCTCCTTCTGTAGAAATTAAGCTTTTATAAATGGTGCCAACTTCATTACTTCATTAGGAGTACAGGATATGTAAACTGCTGTTCAGTCCTGAACAATAAATACTACCAAATACATAAAAAAGACAACTATGTGGAACTTCCACCAAGCCTTTAAGCATACACCTGGATGTTTGGTACAATGAGTATAAAATTGTTAACTCCTGGCTCGGCTTAGTAGTTTGTCCTATACATATTTAGCAACTACTTTAATAATTTATGACTGTTCGGAAAGCACTAGTTTAGTTTTGTGAAAGCAGTGAGAATTCAACATTTGGATATGTTCCAATATAGACCATAACCGCAGTATTTCTGATATTGTGAACAGGAGGTCTCTGAATATTAGCTAGGAACCCAATGGCAGGACATAATGTGAGGAGCAGATTGACAAGGTGGCTTTGGTTTTATGCTTGAGATTAATAAATTTGTTGTTATTTTTACTCTTCATTTGTATGTGCAAGTAGTGAAGATTGCACTTTTTTCCCCCCTCTTTCTTTTGTCTTCTACTTAGGACCCTTGTATCCCCAAAAGAGTTTTGGTTTGGTTTGGTTTACTTTGTTTTCGTGGTTGCTCCCCTCTGCTTCATACATGAATTCTGTACTGGAAGTCTTTTGCAGCCCGTCTCATGTGCAGAGTTCCTGGTTTTGGCTGGTGGTGGATTTGCAGTTACTCTGTTTTCACATATAAGTTAAATGCTTAGCTGAATGATCTTGAATTCTTAATTTTTCATTGAGTATTCTGTTAGATACTATGAAATGTATTTAATAAGAGAGCATGGTTGGGTAATAACAAGTACATTCTACTTTATTGATTTTTGTAAGCTTCTAAAGAACAACCTGTCATGTTAATTGTACAGGTACTTATACGCATAAGTAAGGTTATGTGGATAGTCCCATTGGCATTAAGAAGACTAAAGGGTTAGACTTCATGCTTGATATATAATACTGACATAATTGTTCTACATTGCATGTTGTATTGTAAAAAACAAACAAAAAATTTTTTACAGTTAACAGTTAGTGTTAAAATGCTATTTGATCGCTTGAAATTGCTTGAAAACTTGCACCAGATTGTTTTAGAGCTTGCATGAAAAATTTGGCAATAACTGCAGTAGATATTTAAATGTAGGTCCTATGTTGATCTTAATTTTATAATAATATCTAAATAATGAATTTACAATTAAGATCTATAAATCAGTTATAAATCACTTGGAAAATACCAGTGCTAAGATTTTCTATATAGTCATCAGTTTCTATGAGTTTATAGTGGGAATTGTGCATGATCATGATAGCTTTTTTCATGTGACATGTTTATCAATTCTCAACATAAATGGTATTCAAATAATAAGCAAAGAGTCAGTACTTTCTTTCCATTTTCTTCACGTAATGGTGGCATGCTTTACTTGGTTTACACTGTCCAAATCTTATAAAGACATAATTGGTCGTAAGCCCTCAGTGCTGTTCACCGCTACAGTTGGTACATGCCTCACAAGCTAGTCATGGGTTTGTCTTTACAACAGCCCTATTTCACAATGGAGGGGTAAAACAGAAGGTGAGACAAAAGTGAAGAGTTGAATTGCTGGTTTCAGAGCACATAGCATTTTTCATCTGCTATTTCCGGTGTTCTCAGTTGCACCCATAAATGATGATCCCTTTTGCAAACCAGTCTGAGACTCTGGCTGTGTGCAAGAAGAATGAGGAAGACAGGATTCAATTAACACTTTGTGGAAGAGACAGCTCCGAGAAGGGGATGCTAGATATGCCTAATGCACAGAAAGCAAGCACTGACAGTGCAGAAGTCTCTTTTAAAACTTAGAAGTATTTGAAGATACAGAGAAGTATTTGAAGATACAGCTTCTGAAAGATGGCAAGTCCTCCGACCATTAGATACTGTATAGTAGTGTTCTGTAAAGCCAGAAGTGAAAGTACTGAGTACTGTGCCCTCCTCACACGGCAGAGTTGCACACTCTTATCTTGGTTTGCTAGAAAAAGTAATGAGGAAAGAGCGTTTTCCACTGTTTCTGTTGAACCTGTCTCTGGGAAGTAAAAAAATCAGTATTAACTGGAATCCAAATGGTTAAAAAGTGAGAGCATAATTTTGTAATTCAAACATTAACTGAGAAATTTTGTTTACAAGTCTCTGTGCTCAAAACTATTTATTTAAATTAAATCATTATTTTATAAGGAACAATGATAATGATTAGGGTAGAATCAGGAACATAAAAATGTGTATTTTTAAACTATTGGATCAAAGCTGTTGGGTATGCATTTCTTTCCTATTTTTCTGTTCTCATCCCACAAATCTGGCTTTTTGATGCTTTTGCCCATTGGTCTCTCCTACTTTCAAGTCTTCCTCCTTTTCTCTTAGCGACATACCAACTTGTGGTTAGCATGCTGATAAAGAAAGTTAAGAGTTTGAAACTTGTCAGGATGAGCAAGTATTTCAGTGCAGCGTTCTAATTTAATAAGAAAATATTTTGATCATTTTAGAAAATGTAGATAAAATTGTCATCAAAATTTACAGCTTAAGTACTTGATGTACTGTTGTATATATATCTAATCTCAAGAGAGGATTCTGGGTTCTGGTTTCTAAGTAAATGTAGTTTCCCATTTACAGCTTTGACCTCAGTACCTGAGTTTACAAAAAGAGGGGAATCAAGACACCTTCCTGTGTCTGTCTGTCCTGTGAGCTCTCGTACCTTTAAGTATTTATCAACTGAACATGGCTATGGCCTTTCTGAGGTTCTATCCCCTTGGTATTATTTAGATATCAAAATATGAACTGTAGATACTGATGAGATAGCCAGATCCTAAAATTAGATACTATAGATTAGCAGCTTTTCCATTGACTTGGTTATCTCATGTAGGCTGCTCTGTTAGCAATGTAATTGAATGCTAGGGGTGGAATATGGATCACACAACTCTTCATTTCTAGGTTATGGAATCAGAAGAGAGTAATTTGTTTGTCTTTACCATGAACTGGCTTTTCAACTCAATTATTAAACTTTGAAAAAATGGTTGTATAAGTTTTATGCTGTTATACTTACACTTTTGACTTTCACAGCAAAAGAGGCAGAGTTCGTACACAACGCAGACCACAGACCTTTCTCCTCCAAAGTTCTGATTAATTCTCAGAGGGGTATATCTTCTGTGTATGGGCTGCAAAATAATCTGGTGATAAAAATAGTGCATGATTATACAGCTAAAGACTGTGCTGATGGAATTATATTAAAGGAAAATCTAGATCCAGAATTTCCTAACTGTGAGTCTCTGGCTGTGTTGCTTCTAGAACAGTATTTCTAATGTGGGTTGTTTAGCAGGTGGGTTTTTTTAAACAAAGGAAACAGAATAACATGTCAGTTCACGTGCTGTCATTTCTTTTGTCCACCACTTGGATGCAGGAGTGAAACTTGAGGATTCACTATATATCCCACTGCCACTTGGAACTGGTAGAATAACTGCTAGCACAAGGAAGTTCATACTTTTTGTGTGGATAGTTACAATGGTGATTGCATACACTCTGCAGAAAGATTGGGGAATATGACAGCTGAAGGGATATCAAGTCAGTCTTCTGCTGCATTTGAGATCCTAGATTCCTTTTGTTCCACCCTCTTTAAACTCTTTTTGTCTTAATTATGTGTTCTTCTTCTGGATCTTATTCTAACTTCTTTTTTTCCCCTCCTTTTCACAGTCTCAAACTATTCTTGACTGCTTTACTGAAATCCTAGGTTCCTTACCCAGACAGCGTTAGTTGATTTCACTGTCTTCTCTTATGATCAACCTCTTTGCCTTACTTGCCAGGTTACTTTAATGCAGAACTGTCCATTCATTCTGTATCTTGTCCTGAATACTTCAACAAGACAAGTTCAGTTGTTCCCTAGTTCCTTAACAGGTTGTCAGACCTCTCATTCTTCTGTTTCTCTGTCACTGTTTCCTAATCTTTGAATTTCAGTATCCTTTACTCTTTCCTCCAGCTGCTTTGTCAGTTTTAATGGAATCCTGATAGAATTCCGATTCCTATGTTTCCTCCCCAGCTCCCACTTTTTCTTGTGTTTCTCTGACCTGTTTCCTTAACTGCTGCCAAGTTGATGGTACCATTTGCTACGTTTATGGGTCAGTAAGACACCTAAGTTTGAGTAATCCATTTTGTCAGTGATGGGGATTTTTCTTATCTCTTTCTGAGATGCACATTTTAGAATAAGGTGAATTGTCTTCCAGACATGCCTATTTCTCTTCATTGAGTGTAACAGTCATCTAAAGTGGCTTGTTCAGATTTAAATGTGCTATTTAAATGTTTAATGTTCAATTAAATTTGAGGAAATTAACATCATTTGAAGTCTGCATTGCAAATGCAAACTGTTCTGAAAGGATATAACCAAGTAAATCTTGGTAGCTTTTCATAGCGTTAGTAAGGAGAGTGTCTTTCATCCCAATAAATGTAAAGGTGCTGCTCTGAAACATGGGCCCACTAAACCCACCAGAAAGCAAGACTTGACAGTTATTTTTGTTGTGGTTATCATTATCCATGCACATTAAATATTGGCTAAACCAATATTTTTTTTCCCCTCTGGGCTTATTTTTAGAAATGCTTGCACTGTTTTGCCAGAATATTTCCAAAAGATGCAACATGAAGAAAAGATTTGGCAGTGAAAATATCAGCTGCACAGAGTGGCTAAGTCAGAAAAATACCTCTGAAACTACGGTTGTCTTAAGGGTAACATCAAACAACATTAGAAAAAGGAAATGCTGTTCAGCCTTTCCATAGTAAAAGGGAAAGAACATACAGAGAAGAGTAGTAATATGGACATATATAGGTCTGTGTGTGCACACAGACATCTAGATCTGTATCACTTGTGTTTCTTTATATAAACATCCTAATACATACATATATATAAAGTGCATATATTTATAATTATTTTTAATATTTATGCATATACACATATTTTTAATCTTTATATTCATACACAGTTACTAACTTGTAGTTGATTCACTTATGCTATTTTTGTGAGCGGTGAAGTTCACGTAAATAGTGTACATGGAAAAAAATCAGAGCATATTGGAAGCTGTGCTAAATTTGTAAGGGTTGTGCTGCTACATATAGGTTAGCATATTCTTAACACGTGACCATTGCTTTCTAATAGCTACTTCTTATCCTTGTGACACATTTTTTTATATCCTGTTGCAGGTTGCTTAAGAGATTGCTCTTTCCTTTTATTTATCAAACTTGCGTTTTAGGTGAAAACTGCTCCTTAAATATTATGCTATGATGCTTTGGCAGAATTTCCTAGTATACAAATTTCCTGGTGTTTTTAGAATACAGGATTCATGACCTCAAATAAACTATTTGCACTAGGGAAATTCCTACATGTGTGCTATTAAAAGCATCAGAAAGCAAATCTGTTCTGTAAAAAGTTGAGAACTGCTGTAGCTTCCATGGATAGATAAGTAACTGTGTGGTCATGCCTAGTAATACTGACACAACCACCAGCAGCTCCTGCTCCGCCCCCCCCCCAGCCCCAGCCCCCAAACCTAAACTTTACCAAAAATAAAAATTCAGCAGTGCCTAAAATTTCTGATTTTTATTTCAAAAAGTCATACCTTACCAATAATATAAGCCAAACAAAAATCCAAAATATTAAAATATTATCAATTTTGTAATAGTTTTACTAAAGATTATAATTTTTAAAGAAGTTTTCCCATTAATCTTTTCAATCTTTTATTTAAAAAGAAAATGTTAATTTTAACTGTACTAACAGATTAAAATGTCATAATTTACAATTTTAAAATACTCTTTCATGTATTACAAAATTGAAATGAAATTACTTAGCTGCAGAATAAACAAAGAAATGTAAGTTTATTCAAAGTTACTGTTAAGGTTTATCTGGAAATTTCAATACATGCTTTCAATTTATGTCAGATTGTTCTTTCCTGTAGCTTTCGTTTCTTTTGTCAACTACAAGAAATACTGTATTATCTGCAATGTATATGACTCTAATTCCATGTCTTCTATTTCCAACGTAAATCTTGAGTGTTGGTACTGGCAATGCTGAGGATTACTGTAAGTTTAGACCAGTAGTCATAAAGATACATATTCAGAGCATCACAGATCATTATCACATGTGGTCTGCTTTTCCAAACCACATTTCTAATCATACCTCCTATTTCTTCAGTCCTTTACTGTGTATCTCCCTGCCACATTTTGGCGGTGTCACTTACACCTTTTATAGCAGTAAGGATCCAGAATCCATCCTTTCACTTACCTAGGCACATGTCATTTCTAGATTTCCATTTTCACTACTTCATGTGGAGTTTGATCTGTCCTACTTGACTGAGCTGGGTTGATGTGTCTGGAGGCTTTAAAGTTAAAGATTTATGCATGCCCTAGGAGTAACTCACAGAAATCACAAGACAGTCATCCTAGCCTAGTGTCTGTACAGAAACTGCTTTTACTTCAGACCAAAGACATCAATTTACAGGAGTTCATGATAGTGATATTTTTCACATGAAAAATACTGACTTTAATTAATGAAAAAAAAAAAAAAGGAAAAGGATGAGCACAAATATTTAATACTCAGAAACAAACCAACGTAATTGTGCACAGAGGATGAAGGCTTAGTTCAGCATGGTGTGTATTCCACAGTTTGGAATTATTTGCTTTAACTTGTATTAAAATTGAATGTTAGAAATGAAATATGTAAAATTAGATCTAGGAGATTTGATCTTTCAGCCTTTGGCATTGTTTCAACATTTGCCATTATCTCAAAATGAGTTTGAAGGATGGAAATGTCTGTTTCAAAAATAAAAAAAATAATTCTTGACTCTAAACCAAGAATCTTTACCACACTAAATTGATTGAATTTAAGGCACTTACTTTCTTCTTGTCTAGTACATGGCTGGGCTCACTCTGTGGAACACATTACTTGCCATTCAATCTTTTTTGAACTGTATTAGGCAAATTTTCTGGTTTACTGTGTCCTATCAACATTAAAATGTTCAACCTTTTATAACAGTTGGATTTGCCTGTCATCTGTTTTTATCCTTCCTCCCACTCTAAACATATGGAAAACCCAACATTATTTTGACCTTATGGTACTTTTTTGCTGCTATTTTAGTGTTGCTTTGTGCGAAGCTCAAAGAGGAACCCAAACCCAAATGAAATGAAAGACCACAAAAGATCCTTCCATCTGAACGGGTATAATCACACATTTACACCCTCTTTGCTGAATGTAATTCTAGGACTGAATCCTATTTAGACTCCTAATTCTTTCTAGTGATTCTTAAACTGTGTGATTCATACCTATAAATAGAGTGTAGGAATAAAGAGAATAAATACAGGATGCATACCTAATACATAGTTTTCCTGTGCTGTGCGGTTTTGTTGAAACTATCTCCTCCCACAATAGCTTAGCTTAGCAGTGAAGAAGTTCTTTCAGGGCATAGAAGTTGTCTTACGTTTCTTGGGCAAATGTTGTAAATATGGAGAAAACCTGCAAAAAGAACAGTGTATTTGTGTTTGCAAGAATGTGGCACTTTAGATGGACACTCTACTTTCTGTCCTTAGACTTCTGGCTGCCTATGGAGACGTAAGTTCTTCTTATGTTTTAGACAGGAGATAGGTACATAACTAATCCAGGCCTTCAGGCTGACCTGGTTCACCACTTTTTCCTCAAATTTCTTGTTATTTCTTTACCTATAAATTGGAATATGGAATAATATTAGTATACATCCATTCATTATTAATCTATACATGCACTGTTATGTTTTTATGCATGCAGTTGACTTATGATAATTTATCAATGTCTGAAATACTATTTTTATAAAATTATTTTCCACATAATTTTGTAGTACTAATCATCATGCTAAATATACACCCTCTCTGTAATGTCTGATGGCTCTATTTATGTAAGTTGATATTTTTGGTCAGTTCTTTTGTCATAATTTTTATTATTAAGTTATCCACAATGACAAACTACTTTTTATATCATTTATCTGAAGTTCAAATATAATTTGACAAATTATACTTTTGTCAAAAATGCTCCAAAATAAATTAAAAATCTACCCTAACGTAGCAATAGTAAGCTGAACTTCAAAATATCTAAGACTCAAAACAAGGAAGGAGGTAGGAGTAAGAAGGGAGAGAGCAGTAAAGAGTGGAATAAACAATTCTTAATATTTTTCAGTTAGTGGGAACAATTTTGTAAAATCTTTTTAGTCTTCTTTTGACAGCCACAAGGACTTCAAATTAGTGCCACATTTTGGAAGACTTTTATAGATACAATAATCTTCAGTAAATAATTTTTTGTTAATCAACAATGTCTTCACCAACAAATTTGATTCTAATTAATCCTCCTGAATTGAGTTTTGCATATCTTGACTTTTGTTATTTAGAAGATTAATGACTTTTGTTAGAAAATGTAGTAGTCTTTGAGAGGATTGAAATTTAGATGAAAGTGAATGCTTCTGTACACTGTTCATCTGAGGTGGAAATGGAATTTATGGAAACTATTATAAAAGGGGTGCAAGAGGAAAGCCATGTTCACATGCAAAATTAGGAACTGTAGTTGTATCGGTTGGAATTCGTGTGTTTCTTTTGGCCCCAGTGCTTTCATTGTAGTCACTAATGACTATATAATGAAGTAAAGCATATGCTTCTTATAAAAAAGGATGAAAAGAGTATTAGAGGATTCAGCAGTGTGTTACAACAGAGAATTAGAATGCAAAATAGTCTTGAAAAACCAGAGATATCCTCTGAAAAAATGAATATGGAATAGTTCAACTTGCTATCCTGTCACAAGAATTGGCAGCAGAGATACCCAGTGGGATCAAATGTCTAGATAGCAGTTTTACAGAAGTTTTGCAGTTAGTAAACAGCAAGTAAAATGAGTCAACAATGTCACGCTGCTGCTAAAATGTAATAATAGGAATCTATAAACAGATAGACAGACTGCAAAACAACTCGGTTCCTCTTCTCTGACCAGTTTTCGTAGAGCCTCAGCAATACTCTGTTGTACAGGACAGGCAAGAAATGTAGGGATTGTTGGAGAAATTCCAGGCAAAAAGTCACCAGAATTTTAGGAAGCATGTACCAAAAAAAGATTACCGTAGGAAAGAATTTTTAATTTTTTAATTTATTTTTTAAAAATTGCTAACATTATTCATTGTTACCAGGGAATGTTGGAAAGGACTTAAAGGATTTAAGTCACACATGGGATGATCAGTAAGAAAGTGATTCTACAGATACTGATGCACAGGAACAGATTTCCTGGGAGTGGTGTGGACTACTTGATACCTGGGATTAGAAAAACAGGTTAGACAAATGTCTGTCAATCATGACATATTTAAGCATGACGGCCCTTTTGCCTTGAGGAAGGAAGTGCATTAAATAATGTCTTACGAACTATCAATCAGCAGCTTTCTATGAAAATGTTGGCTACAGTTACTGACATAGAGTTGAAAAAAACTCTTAACCTTTTGTATGGGGTTTTTGTCATCCTGTTTTTACAACTGTGGTGGGTTGACCCTGGCTGGATGCCAGGTGCCCACCAAAGTCATTCTGTCACTGCCCTTCTCAGCTGGGCAGGGGAGATAAAATATAATGAAAGGCTCAGGCATTGAGAGAAGGACAGGGAGATCACTCAGCAATTACTGTCCTGGGCAAAACAGACTTGTCTTGGGGAAAATTAATTTAATCTATTACCATTCAAATAAAAAAAACACCTTCTCCCCACCCCTCCCTTCTTCCCAGGTTGAACTTAATTACCCATTTCTCTGTCTCCTCCCTCCCGGTGGTGCAGGGGGATGTGGGGAATGGGGGCTGTGGTGAGTTGATAACACAGTTGTTTCTGCTGCTCCTTCCTCCTCACACACTTCCTCTGTCCAGCCTGGGCTCCCTCCCACATGAGACAGTTTTCCATGAACTTCTCCAGCGTGAGTCTTTCCCACAGGCTGCAGTTCTTCACACACTGCTCCAGTGTGTGTGTCCCCCATGGGGCGCAGCCCTCCAGGGATGGAGTGCCCCATCTTGGGTCCCCTGTGGAGCCATGAGTCCTGCCAGCAAACCTGCTCCAGGACAGGGTTCCGTTGGGTCACAGCCTCCTTCGGGCATCCACCTGCTCTGGCTTGGGGTCCTCCACAGCTGAAGGTGGGTATTGGCTCCACCATTAACCTCTGTGGGCTGCAGGGGCACAGCCTGCCTCACCATGGGCTTCACCACAGGCTGAGACCAACATCTCTACCGAGTTGTTGGTCTCACATAGTCTCACTCCTCTCTCTTGCTGGTGCAGATTTTAATTTTTTTTCCTCCTTCTTAACTTACCATCACCACCGCTACCGATCGGCCTGGTCTTGGCCAGCAGCACGCCCATCCTGGAGCCAGCCAGCGCCGGATCCACTGGACGTGGGGGAAGCCCCTGGCAATCCCCCCAGAAGCCACCCCTGCAGCCCCCCCAAAAAAACCTTGCCATGCAAATCCACCACCATAACATTCTTTGAATATATCTTTTATAATTTGAGTACATCTCTTGACGTTTTATGGCTTCCTCATTTGATTTGCTCTTCCAGTGGAGTACTGTGGTGTGCCCAATCTCATGACTACGCATAACCAAAATTGGTCCCTAATGTTAGGCATTTAACATACACACATACTCATATCTTAAAAAGCTTAGAGTTTAATGAAGTTATACAAACTGGAAGTAAATTCCAGTACTACGTCTGTTTTTTAAAGACAGAATACTGAAACAAAAATAACTGAGTTACATAGGGAAATTTATAAACTGAAACTAGCTGTTTCTCAGTCTTTAAAGGCAAGACCCTATATCTTCTTCAAATAAATGTCATAGTAAAATAAATTCATCCACAGTACTCATAAAAATGAAGTATATAATCAAAACTTGTGAATTTGGTTCCTCAAACTGTAGAATTTTTATAATGTGAAATTTAGTTTGCTCCTTTTTTTGTACCATCTTCATTGATATCAAACCAATGAGCCCATTCAGTGGTATATTTCTCATTATATCATCTTAAGAAGATTGTGCAAAATACTGGTTTTTGCTTCCAGAAACAAATAGTGAATTAGATACAAAATAAAGACTAAGACTTAAAAGTAGTTTTTTATAGTTTCCTAATACCACTAAATATGCTCTAGTACCATCTGTTTCACCACCATCTAAGTTGTTAGGTTGATTTCTTTTCAGGTGACACTGTTTTCGTGACAGGCTTCAAGCATTAATAAAGCTCAGAGTTTAAAGATATTTTTATGTGCTAGGCTCCTAATCCTGTCATAATAAGAGGGTACACAGCATTAAGAGTGTAACTCACAGAATCAAACATGGCTGTCTAATCCAGGAGATTTTTGTCTGAAGTGGCTTGTTTCTTTTGTAGTGGTGGTTGGGAATTATGTAGCAAAAAACCGGCAGAGAATAATTAAGAAGGGAAAGAATTTGCCTTGTCCTATGAACCCTCTTCTATGAGACTTCCTTCTGAAGGAGAAATTTGTTGGAAAGTTAGGTTCTGTCAAAATTTCAGTGATGAAGAACTGATACAGATGTTTCTTAAATCGTTTGCTGGAATTGAAATTAATTCCCTTGTGCATGACACAAGAGTATCTTGAAAAGACCAATGAAAAAGTTCACGATATAGGAAACTGAAAAAATAAAGAACTCCCCCCTCCTTTTTGTCTGCAGACTAATTGTTATAGTACAACAGTGGTGTATCTAGGCATAGGTTACTTTGCGAGGTAAAGTTGAATAACTCACTGTTCAGGGGCTTGTTTTTTCTCTCTTGCCTGTTTGTGTAGTAGTCTAGACAGAGCTGCCCATGATTACTGTGCAGGAGGAAAAGCTCAAATACACTTGAGGATTTTTATTTTTATTTGATTTTTATGTAAGCATATAAAACAACAGTTTTAAAAAAACAACCACCCAACAGATAGTTTGAGCATTGTTACAAGTAGATGATAGGTGCTCTGACTAGTACTATGCAGATAACATTGTCTGCTAAAAGCTTGAAGGAAGTATGATAATTACCTAAATTAGGCAGAAAAAATGTCAATATGTATTGTTCTTATGTTAAAAGGTGAAGAATCTGCATATTTCAACATATGCGTAGTTGTATGTTTCTGTGTACCTAAACATAGATTGACAAGCTGGGAAATGAGGAACATACTAATACCCAAAGTACTGCTGCCTCTATATAAATGTCATGTTTTGATTATATGTCCCAAACTTTGCTGTCAGGGCTAAAACACTTAATAAAACTTGCACCTCTGCATGTTTGAGCTTATAGAAATGCCAAGTAAATGGGTCCCAGTTTACTTGCTGATTTGTATTTATTTTTATTGTTTATATTTCTTCATTACTTATTCCAATTTTCCCTGGCAAAAAAAAAATACCAATAATGATATTGCCTTTTTGTCTTTTCATAAAAACACTACCTTGGAGGAGACTCTGGTGGATCTCAGAAAAATATATTTCCCCTTTGCATGCAGCTGAAACTTAATTTATCCAAGATTCATTACCATTACCATTACCAGGCAATCTCTCTGTTAGAGATTGAATTCTAGCATCCTTTCAGAGTAAGCAATAGCTGTAACAACTTCTTTTCCAGTTTTGTAGGTCTTTTTCTCTTCAGGAACAGAACACTGTCTAAAAACATAAGTTAAAAAATGAACCAACCAAACAGAAACCTCATGTCATGTACAATAGACAAGTTTCAGAATATGAGAACTCAATCTAAAGCTGGTCTAATGTAAAGAGAAATGATCTCTCAAAACCAGGTATCCCTCATGACTGTTTCTGTAAATTATATATTGTGTGCTTTGCCTTTGCTGTTTGGATTTTCAGAAAATCTTGTAAGGTTAGCTGCATTTTTGTGAGTTTTTCTGTACTTTTTATTCCTCTGTAATATTAGTCTTCTTTTTATAAACTTCTGGACAGAGTTGAAGTCTGGAAAATTTCCACACTGCACTGTGGAATTTTCAGAACATTATTAGGAATTGGAAACATGGCTGTAATTGGAAAACTGAAAAACAGCATAACAGAAATCTGAAGCAAGAGCTTCAGAAATAAATGTTTGACAGCTTCCAGTGTGTACTGGACAACTGTTTTAAATATTTTATTTTTTTTATTGTGGCCAACCATATGTTATTAAGTTTAAAAGCATATCTCCTGCCAAAATTTAAAACTTACGGCTCATGTTGTAATAAATGATAACAGAAAATAAAAAACTTACAAGATTATTTCTTTTATTTTTTTTTCAGTCCCTGATTTGCTTTATCTTTCAATTTACTTCTCATGCTAATTTTTATAATAATGTCTGATTTATAAGCATGTTTTTTAAATCAGTCCTTCTTATACCAGGTTCCTTTAGGCTTATATGAAAATTATTGGAAATGAAAATGTGTTAGAAGGGGGGAAAAATAGTCCCTGTGTTTACAATGTGATCATTCTATTCTAAGTCAGTTCACTGTGGAAGAAGGGTCAGCCAGAAATGTTTGGTGTTTCTTTCCTGTACACAGAAGCAGAGATGAACATGAATTTTCCATGAAAACTGTTTTGTAACAAAATAAAATACTTTTTAAAAAATAGTGGGAAGGAATGATTTGACTGCATGATTTATTGATTTAAAATTAATAATTAAGAAGATTTTCAAAATTACTGAAGTGTCCTTTATGGCATTTGAACAAAAAGCCTACAGTCTCCTTTTAAAATATATTTTTAATTTGAAGATCATAATTAGATAGTTAAAAAAGCCTCAGTAAACTGTTACAGAAGCTAATACTATATGATTCGAATTTGTTGAATTGAGCTGATTAGGACTGCATTGTCAGAACCTTGGAAAATTATTCATCTCAAAATCCCATCAGGTGGTTGAAGAGATTGTTACAAGGTTAGTGGAAAAAAGAAAATACATTTTGTTATTAATTCTGAGATCACAGGTTGTGTTTTGGGGAATTTTCTCCCATATAACTGTTTTTAAAATGTGTACTTTTTTGATGATACAAGTTTTTCCCTGTTTATAGTTATCTCACTTCAGTAATCTTTTAGTTTTTAGTCTCCTAGATTTACACAGACTTGACAGATGATTGAAAAAAGGCAAGGATTTCAATAAAAATAATCAGTTTTAGATGGATAAACTTTACAGTATTCCTTGCCTTTTTAACAAATACACAAAATTAATCTTATATTAAGGTTTATCGTTTACTATCAATCAACTTCATATTTCAACCTTCGTTTCCGTTACTGCTAAGTACTCAGTAAAATGTACTATCAAAGGGGAATGAGCCATAGCAATTTTATATCAGAAATACTACTTTGGTTAAAAGCTTAATAGGGGCAAAAAAAGCAGTATTATTCTTCTGCTAAGCCTTTTGTCACATGCTGTGTATTGTCCCTGCTGTATGACCTTTTAAAATGGCTTTTCATTTTAAATCTCTACATTGCATTAGAAATTAATTTCTGAGAATAAGAGAACAACTCTTAGGTATTAGAAAATTTAGAAGAAATGGCATGCAAGCAAGGGAAGGAGTATTAGGTTTTTAGTAACCCTCTTCAGACTACCATAACTTTTCCTAGTAGTATTTTTCTGTATGGGATTACCAGGTCCAAAATAATTTAACAACATTGCCAAATTTTCTTTGGTAAAACTGCAGGCGGTCAACATTGATGAAGGTTGTTTTAGCCTTGTTTTTACAGTGATGTATTAGTTTACTAACGGGAGTATGATTTAATTTTATTCAATTAAAAGACATCTAGTCCAGTAGTCAACTAGCCAACCTAATGGACTCAACAGCTGAATGTAGCTTATCTAAACAAAGATGTGGCATGTGCTGCACAAGATGAGTCCTCTGTCAGTGTGATGAAAGTACTACATGCATTAGTTGAACAAGTGAAACAGTCCAACTGAAATGGTTTTTATATGGTCCAAATCACAGAATCATAGAATCATTTAGGTTGGAAAAGACCTTTGAGATCATCAAGTATAACCATGAACCTGGAACCGCCAAGTCCATCACTAAAACATGACCCTGAGCACCGCATAGTTCCAATGTTTGACCACCCTTTCAGTGAGGAATAAAGATAGCTTGAAATGGTTATGCAAGTGCTAAAATGTCTGACACTCAACTATTTGGATGAAACTTGGTTGCTAGTATTCAAACAGTACTACTGTTAATCTGCTGTAGATGTACCACACAATTAAAGATGTCAAGGTAAGTTTATGAAATAACAGTATGTGAACATAATACTTGAACCACTGAACATTTGTGTCTGAATGCCTGCAGATCAGATTTTATACCATGTCAGTATGGTTTTGTGTTGTACTTCTTGCATCCCATTTTTTTCTGATTATTGTATCAGAAAAAAAAAGTTTATATATATTTGGATAAGTACCTAAAATAATTTTGTTCCTACAAGTTTTGTGACATACTGTCACCAATGTACTTTGTGACAGGATAGCATATATCTCTGAAAAGTTAACAGAAAATCTTGTTCTAAACCAACCCAAAGAACAAAAATGCATAAGTAAACAAGCCTCACTAGTTCTGGTGCTCACAGAATTGTATGTTTAATTTTACTACAATGTGATTTTTTTCTGTATGTAGAAGAGTTTTAACTTCAAGTTAAAATGTTAACAGCCAAGTCTTGGTTAAAAACGAACCTCTCACTGGTGATTGTTAGGACTCTACTCTTCTAATTTGTAATTGGCTCTAAATCACTGTAATGATATTTTAACTGAAAAAAAGTAGTACTGAGAAGGTGCAAAACAAAACAACTGAAGAAACAGTTGTAAGGAGAACTTGAACTGCTACTGTCACCATGGCAGTTTAATTAATTTTACTTTACAGCTACATCAGTTTAGGAGCATTTGCAGGGACAGTTATTGTGTGTCAGCTGAGAAACGGTAATATCTTAAGATAGGTCAGCTTGTTCACTTGCTACCATCTGCCTGTATCCTAAGACTGAAAGTTCTAAATATTCAGAGTTTCACTTTATTCAGTAAAATAGAGGAATGAATGATGTTAGCTGTCGTATTATCCAGTACTCTTGATTTACTTCTAGGTTAGTATCCACGGACCTGCAAAGTGATGTGAAAGGAGTTGGGCTTGGATGTGAGAGATAATTCACTTTGCTCCAAAACTTGTGAAGGGCTCTACATTAGTGATCTAGAATTAAACCAGGATTGTCTGCAGAGTTGCTTAGAAGAGTCTCAGGTCTGAAGCAGAATTTTCATTTTGATAAGAGAAACTGAAATCTTCAGTGTGGTAGGAAGAGGCATTTTTAGGTTCTCATATTACAAGGGAAGCAGGATCACAAGTCTCGAGTGAGAAGATTTTCATTGAGATATAGTATCTCAATTGATTTTATCCATTTACATTTAGATTACTTATTTTGGTGTGTCGTTCAATGCTCTCTAGCCAACAGAGAGAAATACGTACTTTAAGCCATGTTTCAGATGACATTTATCAGATGTCTACAGTAATACGGAATGAATCATGCTTCAGAAGTCCTTAGATAT
The DNA here is from genome assembly GCF_023634085.1 of Falco cherrug. NCBI lineage: Eukaryota > Metazoa > Chordata > Aves > Falconiformes > Falconidae > Falco > Falco cherrug. Next base: position 42,765,235 of record NC_073698.1, on the reverse strand, counting down.
GTATTGTGCCCATCCTGTGTCTCCATAATGGTTCTCTATGTATAGAATAATGTAGAATAGACTGGGGCAAGACAGTATCTGAATTTTACCCTTCTAATGTGCTTCCATTACTGGGAAGGCAGCCCAAGCCTCATCAGTTTAACCTAAAGTGATGGAAAGAATGAATAAAAAGAGAATAAATATGCTTTTAACAGTACAAGTAAAGAATAATTTTTAACTGCTGTCTTTCATATGTAGGCATAGTTACTTGAAATTACAACTACTACTAGAAAAAGGAAGACATTAGGATAAAAATATAAATGCATTTGCAGAAAGCTGTAAGTAAAAGATAGAAAACAAGAATTGCACAGTACAGTTCTTTATAATGAAAATCCTGTAAACTACCAAAATTGCTATACAAAATAAAAATTTCAGAAGGTTAAAATCTTTAAAGCTACTCTTGTAATTCAAGGTAACATTTGCAGTCCAATGCACATATTTATTTACTTATGGGGAAGTAGAAAAAAAATATATTTTTTTTGTCACTTTTTAACATGGCCAAAACTTCTCCATTCACCTATTTGAGTTATTTTAAAACTTGCTTAAGAGCTGCATGTAAGAATTTCATATAGAGATACTGCTTGGAGATACTAGATGAACATTTCTGAATTCAAACGTGTTCAAATTGAGGCCCAATCTTACAGAGTGCCATAGCTATTGACAATTACGCTACTAATTTTGACTAAAATGTATTTGACCTTTAGTGTCCAGCAGTGCCTGATCCAGTCTGGGGGTGGGTCAAGACAAAGTAATTGGAAGTTCTGAAAGAAAGTGTGTAACAGTATAATTTTATTGAAACTCCAAGGTTATTTTCCTTTTTTTTTTTTTTTTTTCTGTTATGCATTTTCCAAAAATAAATTTAGCATGAGGAGAAAAAAAAAAGACTCAGAAAAGCATCTCTGTGAAACAGCATTGCAATAAAATGTACATTTCTATCCTTTTTGGTAGATATACTTGCTGTCTTTTAAACATATCACAAACTCAACTCTTGTCTTAATATTTTATAACCTTAAACCTTATAAAACTTTAACTCTGGTATAAAAGTTTAATACATCAGCAGAAGATAGTTGCTGAATAAGAATGTTTTGAAAGGGATTCTTTAGCATAAAGAGGAAAGCACTGAAGTAATCTGTGAATATTTCATGTTACAAGAACCAGCTTCAATATCAGCCTTCAGTTTTTTGACAAAAAGACCATCGAAAGGTTAGTTATGACCTTTGGAAAAGGTTACTTCAGTAATACCAAACAGAGCCATATTAAATGTTTGCAAGCCTTTGTGATCTTAATATGCATGTCTCTGATGTCAATTAAAAATATGATCGCTGAGGGATAAGTGCATTTTGAAATAAACATTGGTAAAAACTACCCCTTCCAGAATTTTTATTTTAAAGGAAAACAAATAAGGATGAAATTATTAATATATATTTCAGATGGAAGTCTTTGAATGGGAGTTAAATCATATCAGTTGAACTAGCTTTCAGTTAATTCCAACTGACTATACCATTTTACCTGGCTGCAGTAGTCCCACTAAAATTAGAAACCAAAATAATGAATGACAACAACAAAGTTCTAAGGAAGTCCACCTAAAGAATCATCTCTGAGACCAAGAGTATTTGGTCTCAGTTGGATGGGATAGCCTCATTCCACCAAGTTCTGCCAGCCACAAGTAGGCTGCTTAAAGCTATGTTTTGTGGTCCTATATTAATATAATCTTGCCAACTAATATGATCCATGTCTCTCCAATGTTTTTGTGTCCAATCCTTGACTTAGAAATACCTTCAGGGACTGAAATGAGGGACATTTTATGTTGATCTGTCATTTCTCTATTTCCTCTCCATGCTCCAGTTGCTCTGTAGTTCACAGCAGTGTGAAATACAGGTCACCTTTCCACTGTTCACACAAGTTGTGGCAAGCATTAATGTGAAGAAGTTGTGTTCAGAATAAAGGAAACAGCTTCCCGAATAATCTTTCCTTCTTTCTTCCTTTCTGTCTCCCTTCTGTCTCCCTTTCTCTCCTTTTTCTTCTCATTCCACAGCATTGAGCTGTATTGCTGTTGTTGCCTCATGAAAATATTATTTTATGTACTGCGAACATAATAAAATTGCTGGTCATGACAAATGACTTAAGTCAGTCTTTCCTATTAAGTCTGCGTAATGGCTCTAGTATGTACTGTGCTGTACTGTAAAATAAAAGACTATAGCCTCTGTAGGAACTGTACTACCAGTTTTCCCCACAAGTAAATCAAGACAGCCGCGAACTGTCTTCCTCTATTCATAGTGTCTACTATGAGTTTTCTGTGGAGGCAAAAGTTCCAGCTTGCCGGAACCCTACACATTGCTGGAACCCTGCACAGCTTCTGTGTACTAGTTTTTCTGTTATAAAGGTCTGGTTCTAATGTCATTCTGTACAAATTTTCATGGGGACTTTCAGAAGGTTGCGTTAAAATAAAATTATATAAAATTTGCTCTTCATTTTACATATGGAAGGAGTAGAGTTGGAAGATATTGCTAGTAACAGACTTACTAAAGGAAAACACAATGCAGGAAAGAGAGAACAAGGGATAAGGTGCTTGCCAAGTAGTCTGCTCCGCATCGTCTTAAATCTATGGCATGTGATTCAAGAGATGATCATAAGAAACATTTATTTTAAATACAATCAGTGTGGTGGTATGCATTATAAAGCACACATAGACACATACACAAAGATATATTTTTTTTCCATTTTCACAGAATAAAGATACTGGAAAACTCTCAGAAAGAAATTGTGCTTGTATTGTTAAAATTTTAGGAAAAGAATTATCTTTATTAAAAAAGTAAAATGTGAATGCTAAACCAAATAGGATTAAAATTAAATCACTATCACATCACCTTTTTTGAGAAGTTAAAGACAAACACCTGCTGCCAGATCAAAGATCCTAGCATCTGACTTAGGAAGTAGCTGCTAACATATATTAATATAAGGAAAAACTATCAAATGCTTTACTGGATTTCTTAAGAAAAAAAGTATTATCCACAATGAATCCAGAGTTTTCTTCTAAGCGGTAATAGCCACTTTAGATTCTGTTGCTTTTCATGTGTGTGATTCTTTTCAAGTCTTGACTCTGCAGTTACCAACACTGAATTTAATCTACTTTTGTTAACACTCAAATATATTACTCAGCCACTCAGAAACATGAGCTCTATCTTCAAGCTCTATGATCAAGTTAGAAAAGATTTTACATAGTCATTTTTCTTGGGTAAATAATCAACAACAAACCCAGCAACACAGATTATTCAGGGATGTCTCCACAGAGGCCTTTTCATTATGAAAAATGACCATTTATTACAAACCTTTTTCTGTCTTTTACCTAGTTATTAATTCATTAACATTCTTCCTTTTACTCTAAAACATGATAGGTTCTTTCAGAGGCCTTGATGGGAGAAGTCAAAAAAAGTTCTGTTGCAAAACAGAGTATGGCTTCCTCATATCATATTCACATTCTCGCTGATTCCTTCACATCACTGAACTAAAACTTGCAAGGGCAGGACTTCTTCTATGGAAGCCAATTTGAGATGTCCAAATGTATTTTATGTATTCAAGTGTATGTGAAGGATGTGCCTAATTTTAGTTTTATATCAGTTCCCCTGTAATAGAATTCAGACAATGTCTGGACCTCTTTTTAAAGTTGGTGTCACAGCAATAGCTCCTATTATTCTAATGCCAAAGCTGATTTAAGTAATGGCATATACTGCAAAACTAAGAGTTTATCAGTTTGCTATGTATTTCATAGAAAATTAGTGGGTGAATAACAAATTATCCAGACAATTTATTATTTTCTATTTCATAAACTTACTCCAGAATGTTTTCTTTTAGCAATTTCATTTTGTGACTACTTGTCAGATTTTGTGTCCAGTAAAAAAAAGACACCTGGTCAGAGACCCTACATATGTTCCCCTGTGACTGAACTCTGGTATAAATAGTAAATGATTAGGAAAGATTAAAAACCCACAAGAAATAAACACAAAAAAAAACCCCAAACCAAGCACACACACACACCCCAAATTCACAAACCCCCCCAAACTGAGTGAAGCCATGATAAATGCATATTTTTATGCAGTTTCTTTTCAGGTGTGATTAATCTTTTCAGTGTCTGGCATTACATTATTTCTGCTATCAATTTCTTGTTCTTTGCTAAAGCTACTGTCTTTATTTCAAATGAGACTCAAAAAAAAAAAAAAAAGAGTAACAGGCATCCAAGTGCATAGAACTGAAAGGTTGTTCAGTTCCTACCTTCATTCTGACAAGCTTTTTTAAATGCATCAAAAAATACAGTTCAAAATAAGAAAAAAGAATTGGAAGGAAGACTTTTTTAAAAAAAATAATCTGTCATGGTCAGTATGCAAGGCAAAGTGGGAGACATAATAAAGACTTGACTTCTGAGTAAAACCAAAGATTAATTTTTTGTAGAAATGTGTAATTATTAAATTAATTTTATTTAATTTCTGTTATCAGGTGTATAGTAATGACTTAAAATCTCAGCAGCTAGCCTTTTGCCTTCGTTAGTACAAGGAGATACTGTGACATCTCACACATAGATCATTTGATGCTCAGTAAAGCTTATTTGAGCTAATGAAATTTTACTGTTTACTGACAAAAGGAAAGGATCAGATTCCTCATGATTTTGCATTACTCATACATAACAAAGCATCTTTTGGAAAGGAAGAGCAGAAGGGAGGAAACCAGGACTAATTTAAATGCCATTTAAATGTTCTCAGCATTTGGGTATTCTCCGCATGAAAGGTCTACTGAAGTATACTGTCTCTTGTGTTAAATACCAAAGTTCAGGAGGCAGTCCAAGCCCAGGACATAAAATCCGAACATACCTGTTACTGATTAGGTTGGGTGTCTAAACTCCTTGGTGTGATGGATTTTTGTTTGTTTGTTTTTTATTTATTTGACTTTTAAGTTAGTTAAAAGAAAGAAAACTGCGTTGCTGCCAGAATTCTGATAGATACTACTAGTTAATATTGGCTCTTGAATCTGCTGGAAGTTTCTAATTTTTCTTACAAATGCAGGAAAATAGTATGAGAAAGAGATTTTCCCTTTTGAAAAGGTAAGTTCAACTGTTTTGATTATTATTATTTCAATGTCTCTGTTTGTGTAATACAGTAACTGATAAACAATGGCAGAATTATAAGAGCTTGTAATATGATGGCAAGTTAAGCCACTAATGAATTCTGTGACCAAGATTTTTCTGTCTTAATTTTAGCCAAATTGAATTTAAAACACCCCCAACTTAAATAACAGGCAAGCCCCTACATTTTAATTTAATTTAATTTCTTATTTTAGGAAATTCTGAAGGAATGTCTGAATTACTTGTACAAGCTTGTGTTTATTTTTATAGGATTTTTAAAATATTATTTGTGCTGAGTAAGGGATTGTAAAGGTCTTCATAAATATAATAGACCAGATTAAAAGCATAATTAGGCAATTATATAATCACACCTAATTTCCTGCACCTACTAGGAAAAAATCAGACTAATTTACAGCAGACATTTTACATGAAGCAAACATTTAGGCACAGACAATCTCATTAACAAAAATATTTTTTCTAGGTTAGCTTGATACATATATGTATGTATATATTTAAATCTGTATGTGTATATATTGTCAGATCATACTTTTTCACTCTATGTATGGAACTCTGGATGGGATATAGGGTTGGCTGCTGCAACAGCAAATGTTCACTTCTGTCCACTAGTGATCCTCCCTCCACTGAAAGGGAATAGAGAACTGGAAGGCTGATGGAAGAGGAGATTGAATAGCCCCATCTGGTCTTGTGAAGAATCCCTGAAAGTTCAAATACATCCTATAACCTGTAACTTGAAAAAATGAATCTATTATAGTCAAAACTAAATTTGAAAGCTATGCAAAGTAGTAATACTGTAAACTCTTTCTATAATTGATAATATTGCATTCAATGCAAAAAGTCCCATAAACCTTGCAAAGTTTTGAATTGAGAGTTCATCTCTTTGTAGCCTTACTTATTGCAAAGTAGAGCATATGCAGTTACTATAAATTGATTCCATGTGTTAAAGCATTTGTGTTTTAAGAGTGAGATATACACGTAAAATATTGGTGTGACATTTTTTTTTTGTGCAGTGCTTGAGATCAGCATGTTTTACTGAACATATGAAAATACTTAAATTATTTATATCATTCATCATACACCATTTATGAATAGAATTTTTTAAAATTCTAGTTTAAATTAAATAATAAATCAGAATGTTTGGAAATAACATGCCAGGTTTTTTGACTCTCAGAAAGGTAGTATTTTATTAATTTATGCCAGACAAGCAATGCTATTGGAAGAACCAGTTTGATTTCGATCTGATAAACATTATCTCTACTATAGTTCTAATTTTTAATTATTTTATGTAATTTTTATTTTAATTACATTGAAGAAATCTACTGCAATTTTTAAGAAAAAAATGGGAGAATGTAGACATGCACATGCACACAGGAGAGCAGTGACCGTGTATCTGTGGGAAACTGGTTTGACTGATGTAAATATCCAGTTTCAAGGATATATTTATTCCTACCTGAATATTCAGTGATTTCTCAGTCTAACCACTGTTTCTTGGTTTAAAAGCATATGAATTTTTGATAGCAACTTGAACAATATTAGCTTGGTTAAGTCTGCACCACACTGTGTTCTGCACTGCGTAAGCAAACATACTTTGGATTGCTAAAGTGGATATAACCTGATTTTGTTTCTTCAAATTGTTTTAAAAATCCAAGTAATTGTAATAATTTTCTGTAGTCTATAGATGTTCTTGTGTTTTGGACAGGCACATAAGCTGTGAATTCCAATAAGTAAAGCCCACTTTTCTCCTCTCTCCCAAAGAATATTTGCTTGGTATGAATATTAACTCCATAAACCTTTCAAATCTGTCACTGAAAATAAATCAGAAAACAGATAACAGGAAAGTGCTCTGTTTGCCCCCTTTCTGAAGTCTGAGGCTTCATTCAGGAAATACCTTCCTGAAAACTTAATAAGTCCCCCCAATTTAGAAATTGTATTTGCTTTCATTCATAAGAGTTTACATTAATAATATCTTAATTTCAGTTGGTTTTCACCAATAAACAGGAAAAAAACCAACAGCTATCTATTATTTTTTCTAAACAATATTCTTAGCAGTAATAAATTTGTTTTGCCATAAAAGTAGCAAGCAAAATTTTACTTGCAACTTCTGGCCACTGAATCAGATGGAATGGAAGAAGGCAGTCCTTACTTCATGAAAGCTCTACAGAACAGTTGTGTTAAAAACTGAACAATCAATTGCTTACCTTTTTAAACAAATAGTAATGTTCAGAGTGCTCTTTAAACAAAACCACAATAAGGCTTTACCAGAGAAAGCTCATGAATACACAGCTTGAAGTCCTTATCCTGAAAAGGTCTAGGAGCTGTTAAATGTTACTAGTAAGTATGTCAGTAGGTAAGACAATGTATGTGTGAGTTTGGGGGCCAAAAGGAGTGTTTCTCGTTCTGCTAAATAGGGAAGTGAGGGCAAAAGCTGTTTCCTTCCCATGTGCCTCCCCACTGTGTTCACAGAGGAGCCCATATGTGGCTCTTGGCCTTGACTAAGCATACCTAGCTTTAGGTGTCTATTTGAGGCATGAGGATGAGGAACACGAGGACTTCTTGTAACGGTAGAAGGAAAATAAATCTAGCTCGTTTTAGGTCCATTACGCAGCTAATTCAGCGTGGTAAGTTGAGCCTTTCCTCATTATCACCTTCAGCATTCTGACTCCTTCAAAGGGAGGTAAGAGAAAATAGGGGAACATATGGTAGTGTTGTAAAATGTATACAAGCTCTATTTATGTAGTTCTGCAAAGACTGAGAAATCGGTCCCAGCAGACACACTTCCAAGTCTGTTCCACTCTAAGCCATTACTCTCAGGTCATTATTAGGCCACGGGGTGGGACACCGTGTGGAATCCTGGTTAAAGGAAGCATACCTGCATACTTCCATGAGTCCAAGATTATTCCAGAAAATTAGGTCTGCTGTGGTATTAAAAATCTTGTAGGTGTCTCTTCTCATCTTCCTTCTGCTGTACCTCCAGAATAATTTACAACGTGAACATTAAAGGAAGGTGCAAGTAGAATTCAATGTCAGGCAGACTAAACAGCATTTGGAAATAGCTTTATTTTTATTATGGACAAAAATATAAATAGGTATAGATTTTTACCTTCTAATTTAAAGGCATAAATCTGCTAACCTTCAGTGAGACTTTTATTCTTAATATTTCAAATACCTTTTTGAAAAATGCATGAGATTTTAGAAATTCAGAAACAATACTGTATTTTTCTACTAATCCAACTGAACAAATTTGTTGTGTTAGCCATATTTAACTGAGAGTGGTCTGCATGCATATGGGTTCAGTGCTGCAAAGCTGTCATCCATTATGATGTTTATTCTTAGCATAATACTAGAATAAACTGAGTCAGTGTGCCTAATGTCAAAGGAAAAAGTATATAAAACCAAACTGATGTCCATACATATGAGTGTACAAAAAGTGTTCCAAAGACACCACATTAAAAAGGCGCTCTTTGGAAATATACTGAAATGTTTCAATGGTTATTTCTTGTATAAACACAAACTGGCAAAAACCAAAGTATTTTTAAACCAGAGAACAGGTTTATGTAGACTTAAATATTACTGAATTAATAAATAAAACTAAGTAAATCTAAACTGCTACATAGTGGAAGTCCTTGAACACGGGCTATCCATTCATTTCTTAAAAATTGCTGTTCATGGGTTGAGGCAAATGAACTCTTCCTTCCCTTCCACTGTTTTGTTTGCCTTAAGGTTTGTTGTTCAATCAATGAAGAAGTACTGCAGATACCTCTTTACAATAAAATTGGTAACTAAACTCCTTATCCTTCAGCATTGAGTTGCACGCTGCTGTACTTAGCCAGCTACACGTCAACATGATTTGGCAGGTAGGCATTGATATATCAAAGTCTCTTCAAACATCTCTACTAAGACGTTTTAAAAATAGCCCACTAATATTTCATTCAGCAGAGTAAAACATTTAAACCTTTATTGCTACTCTTTTATTTCATGTTACTTCTTAAGGAGGAGATTCAGCTTTGTGATTCTGATACAAGAGTTTATACTTTAAAAATATTCATTTATCTATCACTTTCACGAAGTGATGCATGGGAAATCATAATATTGCCATGTGCTTGTTATATGAGACAGCTGATGGTTTGCGTGCCACTGTCTACCGACTATATGCAAATAACTGTTGAGGATGACAGTTGTGTTACTCCCACTTAGCAGCTTTGGTGGGACCCTTTCAGCTTCAGTAGAGATTTGTCTTAAAGAACATTTATGAGATGTGAGCAGTTAAGAGAGTATTTATCTACTGATTACTCTGTATGTGGCTACTATAAACCTTAAATTCAGCAGTTGCCTTAGTTGATAAAATGTGGAATTCATTTTTGCAGGCTTTGCACAAATGCAAGGCTCTGAGCTTGTATTTCATTATTTATAATTCTTATTGCATAGCTGGACACATGTACTGATCCTCTTCAATGCTATTCTTGTTGTTAATTTTGTTAAATAATAATTAAGAGGAAGCTGTAGCAATGTAATTATTAAACTCAAGGAATTACAACCAAACAAATGTTTATTTTATATTTAATAGTCAAAAAAATACCTACTCAGATTCCTTCTTTATGTATTTTTAAATCTTTCTACAGGCTTTTCAGGAGCAGACTTTAAACTGGGATTCATTTTGGTTGACTTCAGTGCCTGTAATGTACATATTCAAATGTTGTTAGAAGATATTCACATGTTGTTAAAAGAAAAAGTAGTTAAGGCATCCAGAGAGCTAGTCATCTCATTGCTACAATAAATTCCTGTAAATGTCCAGATGAATGGTTTTTTAGGCTCCAGTAATAGCTTAGTTCAGTTCACCATGCATAGATACCTAGTGTCATTTGACATGCCCTAAGATGTCTAAGATACGTCGATGCCGTTAACAGATACTACACTAGATCTAAAGGATACCTTGCTTTATGTATTGCCATCAGAAGACCAGACAAGATACCTGAGAGTATGTGGGCAGCTGAACTCATATCTTATAACATAAAGAATGTCATAAAGTGACACCTTTATGTTCAAGGCATAAAAACTTCTGTCAGTGAGTGCTAATTTTAAATGTACAAAAGTATCTTGTGTTTACTTAGTGAGCAAGTGTACTGTAGAAAAGATTCTTTCATAATCCTGAGTTTAACATCACATGTTTTACTAATTTCTTTATTTTAAAACAGTGTGATAATAGGGTAACATAATTGTCTGTGATACAAATCTTCATTCCTTAGTTAATACACACATACTGCAGCCTCTGTTGCTGATTAAAAAAACAAACCAAAAAACAAGATATCAAAGAGAAGATGGACTGTACTGTAGTTTGTTTTTGACTATTGTAATTACTTTCAAGGAAAGAATTGTTATGGATCATGTTATATTCTGATTTATGCCCACATAACACAACTATAGTAAAAAAAATCCATGCTAAACACTAGAATTAGGTACAGTGTTTCAACAGAGAATTTAAAGTTGTTATTGGTGATGGTGAGAAGAAAACAAAAAACATTCCTAAAAATATTTGAGTTTCAAATTTCAGATCTATTTCTATTTCTTATGTTCTTGCCTATATTGTGAATTTTTTTAGAAACATTTGTGGCTAGAGAGCAAAGAAATTAATTAATTTTTGCTACACATTTCTTTAAATATTCTAAGTTCTTCATCCTAAATTGGTCATTCCAACCTGAATGAAAGAATTTACTTTCAGTTATTTGAGGGAGACTATGTTGTATGTTATTCATACTATATATTCACTTAAGATGCAATGCTAAGAAACCATTTTGGTGGGATCCTTTCACTTGCAGGAGACAGTGGACTACAGAGTTTTATTTAATGGGGTTTTCATTGAACTTGTTGCTTGAAAGGAGTGCTGTCTTTTACATCAGGAGTTTGAGAGCTGTGAGTAAGTGATGGATTTATAAAAAATATGTCTAGAACGGACCATTACATTGACTTCAGTCACATAGAGCACATACACAATCTCACTGATGTGCCTCTATGCTCAATAAATAAACACCAATTTTATAAGATTGGGGTCACAAAATAAAACTTATCGTCCTATCACCAGTAGGTGAAAAATAAATCATGTCTAAACCATTTTTGTTGGATTGACTGTCCCAATGAATTAAAACCTAGGAAAGATTTTGGTACTTCAGTGCTCTTGTAACTGAACTAATGACATATGATAGAGGTATAATCAGCCTCTGGTGAGTGCTCAGCTGCTTAAAAATCACTCATGGAATAGGTATTCAAGGGTTGTTGTTAAGCTGGAAGGACATTTAATACAGTTATGTCCTGAAGCCAGTTTCATTCAGTATTTTAATTGCTTGAATAATATAATAAAAAACATACACATACAACCTGCAGGTGAAAGACAAAAGTGTTTGAAAAACGTTTGCAAACCTAAGTCTGAGCTCACATTGATCTTGGACCATTTGGGAGCAAAAAGGAGAAAGTGAAATTGAAATCCAGATGTTGGAACACAAGGTTCAGACACACAAGCAAATTACTAACGGGTACAGCTTTAACAATCACAGATGTGTATATCCCACAGCAAATGGAAGGTAATTTGAATTAACCTAGTCCTCTTGCAACAAAGGATAAGCTATTTCAGATTTGTAGTATCTGTGGCTAAGAATAAAAATTTTGACCAGTTGATGTGCACTGCCTTTTGGGAACACATTTAGCTAGAGACATAATTAAACACTGAAAAATATTATCATAAATATCTGTGAATCTCATTCACTGAAAAGGTTTGAGTTTTTAGAATTAGGCAGACATCTTTCAGTAATTGTCTAGGTGCATTTAGTTCTGTCTAGGCAGATGGCTAAATAGTTTTTCAGTATTTATTAAATGTTAATATTTACATCGTTCTCTGGTTAGTTCTTTCAATTCTCTTGAATTTCTCTTGAGAAATTCCAGGGGAAAATGTAGCACAAAAAGACCTAGAAAGCTGGAGTCTCTCCCATACTATTCAGAAATTTTTCTTTGTTGCTCCATGTGGGTCATCACCTACATCTTGGGCTTTTCCCCACAGAGCAGTCTTTGTTTCTGGAACAATGGATGTAGACTGGCTTCAAAGAATCACAAAATGATTCAGGTTGGAAGGGCCCTCTGGAGGTGCCAAGCCCCTGCTCAAGCAGGGACACCTAGAGCCAGCTGCCCAGGACTATGTCCAGATGGCTTGTGATTATCTCCAGGGACGGATACTTTACAACCTCCCTTGGTGATCTGTGCCAGTGCTCAGTCACCTTCACAGTAAAAAAGGTGTTTCCTGATGTTCAGGAGTGTTTCAGTTTGTGCCGCCTGCCTTCTGGTGGTGACACTGGGCGTGACTCCGTACTCTCTGCGCTCTCCCATAAAGTATATCATCAGCACAGGCTTGCACATGCTGCTGATGCATAGATCCTTCTGGAACAAAACAGTTAAATTCACACTGTAGAAACTGTTTATCAGTGTTCATTCTATAAACTTCAGTGTGCATTCAGCAGCCCACAGGTACCTTCAGAGACAATACTAAATATAGTCCAGTGACTATACCTGTTTCCATGTATATCACATGTATATCTAATCATGGGCTTTATTGTAAATTATTTTTAGCAGGTTATTTTTTTAGTTCTACATCCTCAGGATTATATTTGAAACCCTTACCATGCAGTTGTGTTGTCAAGTTCCTGTCAGTTGTCAAGTCAGATTTTTTGCAGACATAAATTGAACCTGGTTTAAGACTCACATGGTTTGACCGAGGCTGGCAACTGTAGCTCACCAGCTCCCCTGCCCCACTAGCCTGGTGGGATGGGGAGGGGAACTGGAAAAAGATAAAACCCGTGGACTGAGATAAGAATAGTTTAGTAACTGAAATAAAATTAAAACAAACCCAACCAAAAAAACAACAAACCAAACAAAACCAGCCAACAATACTAGCAATAATAATGGAAAGGAGAGACAAGAATAAAACCCAAGGGGAAAAAAATACCACAAGTGATGCACAATACAGTTGCTCACCACCTGCTGACCAAAGCCCAGACAGTTCCCAAGCAGTGATTGGCAGCTCCTGGTCAACTCCCCCCAGTTTATATACTGAGCATGGCATTCAATAATATGGAATATCCCTCTGGCAAGTTTTGGGTCAGCTTCCTGGCTCTGCTCCCTCCCAGCTTGTGCACCTCCTCACTGGCAAAGCATGGGAAACTTGAAAAGTCCTTGATTTAGAGTAAGCACTACTTGGTAACAATTGAAACATCAATGTGTTACCAACATTATTCTCATCATAAATCCCAAACACAGCATTGTACCAGCTACTGAGAAGAAAATGGACTCTATCCCAGCTGAAATGAGCACAAAGAGAAAACTGTTTTACAACACTTTCACAATAGGTTCAGATTAAACATTTAATCATTTGTAGCATTTTCTGCTTTTAAGTGCTTAACTCTTTAATTTTGTACGCCTTTGGTATGGAATGCAATCGGATCAGTTAAAATTACTTTCTTTTGGTTTCTCCTCATGGAAACCTAAAATCCCCTAGAATAAGCCAGTCTTCCAGTTCAGTTTTCAGCTAGAAGTCATTTGAACATTGCTAAAGATGGGGCGGGGGTGTGTGGGTGTGCAGATGGTATCTTGAAAGTTATCCCAGTCTCACAGTTACAGTAGTCATGATTATAACTTCTGAGTTTTTCTATGGTTTTGGCACTTTGGGTCTCTCAGGAGAGTAAACAGGTCACGAAGCTGTACACTGCATGGGAAATTGTCACTGCATCTGTTTCTGTATTTTTACCTTTTTGGTAACTAGCTTCTGAATGTTTAAGGGACAGGCTGAATGGAGATGGCAGTATGAATTGGATCAACTCTTTGTTTTGTTATCAGTAAGATGACACTGAATGGTTGTACTTAGCTTTTCTGGCTCAGGATGCTTTTCAGCTTTATTAACATTTGTGTATTGTGTATTTGCATCTTTCAAATCTAATAGGAAGGAGTAATCAAGCAACCATATAATAAGCATATAGTTTTTCCCTTCTGAGTTACAGATACAGTTGTAGCTAAACTGCCTATACCTTTGTGTTTTTAGTGTGGAGATTTGGGGAAATAAGAAGCAGGAAGAAAAAAAGCTAATTATCTTTATAAAATCTTTTAGGAACAATAGCAAATAGAAGAATTATCTACACTACAGTTTAGCTGCTCATCCCCTATATCATAATCATGTATCTTCCCACTACAGTTAATATAATGAGCATATGTCATGTCCTGTGCTTGTCCAAATGCATCCAAATGATTAGATGTTCACCAAAACTCCTCTGACTCACCCCTGAGGAATGCTCCCTCCCATCCTCATGCAGTTTACAGTCACAGAGTTCTCCAGGAACACCAGGAACAGGAGCGTCACCCCCGTTGACATGTTCTGAATTTGTCAGACCATTTAATGTGTGGTTAAAATAATCTGCCATGTGTTTATAAATGACATCTGTGTACCAGTACTGTGGTCATACCGATGTTATTCAAAAGATATAAAGTCCTCAGCTGCCCCCAGCAAGCTAATGCCAGATCTCCTAAGCAACCTTCTATGACTCCTTTACCCATGCTACCTTCTATTAGCCTTCAGAACCCACTGTCCAAGGACATTGTGAGTGCTGTACTTCTAAACTAGCACCTCCTGATACACAGCTAATGTGTGTATGTATCTCCTTACTAATCTCAGGTCAGTTTGGACTTGTTCTGTTTGCTGATAGTATCATCACACAAAGAAATTGGCTGCAGCAATATGTGCAGCAAATGTGTGTGAAAAAATAAAGAAGCACGACTGACAAAACTAATTAGTATATTGCTGTGGCTTGTTTTGAGATCAGAATAGCAGCCTCTCTCTGCTCCATGTCTTTTCTCACCTCCACTCACATTACATGTTAGTTCAGTTAGTTGCTGCTGCAGACGTTTCACAGGAACTCATCCACAGGTGTCAATCTCACAGCTATTATCATTTTTATTAGCCATCTTCCCTTCTGACAAGTCAGCATCTCCCATGCAGTCTCATCTTGCTCCCTGCCTTACTGTCTGCTTCTCAGGATTGCAAGCTGCTAATCAGTTGTCCTCTCAGTAACAATAAGTTTCTATATGCAGTTGCCATTGACTGCAAGAAAAGGAGGAAGAGCTCACCTTACTGAGCGGCACCCAGGCACTGGAACCAGCTGGGATGGAAAAAAGTGATAGAAAAATATGTAGTATTGTTATTGTCAAGCTAAGATACTTCTACATAGAAGCTCAAGAAGGAAAAATGCATTATTCCTCAACGTGTGTGCAATCCTATGATCATCCTTAAAATTCTGCTATGTGTCCTAATTTAATGTGCAGTTCTGCACATACGTGTATGTGTATATGGACACAGATGTGTGATGCAGAGATAGCCTTGAATGCAAATGCAGCACAAACCATCTTGGCAAAAAATGCTATCTACATCTTGATGAAGTCTATGCTGTTGTGGATTATTTATAAAGAAGACAAAAGCAGACCTGGAATTAGGTATTTTATTTAGGAGTTCAGAGCATCTGACTATGTAACAAAGCTATTTACCATAAAGTGGAAAACTTCTGCCGCAATTCTGAGAGTACATTTATTCTTCTGCTCACCTGCTCTCTCATTCCAAAAAGTGAGTGTTGATGGAATGTATTTATCAAAAGTATACTAAATTTTTGTACATACCTTTTATTTATTGATGTTTTCCAGCTTTTTTAAACATCAGAGGACCGTTTGTTTTATTTTATTTTAATCCACATCTCTAGAATCTTTGCAAGAAGCAATCCTTTAATAAGTATATAGGTTTCTCCTTGTTAGGATACAGTTGGATAGGTAAGCGATCAATCTGTGGACCAACTTTTTTCTCAGTATAGCATATTTTCTCAGGAATCAGCATGATTCCTGCCATAACTATAGCTAATGAATGAATACTTCAGAGTCCTTCTATTTATTCTTATTTTGGCCACTGGTAAGTAGGCCATTGAAACTATAGCTTAACTGTGGCCAAATCTATCAGAAGAAAAAAAGTCCATATATTGTATGTAGCCAGCAATGAACTTTACAGAAGCTTAAAATCTTTTTCTGAAAAAAAATCAATTGCAATTTAGCAATGCTGTATTTTTGCTGTTGCTGCTATTGTTAGGTCTATGCTGAATGTTGTTCACCAGCTAAGAATGCAGATCTCAAGTAGAAATTCACTTTTGTGTAGCATAAATGTGGGGTTTTTTTAAAATACATTAAAAATTTATAATTTGGATATATTAACAAAAGCAGATAATCATAAGTAATTTATGCTACTGCTTGTCCTCATCAGACTCGTTACTTGCAAAGTCTTTCATCCCTCTCCCTAACTGGAAACATAAAAAATATCTTCTGAAAGGCCCTGATCATAGCTATTCCCTTCCCAACCCCCATCACTGAAATACTCCTATAGAAAGGTAAAGAGAATAAACTCACTAGACTTAAATGAGAACAAGGTCTGGAAAACAAGCTCCAGCTTTGATTTGCCATTTCATCCAGAGTAGTTATTTCTCAAGGTCAAAACATAGTTTAAGTGTATGAGGTTTCCTGTGAGATACCAACAGAGAACAGGGTGGAGGAGAATGGGAAAAGAAAGTAATAATAACCTTCACAGACCATTTTTATAGAACTTTCAACTCAAACAGAAAACAGCCAATGAGTTATCTTAAAATTCTCATCTTACTCTAACTTCAAGAATAGGTCTTCACAAATGTTCTTACTGTGAAGTTATTTCTCATATTTTTGGGAGAAAGGGAGATCAGGAACTGGTCCGTGTGGGAAAGTGAACAGGGAGCCATGGGTGACCACAGCACGGACAGTGCCCCCATTGACGGGGTACAGCCCTACAGCAGCTGAGCACAGTAGGCAGAGCCCAGGGCTGTCAACTGGGACTGTTGACATCCCCAACGTGGAAAGCAATGAACCGGGGTCAGGGTCCTTCAGGGCATCAGGAGTGAAAGGAGACAAGGCCAGAAACAGGACTGGAGATAAGAGCACAATATAGAGAGCAGTGTTTTCCTTGTAAAACAATTAAATTTCCTCTTTAACTGTTTTAAAATATGAACTATATTCCTGCATCCCTGCAAAATCAGCAATAACTCAGGAAACTCAAATCAAGCTTATCTGACCACCACTCTCCGTAAACATTAGATGGAAGAACATTGTTTTCCAGTTCTCATTCCCCCATGGAAATGGTCTTGAAAGGTGCTTGTGGGTCCTTCAATTTAGATACTTCTAGTGTCAGAGACTGCAGTCAGGAACTGCAGGCTTATAAAGGAGGTTAAAGATACCCATGAATAATTCTGAGCAGGATTAAGAAAAAAGGATGTTCTAAAAATTAGGAGTAAATGTATTTTACTGACAGTAGAACTCAGTATTACATACTGAAAATGCAGCAATCTTATGCCTGAAATGGTGCACTTGTATTTTTTTCTTTCATTGACATATTTCCTGATCTGATTTTAATTTGTGAGGATATTAATAATTAACTATTAAAAATAAATAATAGCAGACATGTTAGCAATATACACATTTATTAAAACTGAACTCTTTGAACAAATCTTTGAGTTAGTTTGATGAAAAATCAGAATGCTGGGGAAGATCCAGCAGTGTAAGGAGAAGTTTGTTCCTTCAAATATTTAAAAAGGATGCTACAGGCTAACTAGCCTCACATTAATCCTAAGGAAATAATATAGAAGTTGATATGATAATCACTATAAACAAATTAATACAAAACAAAAGATCTTCATGGAAGATAAGTCTTACCAATCAATTTCATTATCTTTGTTAAAAGCAAGAGATGGGTACAATCTTATAACACATTAATACATTTTGACACCTGTAAGGTTTTGTATTAGCCTTTCATGAGACTAACTAAAAAGGAATTTATTTTTTTTTTACCAGAAAAATGAAGTATGTTGCATTTATTTCATTAATTTTAGGTGCTTTGGACTTTATTCTGTCAACATGCATATATAATTGATCTTAAAGAAAATACATAAATAATTTCTTGATCTAATCTGCAAATGATTCAGAAATCATGGAATCTTACATGATATTTACTCCCCTCACCCCTGAATTCCCTCTGTCACTGTTGACCTACAGTCTTTTAGAGGAAGCCAGGAAATTTCCTGAATAGTATCCCTTAAATAATGTAATTATATTGACTGGTAGA
The DNA here is from genome assembly GCF_023634085.1 of Falco cherrug. Lineage (NCBI taxonomy): Eukaryota > Metazoa > Chordata > Aves > Falconiformes > Falconidae > Falco > Falco cherrug. Next base: position 42,746,861 of record NC_073698.1, on the reverse strand, counting down.
GGTATGAGCTCTGTGGTGTATTAATATTATCTGTCTGCCTTGTCTGCAGAAAAACAAAGTAATATGGAAAGGGAGAGAAGGAAAAATAGAGAAGACAAATTATATTTATTTCTGATTCTTGTTATTTGTTTACTGGGGGACCATAATTCCAATGAAAAGTATGGGTCTCAAGCCACTGTACTTTAGAGGATTTTACAGTGACTCTAGAAAAAGATTTAGCTAGGCTTTTTTTTTCTTGGTTATAGTTAGCTTTGTGAAATACAAGATTTAGATGAAAAGTAAGGATGGTTCATTGAAAGATTGTATTAATACACAGGAGATTTAAGTTCAGTTTTTTCCTTTACCTCAAGCATTCAGTGTAATTTTGTGGACAGTTCACTTAATTTCAAAGCTTCCACATGATGTATAATATAAAGATATTCTGATGTTATTTGTATTATGCTTCAAGGATGGTATTATTCTAATAGTAAGTGACATTTGGCTCTTTGAGAATAGTTTTTGATGTACCAATTACAGCAAAAAATGTAATTCTACATCTTTACATTTTGGTAAACTGTACTATTATTAAAAAAAAAAAAGAGGTTAAAAAACACTACTAGAAAAGGATAATTCTTTAAGAAGCAGGAGCAAACTAACAAGTTCTTATTTTCCTTTCAGAGGATTTTCTTGGGACAGAGCTATGAATACTGATGTGTAGATGCTCTTGTTTCTTCTCCAGCTGATTTGTTGAAACTTGTTTGAAAGAGAGGGAGAACTTGAATCCATAGGATGTTGGCATTGCGATTTCTGTGAAATACTGGTGAAAATGTTAATTATTCTGATAAAATACTCAACACTGAGTAAGATTATTAAGTCATTATGCAACTAAAACCAATTTCTCACCATAAACTTACCAGTTTAAATTGCACTCTGTCATCTTTTGGTTATTTGAATTTATCATTAATCTTTATAGCATATAAACAAAAAAGTATAGTAATTTTCAAATATGACAGAGAATGAAAGTCTGGTATTAGTGAAACCGAAGTCAGTGATCAAAAATAACTGAATGATACTCTGTCATAACTTTTAAGTGCTGTACACTGACATGCTTTTTGGCTGTGTATTGTATGAATTTGTCTAATTAAGGTTTGCCTCAAACAAAAGCAAGCAAGAAAAATAAAACTGGTGCAACATAAACTGCTTCCTTGCTTACACTGGAGAAATAAGAGCAATTCAAGACCCATCAAAAGACTGTAAGGATATTGGAGAGTGGGAGGGGAAATACTGAGGAATAAAGTAATCTGCTTGGATTGAGAGAGATGTTTTTAAGTGTTGACTGTTTATAACTCCTTTTCTTTGTCTACATTTTTGTTTTCTTTGCTAAAGGGTTTTCGTTTGTTTAAAAAATCTGTTGTGGGGTTTTTTATTGTTTGGGGTTTTTTTGTTTGTTTTTGTTTTATTCAGGTTTACAAAGCTATTTTTTTTTTATTTTGAAAGGCACATTTCAGTTAGTGGGGAACACTGCTTAAACCTCAACAGCTCCAAAGAGTGATGTTTAGCTCAGTCTGAACAAGAGCACTTCATGAAGGCATGAAGTCACACACCCTGAGGGTTGTATCCAAAGACATCATGAAGGGTGCAGCTCTTCTGCTAAACCGTGTCATTCAACATTTATGCCAAACTGTAACTGTCTCTTTTGTGTTTCTAAAGTATCCACTGATATAGTACAAGAGAACTTTGAATTATTTGCATTGTGCCAAGGAATCTTAAGATGCTGAAATAGTTAATTCTGCAGTAGTCAGCAAGTAATGTGAGGTAGTTAAAAAAAAGAAGAAGAAAAAAAGAGATGTTTCTGCTGTGCTGAAAAATAAATACTAAAGCCATATCTGCTGAAGGGCAGATAGCTTTGAAGAAAAATAATTATAAAAGAAATAATTGTCTATGGTTAAAGGGATTAAAATACATTTGTGTGCAGTATATGAATAAATGTGTCTTTTCAACATTTGTGAAAGCAGTTGGATTAATTGTTTCCATCAAAGATGTGTTTGCTGTTGACAAGATGGTATGGAACAGCTTAAAGAGTTTTCTGAAATTAATTGTGAATACAAGCTTGAATCCTTTAGAATATACAGCGCATCAGTATACATAAAATGAATGCGCAGAACAAACATCTATTCAAAACACATTAAAAGCTTGAGAAAAATTAACCCAGTCAACTGATGGCTAAGTCTTTATTTGTACAAAGCCTAAAAGTAGTGCAGCGGGGGAGGGGGAAGGGGAAGGAACCTTGTTTCAGGTCCTTGGTCTTGAAATGAAGTATCAAAAAAACCCGTTATTCATACTATGAGCTTGGCATTGTATACATTAAAATCCCAAGACAAAATATGAAGGCAGAGTTGGTGAGGATGCACTGTAATAATAGGTTAATTTAGGAACCTTCAACAGTATGATTAGGAAGGAGAATTTATGTTGACTCCAGACAGTCTTTTCAAGTGGTTGTAGTTTGGAAATGTGTACTGAGCAAATGTGAAGTACACTGAAATAGGCTTTATGCTCTTTGTCCGTTTATAATGTAGAAGAACGAATGGACAGCAATAGAAGAACACTCCACAGAACAGATGCTGTTGTGTTTTTATTCAGATAGATATGGTATCACTTATGCATAATACTAAATTTCAACCTTAAGAAAGTATCAAGCCACTAACTGAAATTCTTTCTCTTAACTGATCTTCTCTAAAGCCATAACTGATACGTTTCGGTTTCATGATAAGACATAACCAGTGATGTGCAGAGGGGGCTTCCAGATCAGAGTAGTGTAATCAAATAGTAAAAAGTTTTTCTGGGCTGAACAGCTGTACATAGAGAACCCAGGGTTCTGGGTATAGGGCCCAGATGTTCTGCTGTCTGAAGAGATTTCTCTTACCCTGAGCCATTAAGGGCTGTTACTCTTCCCAAAAGCAAGTAAATAGGTGAATAACTCCAGAATGAGTCTGCGTTGCATATCTCAGTTTTATGTTTGTGCTAGTCTGCAGTCACGAGGGAGGCTTTTCCAGTCATACGGTATAAGGAAATGCAATCTCATTCCTTTCATTGGTATTCCCTGCTGGCTGAATTAGGTGTCCCAACCTCTGGAACATTAGCTGTTACAAAAAAAAAAAAATGTTTTTTTTTCTTTTACCACTCCATCTATAGGAAAATTAGGTGCACTGTAATAATTTCATGTCTGGAATTAACAGGCATTTTGTTAGACATCTGTAATGTCTATGATTGTACTGAACTCTAATTTAGGCTTAAATTCCTTGGATTTTGTTCACCCTGAGGCACATTTTACCTGGCATTATTTTCTTCCTAGCTGAAACGGTCTTCAACCAGTCAGGGATGAACTTATAAAATGTTACAATATATGCTATCTTGGTTCTTAGAATCTGCTAAATTTGTAGTTTTACAGGTGGATCAGCCTGCCTTGTTGCACACATCTGCAAAATTTAGATAAGAGGTAAGTCATTGCTGAGACAGTATATCCAGGAGTAAAAAGAAAAAGTAAATTTATGTTTGTTTTGGCAGTTGCCAGGGCATGGCAACAAACAGCTGTTAAGATCATACTACCATGTTTCATCAGTGAAATACTATCCATTTGGACAGCATAATAGAGCATGGTGAGAAGGCTGTATTGGCTATTTCTGTGTCTCTTAGGTTTAAAGGGTTTAAAGCTCTAAACTAGAGAGTACTATAATTTGGGGTTAGGTATTTATCAGTGTAAACTGGAAATGACTTAAGGTGCAAAGCTAGTCTAAAAATATAGCATAAATGTACTTTTCTGTTGCATTTGGTTCCAACAGCAAAATAGCTGAAGGTTTGGTATGTAAGCGTACTATGGTATGATTAATGTGTGTATGTATTCAAAACTTTGTTAGCACAATAAGCACCTTTTTGTGGTAGGCAGGTTTGGAGGCTTTTTTAATTGGAAAAAGACAGGGATTTAATTTTGCTCAAGTTTTTTCATCATTTCTTTCTGTAAAAACAATAGCTTATATTTCCAAGGACTTTTTAAATTATTATAAAAGCCACCAGCAACTGAATACACATTCATTTTGTCTGAGAGTAGAGATGTTTTGTATATAATTGTTTATTAATGTCAAAACCTTTAAATAGTTTAAGTAACTCTATCGTCCTTTTAAAATTAAGTCAAATCCTTTCCCAAGGATAGAAAGTGAATTAATTTTAAAAGCAAAATGTACTTCAAAGTAATACGTAACTGTATGTACCCTATATCCTCCTGGATTTTGCAACTCTGAGACATTGCAATATTTTTTGTGTGTTTGTACTATAGTTACACAAAAGTCTATTCAAAGTCTGCTCTCTTTAAATTATTCCATGAATCTACAGGTAAAATATGCCTGCCCTAATGAGTAATCACTAACAATCAAAAGTGCATACTGAATCGTAAAAGGAAACCTTGCTAAATGGATTAATGTTACAGGGTCTGAGAAGATGGGAGTCTTTCCTTTCCCCTTGCTAATAACTGTAGCATTCTTTTTTTCCTTTTCCTTCCTGGAGAGGCTCCCTGGGTGAAGGATGGCAGTGTGCCTGTAAAGAAGTGTGAACACTCAAGTATCAGGCTGTTTTTACTTAGAACAGAGTAAATAATCTAAGTATTTTAATATGATTTGAACACTTTGATTTTTTTAAAGTGTTATTTTCCATACATTGTTTATGTTATTGTTCTTTAAATTAGCTCCTCAGCTTAATGTACTTAAGCTGTTCAAAGTTTGCTTGCAGGCTTTGAAGTTAGTTTGTCTGTAACTCAGAATAATCTGCCAGTATGTTTGAACACATGGCTTTCAAAAATACACAACATGAAAGTTCAGACAAATCTTTTCATTCAGTAAAACATCCTCAAAGAACTTTCAAAATGCAATCCATACTGCTGCCAGAAACCCAAACCCTATTGCTTGTCAACCTAAGCTATGAGGAAACGTGGAGTCAAATGTTTTAACTATTACAAGACTTCGCAAGACAAGACAAATGTATTGTTCCAAATGCAACTAACACATATAAAAAGTTTAATACTATAATTATTAAATCTTTTCACCAAATTATGGTTAGAAAAAGAGGGTGTCATTAAAGAAATATCACTCATCTTGTGTAAATCTTTTTTCAAAAGCATCACATGCTAAGAAGTTAATTGCTTCTGGGCTCTTTAATTTAACGTTATTTGAAAATCACTTCAAAATATAAAGGCCAATTCAGGAGATACCTTTTTTTGCTTTCTGTGTGATCTGTGATGAACTTGAGGATTCAGTGGGGAATAATTGCACCTGGATAAGTCTGTATTGTAAACAACACAGACCAAAACATATGTCATGGTGTAGGTTTGTTACAGTGTCTGGGCACAATCTAAGAAATAGCACAGCCTGGGGGTGGTTCCTAATAGAGAAAATCACCATGTTTTGGGGTGGGAGGATTTTAGCCTAACCAAAGACAGGTTCTGATATGTTTTGTTTACTACTAGGGGTGAAGCTATTGTAATTCATTACATTTGGTTGCCTAAATTAGATTATTTACAGAAAAGACAGCATTGTGCTAAACTTCTAACACCAACTGGTTCAGTCTGACATTTATTGCTTCATCTTTTATTAGCCAGGTAGGGGATTTTTTTAAATACTTCATATGTTGATGACACAGTTTCTCCATTACTAAAATGCACTTAATAATGACAGTATCCTTTTAAGAGCAGTGATGCTGAATGTGCAAAATATATCAAGGTAATATTTGAGTGTAATGGAGATATTAAATTGGTAAGAGTAAATTAAATTATTAAAAAGGGTCATATAAAGTCATGATGTGCTACACTAGTGTTAACCTTTTAAACCATTTTGTCTTCAAATGTAAGAAAATTAAAGCAGTTGCTTACATATTTATGCCCTTCCTAAATGTATCACGAATGAAAATGCTTTATGTGAAATGATATGGGTTTTTTTATTATTATTATTCAGCAATAGGTGAGCAAAAATCTCTGGTTGAGAATAGCTTGATACAAAATCCAATCTAGATAATGCTACCATGAGTTCATTAGGTGAGCTCAGCTGAATTGATGTACAGTGGATTACCGGTATCTTCTGAGAACTGCTGGCCTAACTACAGTCCTTGAGATCCATAATAACATCATGAACTGTACCAGGATTTCAACAGGCAGATGATGCAGGTCACAATGCAGTTGTGTCCCAATGTGCATTCTTGGAAGTTTTTCTTTCCTTTCAAAGAATCATTAAGAATAACTAATTCTTAAAGCTGTCCAGGTGCTTAAAGTGAATTCTTAAAGCTGTCCGGTCTAGAGAATGTCACAAAGCCATGTTCTAGTCTGACAGCTGTGGTCATAGTTATTGTGCAAAATGCATGTGAAATAGGTGAACTTAGCCATGAATCACTTGAAACTTCACAGATGATCACCAGCCTTATTGAATTCTTCCTGACTCTTTAACTCAGCAATACTGCTAGCACTATTAGCAGTACTTGATAAAATTATACTTTAATTCATTCTTTTGATTTGCACTGATCATCTTTTGTCTTAAATGTAAATTTAACAGAGTAATGTGCAATACCAATGACAATTAGAAAACAAAAATCTGAAATACAAAAACTTCTGCTGAGTGGATTGTATGTATGTGTCTGTGTGTGCACATATATCCCAGGTTGGATGAGGCTTTGAGCAACCTGGTCTAGTGGAAGGTGTCCCTGCCCATGGCAGGGAATTTGGAACTGGATGATCTCTAAGTTCCCTTCCAACCCCAACCCATTTCGTGATGTGGTTCTCTGAATTCTCAGTGAATAGACTCAGTGAAGAATATAGTACATCTCTGTTAGACATTAAGCTTGAGGCCTTTCAGATGTTTACAGGTGCAAAGATCTTGTCATGAGTGCTTATAAAGTGACTATCACAGTAGGCTTTTAGGCTTTGGTCAAGGCATTTAGGTAGTATAATGTAAACTGCTACTATTGGTAAAATCAAGCCTAGTTTGAAAGAGCAATCTTCATATTTTTTCACATATTTACATGTTTTAAGTATATTTAAAATGTATTTAAGATAGCAGAAGGAAAACAGAATAAAATTCTGTCAAATTATTTTTTAAAGAGTTCATATCATTGTAGGAGGAATGAATCCCTCTTTTTGACAGATAAAAGATTATGTCAAGTACAGTGGAAAAGACTCAATGAAATAGGCTTTCTTGGAAATCTGTGGCCCATCAGTAGCATAATGCATACTTGACAGATGTCCAACTACAGTGGCTGAGAAACCCAGAAATTAGTTTGCATGCACATACTAACATTTTAAATGTTAATGCTTCATCATAGCAAAGGTTGGCAGAAATCAAAATCATTAGCAGCTGTAATTCATTAATAAGAGTCAGTCTCATACACAGCTGTACTTAATGTCATGATGTATCTTATGTAATGATTGTGATTATCTAAAAAACATTTATTAATAACTGCTTTATTATGGTCACACACAGACCACAGAAAATTTATACAGGTTCATTGGTTTATTTAGTAGTAGCTCTTGTTTTAGTTTCTGGCTACTAAAATGTCATAATAATTTATATTAGGATTGTCAAAATAATTTGGAAATAAAGACGTACTCTACTAAGATAAATCAAAAATTGGTACAGGTGTGTTGCCTTAATCTTTCATTAGCGAGGAACTAAAGATCTTTATCAACTGGGAAAAAAAGGTCTAGTTTGGAATTTACTGATGTGGGGTAACCATTTCTGAATTTTCACTGAAAGTGCCAGTGTTTTATTTAGAATCCATGAAAGAAATGCATAATCAAGTACTTATTGTTAATGTGCCTTCTTGGTTAAAAAAAAAAAAAAGCATGGTGTAAAGTGATAGACAATTTATTTTCACTTTGGAATAAGAAGATTGGTGGAAACCTTTGTGTTTGTTTTACAGCACTCCTAGTCAAACCCAAAGTATGCTCATAGGTATTGATTTATCTGCTAAATTTGTGTATGTAAGTTGCTTGGGTGTAGAAAGAAAGCTAACAAAAAAACTTTCTTAGCCTGAAGACGTCTTTGGCTAAGAGACTAAGCTATAACATTGCCTAATTGTCACACTCTGCCCTGAAGCATGTGTGGGATAGTTTGATGTATTCCACCTTTTTATGCATGTTGTTTTTTTAAATGACAACTAAATGAAATTAATTCCACAATTAAGCTCTCTGTAACTATGCACTGTGTAAACTGCTGATCTCAGGCAGCATTTTCACTAGTGAAAAATTGTCACATCTTTATCATTCTTAGAGGTAGGCTAGTAATTATGGCATTAATGCCTTTGTCTTATAGCTGCGAAAAATATGGAAACATTCAATCATGACTGAAAACGGCTTTTCAACAAAATAATCTCAACCAAATAAATACATATATATATATATGACAGCAGATAATGCTTGTGATAGTTAATGTATATTAGCTGCTGAATTAAATAAATACTGAATCTACCAAGGCAGTGCACAGAACTAGAAAGGCATCAATACCAATGACAGAGTTATTTAAACTATTTCAGACTGGAGCAGTTGCCTATAGTTTGGATTGTGTTTTTTTCTTTTCAGTTTTTTCCTCTTTTATTTTTTTTTAAACTAATGGCAGGAATTCCTGTTACCATTCCTGTTACCTATAATTTCCTTCATCCTCTCCTCATCCCTGTCCCTGCCCAGTGATCCCAACTTCTGATATGGAAGAGTACTCTAGTAGCACAAATTCTGTCGTACACCAGCAAACCTTGAGGAGCTAAACCCACCATTTCAGGTTTGCTGAGATCAGATTGCCCCAAATCTATTAAGTCCAGAAGTGAACAGTCCCAATGACCTTGCAGATTAAAAGATTTCTCAGGGATACCCTATGCTAACACACTCATTTGGGCTCCATATGAAACATAGTGAGGCCAGGCATGAAATTATGATTGTTTTATTGCTTACACATTGTAATGAATGCAGTTTTGTAGTACTATTATGTCTGCGGCTTGGCTAGATTTAAAGCGATTGAAGAAAAATCTTAGCTGAGCTTCAGTATTACTGTTGTATAGATTGACATGTTTGATTTGGTGAAAAAGCAATTTTTATGTAGTTTTGTCTATCTTGTATATGTAGAACAACTCTTTGATCAACACTTTGACAATTGTGAAGGTGTACTAGAAGACACAGGGGAAGCCAGTATGTGTGCATGACTTCTATTTGAAGTAATGTAGGCCAAAAAAAAATTCTAAATATGAATCTACTTGTTTGCATTCTTCCTGATTTTTTGGCTGTTTAAGCCCAGAAGTTGGGAATAGCTTCCTCAAGAATGTCTGAGGTATAGAAGACATGGTCTTCACTGTAGGCAACATTTTCCGTATGTTCTGATTCATGTGAAGTAATAGTACAAATATATTCCTAGAACTTCAGTTATCTAAGGAAGATTACTTCCATCTAAATAGAATTTAAAATGTCAATTTCCATTTAATTGAGGTAACATTTATTTTTTAGTTCATAAGTTAATTTAAGGTGCCTTTATACATCTTTCTTTTTAAATGCACTCAGATGTTTGCTATTGTATTTGCATTTTTACCCAAAGAATAGCAAAGAGATTGATGAAAATCTTTCTTTCTAATCTGGTGGTGCAGATGTAGGCAGTGTTACAGTTATTTTTAAAGTAGCTTTATTAGAAGTACATTTCTATTCTCTATTTTATATTAATCACCACCTTTCCAATGACTATTAGGTTGATCAAGAAAGACTAAAAAAATATTCAAATGGATTGTTGTCTTTTATAACATTATTATGATAGAATATAATGTAATATATTTTAATATCTGGTATTGTGATGAGAAGAACATTCATGACTTACTATTCTATAAGATATTGCACATTTTCAGCTATTTTTCTTTTAATAAGTGTTATAACTAGAGAAGTAATTAAAGAGATATTCTACAATTACTAGTCATTTTTAAGTATGTTACCACAGATACTGATTATGATGGATATCACATTAATTATGATGAATTAATAAACCATGGTAAAACTATGTAATTGATTCTGAAGAATCTAAGTAGTTTGGTAAATGATTCAGAATTTGGCTTTGTTAATTGTATCTTGAGGCTATTTGATAGCTTTATAAAGGTTGCAGGAATTTTTGAAGATGTAATCTTTTTAATTCATTTTTTATGACTGATATGAACTTTAAATTTTTGTCTTTTCAAGTTGAGCTAGGATTTTATTTTTATCCCAATGTTAAAGAAATATATAAGTAGGGAAAAATGTATTGCCAAATCAGAGGTCTTAACTACTATTTGAATAATAATATAATTCACAGCTACATTGTTCTGTATAGACTTAGTTTGATATAGATAATGAGGGAATGGAAGGCTCAGAAAATGAGTCCATATGCACTGAAATTAGCTTGGCATTTGAAGGCATACATTCAGAAAGCAAAGGAAGCATATTAATAAAAAAGAAAAAAATCAAGTAGACTTTAGACTTGAGTAGGCAGACACTTTTTGTCTTCAAACAGTGACAATATAAATTAGCCTGGTTTATAACAAGCCTGGTTAAAATGAATCTTACTCTAGTCATTAATTGTTAATATTGAAGTGGTGTAGGATTCACTGAAACTGGTTGGAAGTTCATGCTTGCAGTTTTGTAGACCTGAAAAATAAAGGGGTTACAAGTTTTGTTACAGATGTAGGGATTTTTTAAGCTTTTTACAAGTTCAGAAATATTCCATATGGAGTAAATGTAAAATATAGCCAGGTAGTCATTGCTGTCATTCTTTAAAGCTGACCTGAGACAGTAAAGGAATTTGTGCAATTTATGTTATGTCCACAGTCATCAAAGGTATGAAAAAGGTGTGAATAATTTTTATCTCTATATATATGACTTGCAGTTTGTTTCTTCTGTTTTCTATCTAAGGAACACATGGGAAAGAAAAGAATGAGAATGGCCTCAAAAAAATTTGCTGTGATATGATAGCCTAAGGAAAAAATCAGAAGCATAAGCAGAAATCTTAGTGTTGTTAGGGTAGTGAAGACAAGTACTTCATGTACAACAGTGTCGCATTAAATGGAATGTTTTCTGAACAAACATCGTTCAGAAATCTAGAAATTCCATTTATTATCCCTGTAGCTCAATTTCTGAAGGAGACTTTGTTGCTGCAGTGTTAAGTACTGGAATGCCTAAATATTGGGTACCAACCATTAAAAAAAGATACCTAGGTTGCTTAAATGTTTAATGCAAAAGGCTAAGTACCACAAAATGGAGATCCATAGAAGCCATCATACTGAGTGACAGTCCTCATAAAGTAGACAATGTCGGCTAGGTGGAGGAAAAGCAATGCCTTTCTTCAAACCTTGCTTTTCTTCATATGTATTCCTGGAAGTACCTTTATCTGCTTGGGAGACACAGGCAACTGTGTTCATCACTGTATCTCTTTAAAGAAGTTAAACATTCACATCTGTTGTAATACCTTTGCATATGCCCTGTGCAAAAGGCCTGATTGCAAAGGTCTGGCTTCTCTTTGCTTTTTGCAGTTAGCTTTGTGGTCAGAGCATTTGTGCTGTGGACTGCATTTCTCCTTTGCCTGTGGAGGGGAAGGTCTTACCTACTTCGGGGTCTACAGACTAGTCTGTGGAGGAGAAAGAGCATGAAAGTGTCACAGTTACTTCATCTTCCAAGAACAATTAAGCCAAAGGCAAAGGGGTACAAAAAAAATTAACTTTCCTTACACAGAAAAAAAAGTCTGAATTCCAGGGTTCACTTTTAAGTTTGTGTCACACTTTGGATAAAATATGTAAAAAACCTTTAAATGGCAAACAGTAACTTGTAAAAATCATGTTTTTTCTGTTCTATAAAGTAAGCCTTATTTATGCCACAGGCTGCCCTGTAGCTCTCTGTAACTATACATAATATTGTGGCTTTGGCTGGAGATTCCAAACCTACAAGTTTGCAAATTAAGGGCAGTAATTAACTTGGATGTGTGTGTACCTACCTTTTTAATTCAGCAGCCTAGCATATCATTCTTAGTGCCTGATTTCAGCTTGTATAGATAATAATTTTACAAATACTGTGATAGACCAAAACTATTAATAGCTAGGTTTTTGTACTACCGTGCATGTGTATGAACAGTTCATTAGACCTTTTTCATATTGAACACACTATGAAGAACATAGCTTGAGTATGTGCGGGGTTAACAAGTGGTAGCTGTTGTGGAACATGAAGTTCTTAATTACTTGCAAGTTAAGTTCCCAGGGTTATAGTGATCCTGTAGAACAGGAGCTGAATATATCAAATGCAAGTTAGACAGCATTCACCAAACTGTCAATCTTAATTACTGTTTTCAAGATTAGCAAAAAATGTATTAACACTTCAAAAGCGTGTGGCAAAATGACCCACGATTTATTCCCTTATTTCAAACATTGGGTTTGCAGATGCAGGCAGGCATGTCAGGACCATGAAATTTGTGAGCTTCACTGAAAGATATGTTACACTTGATAGGTCTGTAACAAATAGCAGGAAGAGACTGTATACTGCTTGCTACTGAATGCTGTGCAAGCTCCCTAAAAGCTTGTCTTGGAAAAAGATGTATGTTGAAGCATCATTCAAACAGTTTACTGATCAGGTGTTTGAGAGGTGGGTATGCATGCATGTGTGTTGTGATCTCCCACCTCACCAAGTGCAGGACTTAACTGAATCAGCATTTTAAGCTGGGATTTTTAAAATTCTGCTTCCGGTGGTCTTTGACTTGATTTCCATTGCCAGTCATAGGCAGTTTTAAGCTCTTGACATGCTGCTTATGCTGTGGAATGTCAGAGCACAATACAGTAACACACTGAAATTTTATTGAAATAATAAATGCAATAGTAATAAAATAGGTGCTTGTCCTGTTTTGTATGCTATTTCCATCATTCACATATATGTTTTCTCTTTATATAAAGTGCCTGTATCATAAATTAAATGCTGGAAGAAAATGTCTCTTAAGAAATATCTCTTAATAAAAGAGAATTCTGCATCCTCATATATATTTGTGCACACACTCTTAATGAGTAACCGTATTAAACTTAGTTTATCCATATAGATATGGCCATTTGTTATGACAAGATAGTTTACACATGACACTAGCATTTCTCTTAAGCATAATGCAAGCCTTCCATGCCGAAAATACAACACTGTTGTAAGGAAGGAAGTAAAAGCAGCTGAAAAGGGATTGGTTGGAGCTGGGGTGGAAAAGCCTTTCTCCCGTTGCATAACAAGGAGTGTACCCTGCACGTCATCTTTTTTTTAATTTTTTTTATTTTTATTTTCTTATTTTTTCTCCCCTCCTCCTTAGCCATCCCATTAGTAAATCCAGCACTGCTCTTGTATAATCTGAAGTTGCATTATTCCTAGAGTAGTTATGGGACTAATGTAGAAGAGGGCAACTATGTTAGTGACACTGGTTTTCTAAAGTTCATTATAAAGTGGCAATTGTTGGAAATACACCACTGGTAGTAGCAGCTAACAGATTTACAGGCAAAGCTACCTGAAAGATGCTTTCCCACCACAGTATATATTAGTCTCCTATGTGGTGTTTGTGTCAGCTGTTTCTGAATGTACAGTCCAGTGCCTGTATTTGTAAAAATCTCATTTTGTGTGGAAGTATGTACATAGATGATGTGTGGTCATAAAATCACAAGTGAATAAGGTAAAACCACCTCTGAATTAAAATACTATGTGATGTTTGCTCCTCATTATACTTAAGTCTGAAACCATCCACTTTAAGTGCTCTGCCTGTTAAAGTGAGTTCATAATACCACTGTTCCGTATTTTTATCATGTATCTATAGATTTTAGGGAAGTAAACAATATTTATTATTTTTTATGATAGAAATCAGAAAATGTAGTCAATACAAGGCAGTTGCATTTATAGAATCATAGAATCATTTTGGTTGGAAAAGACCTTTGGGATCATTGAGTCCAACCCTTAACCTAGCACTGCCAAGCCCACCACTAAACCATGTCCCTAAGTACCACATCTACATGTCTTTTACATACCTCCAGGGATGGGGACTCAACTACTTCCCCGGGCAGACTGTTCCAATGCTTGACAACCCTTTCAGTAAAGAAATTTTTTCTAATGTCCAATTTAAACCATCCCTGGTGCAACTTGAGGCCACTGCCTCTTGTCTTCTTGTAGTATTTTTAGAAGTTGAAATAATACAAGTGTCAGTGAATGTTAGTTTGTATGGCCAGTAAATATTGTCAAGGCCCTATTATCAAAGACAGTGTCTTATAGTTTTTATCCTTTCACCTTTGTAGTCTTTTGTATTCTCTTTATTCACTTACTTAAAGTCACATTTAGTGAAACCCTGAATTTTATCTATGACTAGGTAAATTTGAATAATAAAATAGAAAAATAGAATCAGTGAATAAAGATGGGTTTAAGAATTATTCTGAAATACTCTGCAGAATTTCTTATTTATTAAATGAACCAGAGTTAGGCCATCCTATTAATTTTAATACCATTGTGAAATAGCTTTTATCATCTATCAAAATATCAACTCCTAAAACCACATACTTTCAGTTGTAACTAGCCTCGCCAGAAGGTTTTTATTTGTGAGAAGCACATCTGGGGTCAGGCACATGACCTGAGTCTCTTTGTAGACCTGGAAGCACAGTCTTTCCAGCTGCTCATAGTTTTTTCCCCTTTTACAAAAGTTACTAAGACAGACTGTGCATAACAATATCCATTCACACTTATCTTCAGGCTCAAATTCAGTCCATTTTTTATAGCTGAGTTATAAAGTATGAACATGCTTGGCATTTGCCACCTGGTAAAACATGGCATTGGGGGATAAAGGAAATTATTTAATGATATGGGAGAACTATTTTGGTATATTATATTTGACCACTTAAGTAATTCAAAAAGGCTCAGTGCAGATCATCATCTGGAATAAGTCATCATAACAAGTAGAAATCAAGGAAACTGAAAGTCTGTGCTTTGTGAGAGTGCAGCGTCTGTGTCTGCTAGTGCTGCTCAGCTGATAGTGCACAGTGGTACACAACATATTGTCATAAATTTCTTGAGCTATTAAGAAAGGAAAAGGAGTCACATCCTCTGTCATTTCCACTACGGCATCTGCTTTTTAGTTTCCTTCCTGCACCTGTCTGCTTATTGCTGCTTCTCAGCCACAGGAATAAGCAGTCGTCATGAGCACTTCACATCTGCAAGAAAGACAGGAAAATACATCTCCAACCTGCCACATTTAACTACTCAGGCCACTAACTTTAGTCTCCTTTACAACAGCCTTTACCCTTTGTCTCAAACTTCTCATTTAATAACTTCCACTGCAAATGCCACAGCAGACACAAAGTTCTTTTTCATCCAACTTAAACCTCACTGGTGGCTGTCTGCCACGGACAGCTACCTCATGTACTTTTGTTGTTTGCCTGGATTCATTAATGGATAGCATCAAAGAAAGTGGAGAATTTATTTTAAAGGAATGAATGTAAATTATTATTATGAAACAAAAGAATAAAAATAAAACACAGAAAATTGCATGTATGTCACAAACAATGCAGAAAGGATATAATTTTGGTGTTACTTTTTAGAACTGGGAGGACTTCAACTTTTGCAGGGAAGTAGAGGTTAGATTAAAACTGAAGTTTTGAATTTCTGAGTCATAATAATGTTTTTCATTCAACTTTTGGTTGATAGAAATGTGGAATCATTATATGCTGGAAAATATTTAACCAGAGTATTGAAAAAGTTTTATGGTGACAATCTGTCTTCATAATGGAGAGGGTGTTTCACCATTGCATTACCAATTGGGTAATTGAAGTATGGGTGTATTGTGAATGCATTATGAATACTTGATGGCTGTGAGAAATGCAGGTCACTTTCCTGTTTTATGTATTTATCTGCCATAAGGGGCTTGGAATATCACAAATCAACATTTAACAATAATTTATTTTATTTATTTATTTTTAAATAATGGGAAACGAGCATTCTCACAAATATAAGGGATTGAATTTCTGCAGTGGCACAGATTTATTTAGTTATTATCTGTACTTGGAGTCTAATTCTTCATTAACTAAAGATGCATAGTGAATGAGGGCAATGATTTTGGTGGGGCTGGGGAGGGAGGGGGAAAGAATGCCTATCTGAAGAAGCAGTAACCATATTCCTGGTTTCAGGCTAAGCTGATTCCTTACAGCAGGGATTTTGTCTACTTCTCTAATACTAAAAGGAAGGAGTGAAGGAAAGCAGGGCAGCTGGGTCCTACTTAAATGAAGGAGGCTCCCTTGAGTCTTGAGCTAGAAATAAGAGAACTACTGACAGTAACCCAAGGAAAGGTGGTTGTACTTCTTCCTTATTGGTTGTTCTCCAATGGCATATGTATTTAAAAATTGAGGTCTCCTGTGACATTTTTCCTGGTTTCTGTTTTCAAGAAGAATGGCTTGCCTCCTTTCAGGAGGCCGTTTCATAATGTAGATTTATATGCAGCTAGTATCTGCTTGCAGGGCTCTGTACTTGTAAGCTCTCTTTCCTGTATCCTCCAAGATACAAAAAATAAATTCAGACATCCAGTATGACAAAAAGCTCTGTTAGCAATGTCAGTGTGGAAAGTATACCAGTAACTTTCCAAGCCATTAAAATATGTCTATGTGTATCTAGGAGAACTGTGTGTTCATTTAAGTTAATCATCAGCTGTCCAAGAACAGCTGGAGCAAACTGCTCCTCTATGTGGGCGTACAGAGCTGAAAAAGCAGTGGATGCAGTATTTTTTGTGGATGGGAGAGAGCAGTCCAGCCAGCGTCGTTTCTCTGTTGCTGCATAGCAAGACTGTTTAGAGACAGAACAGGTCAAAGATGTGGGAAAAAAGTGTAACTTGTCAAGGAAGTGTGAAGGCTGTTAACTTGAGACAATGGTTGGTACAAGTACAATTAGTACTACAGCTATCACATGCCTGGTGTGACTGGGATGATCAAATCTCCTTCAAAAGTTTTCTCTGGGTTTTAGGAAGTGATGGGAACTTGAAATAGGCTTTATGAAAGGATCATCTATATGTTGAAATGAGTTTTGGAAAGGATAATGAGACTGATTTTAGGTACAAAAAAATGTGATACATTGCAGTAAATGTTAAATTTTGACATAATGAGAAGAAACAGTAAAAGGTCTTAGTTATGTTTCACAGACATCTTAAAAAGCATGCTTTATTTTAATCTATGAAAATAAAGTAGACAAAAAAAGATAAAGATAGTGTCTTGCTTTGATCAACGGAGGTTGTGCAGAACAGACAAAATACTCGGTATCTTAGATTCTGAGAGGTGTCTCACCTGTCAGAGGGAAGGTTTATTTTCTGTTATCAATTATTCGTTAGTCATGATTTGGAGATTTTGGATATTCTAGGGGAAATACAAACAGTACAAAGTGTTTTACTGTTGTGTGGTACAGGTTTCTTGGTCTCTTTCTGCCCTTTGCCATGGCAAGGGCTCTGAGGCCACCAGACCTTTATTGCTTTACTCTTACCCTGCCCCAGTCAAGTGTCTTCCAGTGGACTTTCTGGTCTGTACTTGAGTGATTTGACAGTTTTTATAGGTATTATCTGAATAATTTTCATTGTAATGGCACAGTTGTTTTATTTTGTATTGGGTTTGTGTGGCAAGGTTTTGGTAGCAGGGGGCTACAGTGGGGGAGCTCCTATGAGAAGCTGCTAGGAGCTTCCCCCATGTCTGCCAGAGCCAGTGCCAGCCCAGCTCCAGGATGGACCCGCTACTGGCCGAGGCTGAGCCCATCAGTGACAGTGGTAGCGCCTCTGGGATAACATATTTAAGAAGGGGGGAAAAACCTGTACAAGGGCAATTGCAGCCAGAGTGAGGAGTGAGACTATGTGAGAGGCACAGCCCTGCAGGTACCCAGGTCAGTGCAGAAGGAGGCAGGAGGGGATCCAGGTGCCGGAGCAGAGATTCCCCTGCAGCCCGTGGTGAAGCCCATGGTGAGGCAGGCTGTGCCCTGCAGCCCATGGAGGTGAATAGTGGAGCAGATCCCCACCTGCAGCTGTGGAGGACCCCACGCCAGAGCAGGTGGATGCCTGAAGGAGGCTCTGACCCTGAGAAGAACCCATGCTGGAGCTGTCCCCTGGCAATACCTGTGGCCCTGTGGAGAGAGGAGCCCAGGCTGGAGCAGGTTTGCTGGCAGGACCTGTGACCCTGTGGAAGGGACCCATGCTGGAGCAGTCTGTGAAGCACTGCAGCTATGGGAAGGCCTCACATTGGAGAAATTCATGGAGGACTGTTTCCTGTGGGAGGGACCCCAGACTGGAGCAGGGAAGGAGTGTGAGGAGGAAGGAGCAGCAGAAATAATGCGATGAACTGACTGCAACCCCCATTCCTTGTCCCCCTACACAGCTGTGGGGGGAGGAGGTAGAGCAAAAGTAAAGTTAAGCCCAGAAAGAAGGGAGGGGTGGAGGGAAGGTGTTTTTTAAGATTTGGTTTTATTCCTCATTACCCTGCTCTGATTTTATTTGTAATAAATAAAACAGATTTCCCCAAGTTGAGTCTGGTATGCCCATGAGGGGTAATTGGTGAGTGATCTGTCTGTCCTCTTGACCCACAAGACTTCTGCTATATTTTCTCTCCACTGCCCAGCTGAGGAGGGCAGCGATAGAGCGGCTTTGGTGGGCATCTGGCATCCAGCCAGGGTCAACCCACTAGATGTTTCAATAGGTTTATTACTAAACTGTCTCTTTCAGGGTGTTTTTGGGTTTTTTTTTGGTGTGTCGTGTGTCCCCCGTCACCCTCTTCCCCATGTTTCCCCCTCCCCCTCCCTTGTGAATGGCATCTCATTTGAAGCAAAATCATTAACCTTCCAGCTGACATTATGTATATATGTGGACATTAATGAAAGGGGTTTTATATCAAGGTCACTTACAAATACTTAATATAAAATTATAATTACAATTCTTAGCATAAACATGCTGTGTTCTTTGCTGACAGAGGATTTGAAGAAAGGTAGCTTTTAAATTATGTCAGTTATGACAATCTGAACAAATATGTGAACTAGTCATCTCCTTATACATTAGGTGTCTCAAGGGCTGTTGAAACGAAATCTGACATTTCTAAATTAAAAAAACAAAAAAAACCAAACTTGAAAGACAAAAGTAAATAAATTATCAAAATGCAAAACTAAGAGAAATCAGGTCTGCAAACCTGCTTTTTACTGAAAGCATGCTTGCTTGGGAGTTCTGCATAACTTGAGTAAAACATTTGCTAGCAAGTTTTTTAACTGGAATGGCTATATAAAATGGATATTCTGTCAGTAATGACACCACTTCTGTCTGGATTACCTGTCATTTTACCTCTAAAAATAAATATGCTGGAAAGCAAATGCCCCCATTAGTAGGACAAACCTGTAATTTTTTAATGTTAATTAAAACAAAAAGTTTACATTTATTTAAATTTTCTGCAGATAATATTCTATGGTATTTTAATATTTTTTCCAAAGTTTACTATCAGTCTATTGGTATTTGTAGCTGCTTAATCTCAGTCTTTATTTGGAAGTTCCATTTTTTTGGCTATCAGAGCTGTGTTGCACTGCTGAGCCCATTTAGTTGTTCATCCATGGAAAAGCATCTCATTTGCTGAAAGCTGTAAAATTTGAGAGAGAGAAGCTGAAAGTAAAATTGAGAGAATTTAGGGCAGAATATTGGTAGGCAGGTACTAGAAGTACTAGTGAGGGGTAAGAAAAACCAGGTAATTTTTAAGACTGGATACTGGACTGTGGGGAAAGGGGAGAATAGGAAAAGTTTGAAGTAAGTGTTTAGAAGACTGTGGAGGCTGAGAGGTGAGAAAGTGAGAAGAGATAAAGGATCAGTTGAACAGAATAATTAAAAAAAACACAAAACAAAAAAACCCTTTCTGAACAGTTTTAAGTGGTTCTGAGGGCATAGGACATAACTCTGATAAATTCTGGAAAAAATGGGGGAAGATAAAACATTTGTCATTAACTGAATTCAGTAAGAAGTTTCTTGCAAAATCATGAGATTTTTCGCTAATTGTTCATTAACTGAATGAGTTCTCTTTCACCTTTTTTTCTATGAAGAAAAAGCAAAAATAAGATTTTTTTAAAAGGGCTGAGAACTAGAAAACAGGTATTTCAGGAGGCTATGGAATCTTTATGCATGTTGGTTTCTCACCAATAGAGAGTGTGCTTGTAGCTTAGGTTAGATAATTAGGGGTCATAGATAAGAAAAATTCCAGTTGAGACTATTTTGAAGTGAACCAAAACAAAAGCCTTGCTGTTTATATGTTATTAGTAACATGCAAGAATCGTGGTGTGCACAAACTCTTCCTTCTCTAACCCTACTTCTACTTTTTTTTTTTTTCCTGTCAGCTACTAAACAAGAAAAAATATTTCTTCTGTATAGAAGCAATTTAGTATAGCACAGTGATCCCTTCTTATTGTTCTTTTTGTGTTTCTGAAGAGCTGCTTGACCAATTTGCCGGAGATCACACACTGGTAACTAGTGTTTTGTTTTTTGAGGCTACTAATGTTCTTAAAGATGCACAGATACATGGAACAGCAGATGAATCTGTGCTAGGCACACAGATGTCTTTGTGACTGAATTTTGCCTTATGGTGTCCAAAGAATGAGTTACATTACAAGTAGTTTGCTCTACAAATTTAACTTTAGCAGGAAACACCATTGTAAATGATACATTATGCAGGTTTATCTATGGAATGAGAATGAGTTTATAATGCGCATTGGGCTTAGTTTAATTTTGGTTTTTTTTAATCTTTTTTTTCCCTCTTTTTTTTTTTTAACATATAAAAGGAACTCTGAGACAGCAGTAATGGATCACTGAGCTGAACTGCTGTAACTAAAAGTCCTGATATTCTGATTATTTTTTTACCTGGTACTTCTACCTAACTGTCTTTTATAAAAGACTTTTATAGCAACCTGCTGAAACACTGAGCAGAGCCTTTAATTGCAGATACAATGGCTGGTAGTAGAGTGAAAAGCACACTTTTTGATCACAAACAGAACTTTTACCCTGCTGTTGCTATAATAAAATGGTTTTAAGTCTTTATAAAACTCTCTCTTGCATTTATGAGAGCCACGACTTTTGACAGTCCATCTCTAATTTTTTAAGTGCAGTTCCACAGCTTACTGATTTCTAAAGCATTCAATAACCAATTTTTAGAGAACCAGTTGTGTGAAGACTTGTTCAGTCTTACATATGGAACACTTCCTATATGCTTTTGCAATTTATAAGCAGAAAAGTAGTATTTTTTTCACTGAAGAACTAGACATTGTTTTTGTTTATTGACTATGTACTTTAGATATCTGTCCAATAATATACACGTAAGTTACATTGGACTGGTTTTGATAAGTTAGCATGATCAATCCTGCATATGTGAAATGTGGAAAAAAAGTTAAATGAAGCAGGATTTACTATTCCAGTAACAATGAAATGATACAACATTTTCTGATAGAAGAGTTCTTTATGAGTCTTCAGTGGAATGCAGAAATATATTTCTACTGAATAAGTGAAATGCCTAAGTACTCTTTAAAGTGCTACGTTTTATACAGTGATATGAATCTGCTGTTTTCCGCACCTCTATGAATATAATTTCCAGAATGGAAACATTTCTAAATCTAAGCCTTTGTTTACTCAGAGAAATGCAGCACTGCTTCAAGTCATATGAATTCTCTCACCTCTATTTCAAAGTACTTCCTTTATTTTTCCTTTTGAAACTTACTCAGGGAATGGTTTTAACTGCTGCTGTTTGCTATTCCTGTTTTTAAACTTTTGCACCTCAAGAGTGGCAGTTTTTCTGATTACTTTCCATTTCCTGAGAAGAAATAGACAGGGAGCTAAACCTGTATGTGAGATCCTGTTCTTCCTGGCATTTTCTCTTTAACTACCTGACAGCATTACTGTAAACTAATGGTTTTCATTTCCCTATTATTTATGTTATAGCTTATTTCTGTGTAAAGTCATGAGTGAAAATCATCTGAGTAGTATGGTCTTACTGTTTATAAGAGTAAACAACTGTATAGGGGATAGCAGATTAGATATCTACATAATTGTAGGGTACTAACTAGTCTGTCTGAAATATCTTCTGAGGATTAATCTGTTTGTCTTTCCACACAAACCCAATACATACATGAATAAATCTAATCTTGGACAAGAAGGATAAAGGTCTTAAAGTTGTCCCTAGGAGACCTTTGGTGGGAGTGCCTTTTCCTTCTTACTCTCGGTGAGCCACCATAAGTACTTACTTAAAGGGTTGTTAAATTGAGAGAAGAATCAGTAGACTTCACTTTATTGGGATTTTACTGCTGCTTTACCTGTTTTTTCACAGAAGTTAGGAGCAGATAAAAGGTGATTAGAGTATAGCACCCTTGTTCAAATCAAAGTGTTTTGTCCAGGAAAAGAGGAGCACTGTGGAGTGAGATGTTGCAGATCCTCAGCTTTTATTTCTACAATTTTAAGATCTGTAAAGGCTCAAAGGCTGAATTTTCTCATAAAAACTTTTGGGCTCTTAAAACATTTCTCTCCTTAGGACAGCATGATGTTTTTAACACTGAAAATTCATCTGGACAAACTTGCTGGGGTGGATCCCCCCCCCCCCCCCCCCCCCCCTTTCTTCTTAATGTGATATATACTCTGGTTTGCCATTTCTTAAAGAAACATTTGAGATTATTGCTTATTTGCAATGTCGATAATTTTTGTTAGCCTTTTGTTTTCTCATCGTGTAGTATCATCCTTCAGTATTATTGTTGTAACATTGGTTTCCTTATTTCTGTACTATTAGCTAAGTTGTTTAAAGCTAAAAAAAGTGTTCCAGTCTGAACAACCCTTGGATGTTTGAAATTCCTATACCAAGTTCAGGTTTTGCACTTGCCAACTGAGAAAGATTATGGAAGAAGCCTGTCTGGAGTCTGTCCTGTTCACTGATTACAGCATCTCAAGGTACCCAAGTGCTAAAGGGAATCTTCCAAGTGAATTTGTGCTAGAGTTCTTGCAGAATGCAATCAAGAAGCCTCTCGCTGCTTGTGTGTTCAGATTGCCTGCACCTAAACAAAAAAACCCCAAACAACAACAACAAAAAAATGCAAAGAGAAAATGTTATCTTCATATTGCTAATTAGTCGTATGTGCCTATACATGCCTGTCAGGAACTGGCAAAGAACTGATAATTGCTGGCTGAAACTCTTTAACTAATTCCTATTTAACAACCTGCTGACTGAAGGAACTTAAAGCATTGATTATGCAGACAGAGCATTTGTAATGAAAAAGAGGTAGCTCCTGAATAGGAGAAGTAGCACTTTTTATCTGGGCTTTCTTAGAAACCAGATAAAAGATTAACTTACTGTCTTCTACTATTGCATGCTAGTTTTCAGGATAATAATTTAAAATGTACTGGACCATTGACACTTCCTTTTGAGTAGTATTTAATGACTTGCTAAGTGACAGATAGACTGATGAGTTTGGAGGTGCAAAGTGTTGGTTATAAATGGCAATCAGAAATGAGGACAAAATTTGTGGCAAACAGTCTAGCCATTCAAGAAGTAGACTAAGCTCATTGTAGCCCAATCTAATTTCTCAGGACTGGCATAAATTCAGTATTTTTCTGACCTGAAAAGGGCAGCACGTTTTAATTAGCCAAGAAGAGGCAGGATCAGTACTCTGTTCAAATATAAACTGACTTAGACTTAAGTTCTGAAATAACAAACAACACGAACCCATTCAGTTCTGTTCAGTCCTGTTATTTTCATTTCTGTATATTTCATTTCAATTCCCTGCAGGAAGGAGGAAAAAAAAACCCAAACAAAAGTGTCTCTTTAACCCTAACAACCTTGTTTATTTGGCACTGATTTATTTCCTGTAAATTACTTGTCACTAGTTCTTCAGTGATAAAACACTTTGTAGGGCTGCAAACAAATTGAGGGGGGTGGGGGGAGAAGGAAAGAAAAAAGCTGAAATATCTACCCACTGCTCATACTGAGCTTAACTCCATCATTATAGTTTTATGTGAAAGATATGATATGAAAAGATACGAAAATAAACTTGGATTTCTGATCAACATTGGTTGGCAGTCCAGGTTATATAGGAACACATAGCATATTATGTCAGTCACAGAATGACTATGTTTGTTTTATCCTTTAGGAGGAGTTTGCAAGACATAGTTAGCTAAAGTACATGACTGTGTAACAAGATTGACTGTAGCAGAATTAAGGAAATGTTCCTCTTTAAATCACCAAAACAGTTTCTGTTGAATCATGGTTAATAAAGTTTTGGCAGTTCAGTTTCCTTCCTATAGATAGCCTTTCACACATATTGTAACTGTATCAGCATACAAATGACAATATTGATTAATTTAAATCAGCTGGTGATATCTCAGGATAGATATCTGAAGTTACTGTGGGTAAGAAATGTTAAGGGTAATTCATTCTATTAAGTCAGTACCTGTATATGGTACAGAATAGATGGTGGGGTGAGATACAGTGGTAAACTGTGTTCCCTGTAAGGGGGAATCTGCAGGCCACCTTCAATTACGTAGGTTTCCAGCTACTTTAAAGGAGCGCTGTGAAGCCTAGCGATTACTTTGACAGAAAGATGGACCAGCCTTTCCTCAAACCTGTGGACCCTTGCACAATGACTGTAGGAGAGTGTGAGGAACACTTTTGGACAAAACTAATTCAGAAATAAAGCACTAGTATATGTCAAATGGAAATATTATTTTTCTGAACTGTATTATAGTCTACCAAGAGTCAATAAAAATACTACTTTTTTCTTTTAAGCTAACTGTATTTCAGTTTAATAGCTGATTTTTAAAAATTATCGTATTTATGTACTTTTAATTTTTTTCCAGCACCAGGATTGCAGATTGCATTATAGGTCTGTTAATATAATTCTTAGAACATAGTACCTACAGAATTCAAACCTTAGGTAATGAAAATGCTGTACCATTACTGTAAATTATCAAAATTTCTTCTGTGCTCCTTAATACTTATCTTTCAATAGAATATATATAGAATGAGATTGGTTTGAATTAGTTGATAATATAGTTTGATATGCTGGAGTAAAATACATCCTGTGTTGCTCTTCTATTGGTTAGGTAAGCTTTTTTGTATATATCTAGTTGAAGTAAAAAAATAATCAGCTTCAACTATGAAATCCTTCATTTTCAGCACCACAAGTTATATAAAACCTTGCAGCTGAAGCAATCTAATTACATATTTGTAAAAGAAGAGGGTATCTTGTCAATTATTTGGAAACACTTGCATTAATTTCTTCAAGGGCTAGTACTTGCTGACACATTTTCTTATTTTCAGTAAAAGTCTGAACTGGAAACACCGAATGGAGTAAATTTAAACAAAGAATATATGGCTATATAAAGCTATATAATGAAAAAATATTTGCATTTTTTCCTGTTCTATTTCCTTTTTTTTTATTTCATATTTTTTTAATTGTAGATGTCATTAGCTTTGTAGCTAAATTAACTTTGTATTAATGAGACTTTTGGTTAAAAACTAGGTATGTAGTTTATCATTGTGGAAATATTACCAATTCATTACAAATTAAGTCAATTAAATAGATAATTTTATTTTTCTTTACCATGTGCTGTAAAATAAATGTGAATTTGAGGAAGCGAACTATAGTAGGCACTCTTAGAATCAGCGGAAAGATAGTAACATGAATATACTGAATTTCTGTTTATTGTTCATATTTATGTTTTTAATAACTTTATCAGAGAAGAAAGAAATTGATTACTTCTGTGTCTATGCTAAAAAACCCACATAATGTCAGTGTTAACAGATTTACAACTTTAGTTATCCCTCCCAGTGCAGTAAGATTTTTCTGTCTTGCACTTGTAGTGATGAGAACCGGGAAGGATGCATTGATTACTTTTATCAGATTCTAGAAGTCAAGACACTTGGTCACATCTTACCAACACAGTTTCTCTTGTGGTTTACAGACTGTCAGGTGCCAGCCACCCCTTGCCACCCCACTGTGACATGGATTCATGTAGCTCTGAGGAGTTCTATCAGGCTGTTCACCATGCAGAGCAAACCTTCAGAAAGATGGAGAGCTACCTGAAGCAACAGCAGCTCTGTGATGTTATCCTGATTGCTGGGAATCGCAAGATACCTGCTCATAGGTAGGACATAAGCAAAAGATACTGAAATTACAGAAGTAAATGTTTTGGCTATACTTACTTCTCAGGACAGTGCTTTCTGTGGCCTCATATGACTACTTCCTCGTGCTTTAAACACCACAAATGTGAGTGGCTGCAAAAGGTGGTATTTGAAGGTTGGGCCTTTGAAGGTAGGGGGGTTTTTTACACAGATTTCAAAAGTTCAAGTAGCACTCAGCTAGCAAACTTCTCATGAGTGTGCCAGACATTCCTCCCTGCTGTGGTGCTGTTCATATGTGAGAAGAATGGAAATTTCTGAAATGAGATGCTGTACAGCTACACTGAACACAGTGTCATTTTGCCAGCTTAGGATCATGATACTCTGATAAGTCTGTCATACAGAGGGTCTTAGATACTTATAGTAGAATAATACTGAACATTTGCTTCCCATGACCTGTACCTTTGAATGAACTGAAAAGTATCTTTATTATATTTAATGGTAATTATTAATATAAAAATGATAATGACATTATAATTTCTAAAATTCTACACAATTATCTGGTGTTAAGGCAGCCAGTATATATGAAACTGTGCTTGATTTTGGATTGTAATTAGAGCTTAAAGTAGTTACTCTTCATTAAGATTTTGGTCTTAGCTATAACCTTTGATTTGATGCATGCAAATAATAATCCAGTCCTAGGGTTTAGATTAAAATACAGGGAATGCTTATGAGTCTCCAGGTTAGCAAGTCTTTTTGCATTTGAAATCTACATAAGAATGCAAACTAAGGGTGACCTATTCCATACTTGTACCCTGGTTTCTCTGCTGTGGTACGAAATTCAGAGCAAGACTATGGCTCGCCAGCAGAAAAACAAAAAAACCAGCCAACGTATTTCTGAACTCATAAATGAACTTTCTGGTGTAGAGGAATGCTAGAAGGTCATCTTGGCAACTTGAGCCTTAGAAAGTTCCTTCTCCCTAAGTGAAGATGGACTCAGAGATCATTGTTTTTCTGTTGCACAGAAAATGTGACTATTCCATATTACGACTCCCATAATAATAGTTTAAAGGTGCAATAAGCAAGACTGCAAAGCCAACGCTATTGTTCAAATAGTAAAACCAGACAGAAACCTTAATTGATATATTTAAGTTGTCCTAATAGTTGTAATAAATGAGAAAATATCTCCACTTAACAAATGGCAACATTGATCTAGGCAGTTTGCAGCACACGTGAAGCAGTCCACTTAGTTTCAGATTTGTAGCTGTAATAAATGTAGAAATCTTTCCTCTCTTATTTCAGCATTTTTCATTCTAAAGACTTTGTTTCTACACTCCTGTCTTCTAAGAGCTGCTGTTTTTTGTGTTCCTCCCTTGCCTTCATATACTCAGGTTCCCAGATGTCAGCTAAGTCCCCAGTAATTTCTACTCACTGACTTGGCAACTGACACAACTTCTGTGTTCCAGGCTTTTTGCCTCTGTTAAATGGCACTTTATGCACCCCTAGTAGTTGTGTTTTGATGCCATTTTTATCTAAATGGCCAAGATGAGTATACTAAGTACAGAGGGAGTAATATTAAAAGTCAGTCCCTCTGTCCATCCATCTGCATTTACAGTATTCCAGATCTGCAAGATTTGCCTAAAGGTGCCTCCCATCAAAAAGAAAACCAGAGGGATAATAATCTAAGGCCTTCTTGTGTCCAATTTTACATCCCTATACATAACTGAAACTAAATAAAAACATTTTTTTTCAGAAATAATGAGAATTTTGTTGCTCCTTCATGACAGTTACTTGGCCTATTCTTGCTTTTCACACTTTTCAACACAGTTGAGGTAAAAAAAAAAATAAAAAATAAATAAATCAATGTCTGAATGTACATTCTTAAATTGATAGAAAAAATACTTACTAGATACATAGCAATATTCCACAATTGGTATCGTTTGCTCTGTTTAATATGAGTGATATAAAATATACAGTTTCTAGCAGTATATTTTTTGTCTTTTGAATATTTTAGTTAACTGCATAGTTTGTAGAGAAGGAGACAGAGGAAACTGTAAGGTTTTTTATTTTCTCAGTTCATTTCCCCCACTATTTTTAAGACAGCTGTTCATATTTGTGTGCCCACTTTTCAGT
This sequence comes from Falco cherrug, assembly GCF_023634085.1. NCBI lineage: Eukaryota > Metazoa > Chordata > Aves > Falconiformes > Falconidae > Falco > Falco cherrug. Next base: position 42,718,598 of record NC_073698.1, on the reverse strand, counting down.
AGTAAGTTTAATTTCACATTTTTCATTTCAGTTCTACAGTATATCTAAATTCTTCTGGAGCTGGAAGAATACCTTAATACAACAATTGACCTTGAAATAATAGCCAAAGTCTTACTTGGATTCTCTAATAAACTTTCAGACAACGTTACATTTATTTATTTACTTTGCTGTGGTCTGCAGTCAAAAGAATAAATCTCAAAGAACTGGCAAAACCAGCTGTTGAACTATGTAAAATTGAAAATTCTACAGAATAAACTAAAATTTTGGCTGACAAGGTAAAAGAAAGGGTGTTCTGAATTTCCTGGTTTTGTTGGGGTTTTTTGTTTGTTTGTTTTTAAATTGTGTTTATGTTGTTTTAGACAGATATGGCTGGAAAAGCACAAAGCTGTTTATTTTTACTGTGGCCATTATGATCCCAGAATATAACTTAATTTGGAAGAGACCTCCTAAAGTCTGATTCTGTGTCTTTATGATCAGACAGTCTGATATCCTCACTGTCTTTAGTGACCATATATGTGGCTTCTTGGCAAATTTGCTCCATGACTCTCTCAGTGAGGCAAACCAGTCTATAGTTACCCACATCTTTCTTCTGAGGATGGACATGGAAACTGACTTTTTTATTCTTCAGAAACCTCCTGCAATTATCATAATCTGGTAAAGATAAGGAAAGTGGCCTTTCAGTGATATCGTTGAGCTACCTCAACCATTGCTTCTTGAATGTATCTGCTCTGGTGTCAAGGACTTGTGTATGTCCAATTCTGTTAAGAGCAGCCTAGGTACATCTTCCTCTATTGTGAGTGCTACCTCACAGATCCTGCCACTAGGCACAGGGGCTTGAGAGGCCTGAAGAAGACCATGCTAAAAAAAAAAAAAAAAAAAAAAAAAAAGACTCAGGCACAGAATGCTTTATTGAACAGTGGACAAAATTTTTCCCATGTTCTTCTTTTGTTGCCAAGGTTAATTACAGAAGCCTTTCTTTTCCATCACATCCCTTGATGATTTCATCTGCACCTGACCTTTGGGCTTCCCTAATTCCATTTTTGCATGTTGGGGCAATGTCTCTGTATTTCTGCCAGGTCATTCATCCCTGCTTTCATCTTCTGTGTACTCCCTTCTTGCATTTGACTTTAATCAGGAGTCACTTCTGATGTCCAGGGTTGTAATTTGCTGTTCATTTTACTAACTTCTCTCAGGATCTGTTGTCTTAAATTTCCATTGTCTCATGGTCACTGCAACCAAGTTTGCCATCAGATTTCACAGGTCCTTTTATTTTTTTCCCCCAGATTTGTAATAAGCAGATCCAGAAAAGTGCCTCCTCTAAGAGTATTACAAAGTAGACTAGGTAATACTCATTTTTGCATTCCTGAGAACATAAAAAAAGCCTGCTTGCAAAGGCTTGCATGATCATATTTGTGGAGTTTTAAAATGCGATACTACATGACAAGTTTGGTAGAGCATTCCCTGTACAAAGTTTATAAAATCTTGTCCTAGATAAAATGAACTTACATTTTAAAAATCCAATTAAAACATATTATAAGCCATGGCTTATATTGAATATGCTACAAATTAATAAATACAAAATACTCAAAATTATTGCCTAAAAATTATGGTTCTTACATATTTTCTCTTCTTTTTAATATAAAAATTTTAAAAAAATTCAATAGATTCAATATGCTAAAATATAGTACAATAAGAATCACTTTCAGAAAACCAGGGCAAAACTTTGTGTATGTTTCAATTAAAAGTACAAAATTATATTTTTCTTCATTTTCCTCTGATTTAGAACAAATCAAAACAAAAACAATATCAAAAACCAATGAAAGAAAAGTGTTTTATGTAATAATGTAGTCTCGATGTCTCTATTTCTATAAAAGTAAAAATTCAGTTAAGAAATGCCAGTATACTGCATCGAATGAAGTGAAAGTCACCAAAAATCGTTACAGTGCCAGTGGCTCTTGTGCATCTCTCCAGATCCCTCCACAGTTCATTATCTCTGTGTCATTTCTGGTTTCATTCCTGACAGGACTTGCTCTTTTTCCCCCCTCTTCTGCAATCACATATTTTGATTCTGTCTTTTGATGATCTATTTAAAAAACTTCCTCTGGAGGAGGAGTTACTGCTGTGCCATAAGATATCTAAAAGCTGGTACTTTTATAGAAAGAATGTCAGGTAAGCTCTGGTCATAGCCTGAATGCTGCCAAGTTAATTTTGGTAATTGGTGTTGGTTTTTTTGGGTTTGAGTTCTTGTTGTTTTTTGATTTTTAGTTGGTTTTCTTTATTTTTTACCTTTTTAATTCTCACAAAAAAATTAGGAGAAAATCAAATTAGAAGGAAGATCATACAACGTAATCACTGAGCTCTGCTTCCCCATTTGGAGATGCCATGCCAAACTCTCAGCCTTATTATAGCTGCCTTTCACTGTTTGGGTGACTCAAACAACTTTAAAGTTACAATGTGTTTATGCTTTTTGTTGGCTCCTGAACATCGCATTTGTCTAATCTCATCTTCCATTAAACAGCTTACAGGTGTAGTCTTTCACATGAAGGAATAGCAAAAGGAAGTACAAGCCAACTAAGTATTGTAATGATGAGCAAGTAACCAAAAATGGTACTGGGAAAGTAGGAAAACAGTTGTAGAAGGCATTTTAGAGGGGAAAGTAGCTGACATTTAAATAAATTTGAAAAATTAAGTAAACCTCTTTTTTTTTGTTACTTTGCTGTAACATATATAGGTAACAATAAAATATAAAAATGTAAAATACCTTAAAGAGAGGGAAATGCTAAAATAAAAATTTCCCTTTCATTCTGTTAAATGTTACACTATTAACAGTCCAACCTAATTTTAAAGCATTATGAACGTGCCAGTTTGTAGTTTTTCCATTCACTCTGGAGATATATGCTGTATGTATTTTTCTCATTTTCTGTACCTCTTATTTAGAGTAGAAAGTCTTTCAGACAAGAAACATATGGTAACTTGGCAGTGCCTGAAATAGAAGGAACTCGGGTATTGCTGTTACAAAACAAATGAATAAAAACAGCCCACTGTAATTGACACTTCCTTCTTCTATCCAGGTTACAATCAGCCACATGCAGTTGTATCTAAAAATCTAACTAGACTGCAGCTGGTGTCACCTGTAACAAAAAAACACTGGGATGTAAAAGGTATTCAGGATTATAGTGACATGATCAGAGCACCAATTATTTCCAAGGTATAAGAAAATTCTTAAGCAATAATTAATAATCATGAATTTTAGCATGAAATTAAAAATACATATTTGCCATAAATAATTTGGTTGTTTTGAGTGAAGGCAACTCACTTATATTGCACTGTTTTTAAATATTACATTTGAAATGGGGTATTCTTCAGCTGCTGAATAAACATCAAACATGCTGTAAAGGAAACAGCGAAAGTCAATGCAGATGATAGACAGACCTCTAAGATTTGCACTGGAGAGTTCATTAGAATTTCCAGCTGGGATTGTTATAGGCAGCTTTAAAGTCAGACTAAGGTTTAAGCCATGTTAGATTCTGACTAGGAATGGTGCACAAAGCAATACAGGAACTCCGTGCTGGGGGCGGGGGGGGGGGGGGGGGGGAGAAGAAAAGTGATAAAAGCATAGAATTTAACTATCCCTGTTCAGTTAAAATGTTTGCTTATAACAGAGACTGAATTACAATAAAACAGAAAATTCAGTAAAAACAGAAAAAGCAAAAAATGTACAAGAGTTACATCCTCAACTTGCAATTCTGACTTTCATTGTGCTTGGTGAGAACCCAACTGTGAATGAAAAGAAACCAAGAAATCTACTTTTGTTGTTGTTTTAATATTGTCAGGTATAGTTGAGTTTATAATGAGAAATCTGAGTTCTTTATTTTCTCTTTCCTCTTAATAATAAAGAAACATAGGCATTTGTGTTACTGATACTCAAGGTAAGGGTTAGGGGGGGACTTTTACCATGGTGGAAAAGGTAGCATAGAATGGTTAGACAATTAGCACTTACATATAAAACAAAGAAATACTGTAAAATGGCTACACTAATCTTTCTACAAGTGTTTGGGTGAAAAATTTCTTTCCACACAAAATTAAAATTTTTCATCATAAATACTGAAATGAATTCAACTGAAGCCTTTTTTTTTTTAATGCTTAACTCTGAAGTAGTGCAGCTTTTATTTATTATTATCCTAGTAAATTTATGAAAACTCTTTCAACAAACTTTATGTTCTCTCCTGTGGTTCTCTAAGGAGAGGGACCATTTCTTTCAATGTATTGTGAATACTACTGTAGAGACATGAAGTTTAAGAAGAAAACCAATATCAATTAAGTGAAAAGAATGAAGGGATGATGTTAAGCTGAAAGGAGAGATGAAAAGACAAAGAACTAGGCAGAGCAGGAAATACAGTTTAAAGACAGGGGGTGAAAGAATGAAAATGCACACCATACAGTCCTCAGATTCAGCTTGTTTTCTTGCATTAGTCTGTAACAGATGCTGGCGGAAAGCACGCAGTATAAGCAGTACAGCTGCCCTATTTTCATTCCCAGATATCTGTAATTAAGGTTTGAGGAACTTCCCGTGACAAACATTGCATCTAAACTGTGGTGTTAAACACAACCTACTGATCATGAGTTTAAAAACAAATTATTCAAGTAGTATAGCTGGGTCAGAACAACAATACCACAAGCTCCTGCTATCAGAGGGAAAGCAGCAAGGCAATTTAGATAAGCTTTCAATATTAACCTTGATTGATAATTTTTTTGTTTGTTTGTTTGCTTTTAAGATAAACAGTATTTCCTGATACTGAGAATGTCATTAGTATTTTCACAGGAATTTCTGTGATTTCCACAAGGAACTCTTTGTGAGTTATCTGTACCTTTCGAAGCCATAAAACATCTTAAGTTCACATAGTTGAGTATATTCCAGTTAAAGATTTTGCACATGCAAAAATGGGCCTTGAGTTTTGAAGACCGTTTCTGAGAATATGAAGTTGGTTATTCAGTTGAGTTCTGGTTTGGAAAGGGCCATGTGTCTAATCTCATTGTAATCAATGGAGACCTGTAGCTTAAGTTACTTAACCCCTCTGTCTGATTGTAGTGTGTTGACCTTGACTAGTTGGCAGTTGTCCACCAAGCCATTCTATCACTTTGCCTCCTCATCAGAACAAGGGGATGGAATTAAAATATGGAAAAGTTCATGGGTTGAGACAAAGATAGGGAGATTGCTTACCAGTTGCCATCATGTGCAAACCAGACTTGACTTAGGGGAAATGAATTTAATATAATACTAGTTAATACAGAGTAGGATAATTAGAAATTAAACCAAAACCACCTTCCCCCTACCTATCCCTTCTCCTCAGGTTCAGCTTCACTTCTGACTCTTATGTCTCCTCTCCATGAGTGGTGCAGGGGGAAGAGGAATGGGGGTTGTGGTCAGTTCATCACATGTTGTCTCTGCCACTCCTTCTCCTCACACTTTTCCCCCAATCCAGCATGGGGTCTTTCCCACAGAAGACAGTCCTTCACTAACTTCTACAGTGTGGGCTTATCCCATGAGCTGTAGTACTTCACGAACTGCTCCAGTGTGGGTCTTTTCCACAGGGGGCAGTCCATCAGGAATGGACTGTTTCAGCATGACTTCTGTGGGCCACAGGTCCAGGCAGAAAACCTGCTCCTGCATGGGCTCCTCTCCATGGGCCACACCTCCTCTCAGGAGCCTGCTCCAGCATGTGATCTACACTGGCTGCAGGTTCTTTCAGGGCACATCCACCAACTGCAGCATAGGATCCTCCACAGGCTGCAGGGTGGATATCTCCTCCAGTGTGGTCTCCTTTCCTCCTCTGTTCCAGGAGCTGCAAGGGGACAGCCTGCTTCAGCCTGGTCTGAATCTCTGCTCCAGTGTGCCTGGAGCACCTCTTCTCCCCTCTTCTTCTCTTACCTTGGTGTCTGCAGGGCTGTTTCTCTCACATTTTCTCATTCCTCTCTCACAGCTACTGTTGCATAACATTACCTTTTATTAAATATTCTCCAAGAGTTACAGGAAACAGGGTTTCATCAGGCTGGAGGGCAGTCACCAGTGGGGTTCTCCAGGGCTCAGTTTTAGGGACAGCGCTCTTTAATGTTTTTATAAATTATCTGGATGCAGAAGTCAAATGTATATTAAGTAAGGTTGCTGATGATACTAAATTAAGAGGAGCTGTGGACTCCCTCAAGGGTAGAGAGGCCTTACAGAGAGTTCTGGATAAACCATAGAGCTGGTCAATCACCAGCTGTATGACACTGAACAAGAGCAAGTGCTGGATTCTCCACCTAGGATGGGATGATGCTAGTTATATATACAAATTCAGGAATGACATCTGGACACCAGCTCTGTTTAAGGAGATCAGGGGTTTGGTTTGATGGCAAGCTGAGTATGAGTCAGCAGCGTGCCCTGGCAGCCACAAGGGCCAACAGTGTCCTGCAGTGCATCAAGCACAGCACAGGTAGCTGGTCAAGGGAGGTGACTGTCCCATCCTCCACTGCACTAATGAGGCCCCACCTCAAGTACTGTGTGTAGTTTTGGGTGCCTCAGTGTAAGGACATCACACTGTTAGAGTGTGCCCAGAGGAGGGTGACCAAGACGGTGAAAGGCCTTGAGCGCAAGACTTAGGAGGAGCAGCTGCTGGTCACTTGTCTTGTTCAGCTTAGAGAAGAGAAGGCTGAGGGGTGCCCTCATCTCAGTCTGCAGCTTCCTCAAGGCAGGGCCATTGAGGTGACCATCGACAGGACACAAGGAAACAGAATGAAGCTGTATCAGGGGAAGTTCAGACTCAATGATCCCTTTGAGTCCTTTCCAACTTGAGATTTCTATGATTCTATTAAACTATGGTACTAATGCTGTTACTTTATGGAGTGGAAGTAAGTGCAGTAGCTGGAATGGACATTGAAGAGTGAAAGAAAGAAGGATGAGGTGTCTTAAGAAGAAAGGAAAAAGCAACATTCAGCTGCCTAATCTCTCCTGAGATGCCTTGGAGTACCCTGCCTGGCTTTTGTCATTTGGTCCAGAAGGTTGCAAGGTTTTTATAGGTCTGCACCAGGCCTATACTGATGAATCAGATACTCCATAATATCTTTAGGGCACTGATTCCCCTTTCAAACTGAATTAAAAAAAAAAAAAAAAAGGAGAGAAAAAAAAAAAGGGAGAGGGTATAGGCTAAATGAAATAGAATATAAAAATGAAACAAGAAGCAAACAAAATCAGGTAGATGATGGAATGACAAACAAGGCCATAAAAGAGTAACTTGGGTCAGGAAGACTTGACAGCCTGCTATCAAAAAAGGGGTTGAAGATCACACACAGGGATTTGACCAAACTGAGCTCTTTGGAGATATGAGTTGTGAAGGTAAATTAATAATGATGCTGGTTTGTATAATTTTGTGAATAAGTTCTAGAATGAAAGAACAGGATGACAAAAAGAACGTAAAAAAATCTAGATAGTTAGGCAGTCACTTATGCTAATGACTTCACAGATCTATCCCTGTACTTTCATCAAGCTTAATCTCTGTGTTTCTGACATTTCTCCTGATAGTTCAAAGGAGCTAAAATTGAACTTTTCCTTCTACCAGCTTTTTTTTCACTTTTCCTTGTGGAGCTACATAAAGTAATTAAGCCCACAAACAGAGGATCACAGTTCATTGTGTTGTCTTTCTACATTCAAATATATATGCCATGTCTGAATATGTGGGTTTTCTTCTGGAGAAAAATACTGAGCTTTGCTTTGTATTTGTGTCACAATGGATCTTCATCAGCTGTTCTCTTTATCACTGTGACATTTTGCCTGTCCTGCCTGCTCCCAAATGTTCAGAAGTTGCTTGTATCCATATTGTCTCCTCTCTCTTTTTTTGATATTTTTTTAATTAATCTTTCTATTGGTTCAAAACAGCATAGAGTTCAAAATATTGGCTGCTGTAGCAGATACCTTCAAAACCGTCACAAGGACACAAACTGACACTGGCTATTGGCTGCTGTAGCAGACACCTTCAAAACTGTCACAAGGACACAAACTGACACTGGCAAAGTGTTTTGGACAATGGACTTTGTTATTAAGTCTGGCAGCTGTGATATGTGCATTATTTGTGGTATCTGGAAAAATAAAGCTATGGTAGACATTGCGTATTGTGGAAATGATGATGTCCGATTTGTGTAAGGTTCTTAAAAACATGGCAATTTAAGAGATATAATGAGAAGTACAATTGTGTGTTTGTACTATAGAAGAGATAAAGAGCCACTTAATGTATTTACACTTAAATGCCTGGGAGACAGGGAAAGAATTAAAAGGACATGAAACAAGAAAGAGGAGAATGTAAACTCCAAAGTCATGGCCCTCAGGACAAAGAGGGAACATTGTTTAGATGGTGTAGGTTACTGGTGTCACTTATACTTGTAGCTATGTGTTGCATAAGACATTAAAATGGAAGAAAAACATGTTTTGAGTAAAAACAGAAAGGAAACTTTCATTTTTCAGGCTTAATCGATTCTTTTTAAAGTTCCATCTGCCTGTCTATGGATTTGGGGAGGGAAATTTAGAAATTTTCATTTGTTTGTTTTTTTGATTTCTTGTTTGGGGATTTATTATTATTATTGTTATTATGTAGTTGTTCTAGATAAAATTGCCTTTGCAAATAGGTTAGTTTATAAATACTGCTCAGATGGTGAGGGGGAAAAAATTATCATCTAGTTCCGTTCCATTTTTCTCCAAAATGAGATAAGCACACAGGACAGACTGTCAATATTAACAGTTACGATGGAATTTATAAGAAAATTCTCATTGATTTAACTGTTATATACTCACTGACTGTTTCTTTACCCAATAAGTGTGAATTTCTAATATGTTAATGAGTTAATCTGATGCTGCTGAACTATTATCAAGATGATTGCACTGTGATAATGGTTCTGAGTGGATGCAGAATCCCAAATTAAGATTATCTCCTGTTTGTTAACTGCACAGGAAGAGCTTTCATTTACGAAGCCTGGGGAAAAAAAGGAAATATTTAGAATTTTCCTATGTGACTTCTGGCAGATTTTTTATTTCCTTTTTTATCTGCAAAATATGTATTTTTTCAATTTGACAGATACAAATGTCAAAGTGCACATATATAGCTATACACTCATATATATGCATTCATAAATATAAGAACTTAAGTCTTCAATTTTAAGCTCTGAATTCTGAAAGAAAGAATTTTTCAATTAACAGTGGAATGATTCACACAAAGCATGTTTTTGAGAAGGCAGTTGAATGTATGGTAATGTTGAACTCTAGTTGCTTTTGTGTACTGTTCAGATGACGGATACATAATCTGAGGTTTTTGTTACTACTAATTGGGTTCTGTTAGTCACTTAAAGCCTAGAGGTACATAGATTCATCAAGTAAAGTTTTTCTACAAAGTTAGAACTGACAGTTCATTAGTTTTTCTTTCTAATTGTGGTTCAATCTTCAGTACTGTCATGGCTTGCAATGGGATAGCGTATATTAGATATACAACGTTTCCTTTTGTGCCCTAAGATTGCACATTTTCCTTTGCCTGTTGACTGTTAAAAAGTAAATGGATTCTGTTTTGAAGGATCAAGTAATGGCAATGTAGAAAATTGAAGTAACTGACAATTTGTTGGCAAGCAAGTCTGAGACTAGAGGAAAACTCAGTTTCAAGAGGGAAAGGAGTTCATGAACAGATCAGACAATGGGAAGAATAGGCAATGATTGACTGCACATATTCTTCACAGGCAATAGAAAGGAGTAGCACATGCTTTATTAGTTCCCAATATTCTTATAGCAAAAGCAGGTTTTGAGTTCCACATCTTGAAGCATAAGTAACATAAACACTTCAACACCCATTGCTGAATTACGTCTTAGGGTCTTCCAAACCAGAGGTGGTACCTCCCTACTATTGAATGTATCGTACCTCCTCTGAATATATTGTTTCAGAGAGATTGAGTACAGTTTTGGTTTTGAGAGGAGGATAAACAAAATGTGAATCCTGGAGAGACTGCAAAAAGGAACATGGACACCGTTTTAACCTAATTGTTACTGTGTTGTCACTATGGAAATTCCTGCAGATGTCTCTGATCATCCAGTTAGTCCATGGAATCAAAAGTGGCTGCTGTAATTCACAAGAGGAGGAGGGAAAACAGTCTATGAACAATGTCTTTAGGTACAAACTGAAGGAAAAGCTTGCAATTTATAAGTGGTTGTAATGGTTTAACCCCAGCCAGCAACCGAGCACCACGCAGCAGTTTGCTCACTGCCCCTGACCCAGAGGGGTGGGAAGGAGAATCAGAAAAGAATGTAGAACTCTCAGTCACTTACCTAAATTACATCTCTGGTAGGTGTGAGACATTGAATCTCATACAAAATAGTTGTGGATTTCCCTTTTTGCTGTGACTTTTTTTTTTTTTTAAACAAGCATCTAATAACAGTGAAACAAGTCACTTATTTTTAAGTGGTCAGAAAAAAGTATTTGAAGGAGGGCTATAAGATTTTTAGTTATCTTTGTTGACTAAATACACGCTTGTGATACACAGTTGAGATAATAAATAAACAAACATAGAAGTAAATGTTCCTCAGTGGTGAATAAATAAATAAATAAATAGTGAATTAGGAGTCTCTGGTGGTAGGAACAAAGTATATTTCTAATTTCATCTTTTTGTAGCTGTCCTGTCTCGCTTGGTGGCAGAAGGGAGAGGTTTTTAATTCTTGGAGAAGCAACTAGGGATAACTACAGTTACTTGGAGACTTAGGGTAACACAACGGTCTTTACTGTTTTATTTACTTATTGCAGTTGGTACGTGGTGAAGAAAAGGTATTTGTAAACTTGAATTCTTAAATCTATAGCACGAGAAAACAGACTGATCTATAAACTTGAACTCTCAAAATTCAGATATAGGGCTATTGTACAAGCCAATAGGGAGGGAAAGAAGGAAAGAAGAAAAGAGAAAGTGTTCACCACCCCTGGGTCCCATGTTGTCTTCATCTGCAGGACCTGCGATCCTGTCTATGGATTGCAGGTAGTCCTTAGGCAGTGGGCACTTGTGTGTGCCCATGTGGGATGCATTTTTCTGTCTTTGGTCTCTGGCCAAACTGAGGCTGGCATTTAAGTATCAAGGCACATGCACATTAAGGCTTGTGGGAAGTTCTTGAAATGAGTCACGGGATAGTATCAGGGTCTGGGGTGTCTCCAGACTCCTGCCAGAATCCCCTTTGATTGACGTTATTCTCAATGCACAGGTGCTTTGCCTCAGACTGCATGACCTCTAGGCTAGGTTGTGGGCACAGAAAAGTGCCGCCTCACCTGTGCAGAGTGTACCTGCACCTTTCAGTTCTTAGTATGGCAAATGTTTAAGACATTCTGAGACTTATGGTCAGTTCTGAATAGTCCTTCACAGTAGCCATCTATTGGTTTTATTAATTACTTGAGTATAAATGTGAACTGATTATGAATTAGGATCTTTACTTCTAAAATTCATGATTGCTAGAGTTGAACAGAACATGAAAAGTCCTAAAACTACCACACCTAATTATTCATTGCCCATCATTTGAGCCAGAGTAAAAATCATAAATGTGTTCTCAAGCTGTGCAAGTTGCAGGTAAAATATAGTGGCTTAAAGCACTGTAAAGTTATGAAGCCAATTCAAACTGTCGTATTTTACTTTGCTATTGGGATGAGCTAAAAGAGCAAAAGCAATCAATTACCTTTTTTTTTCTTTTCTTGAACAAAATAGTTAACAGTATACAAATGGCTAAATATTGGAAACCTCTTGGTTTCCAAATTCTCCAGTTGTGATTCTTGTGCCTTTTTTCAATGTGTTTATATATATTATGTTTTCAAATTAAGCCAGAAATGTGACCATCTTTTATGGAAGCCTGTGGTACACTATTTATAGTTGTACCACATTTCTAGCTCAAGATCATCTGTGAATATTTATTCCTAAAAAAATCATAATATTACTGTAGATGGTATTTAGAAGAATGCCTTAGCTTAAGGCCCCAGTAATGACTGGTACTTGCTGTGGCTTTAATTTATCTAAATGAGATCCCTAAACAGGCCATGCATGTTTTGTAAGTATTTTGGAATTATTTTCCTTTGGAAATGTTTCTTAACAAAAACATTGCATTACACCATTATTGTATTTTTTTTTAAAAGTCTACAGTAGCATGTTAAGCTACTAACAGTTTTACTGAAGGTTGAAGGATTGTGTAAAGTTACATGCTGTTAATAAAGTGTATAAAAAAATATGCTTTTAAGAACAATGAAGGGTACCTCTAGAGTATGAAATGTGTTTCACTAATAAGTTGTATTTTATATGAAGAGGTTATCATGTTAACAGTTGGGACATCTGCATGACTGGAAAACTATCAGAAAAACAGCTCTAATTTCTATGCCTGTTTTCTAGTCATATGCTAATCTACCACTTGGTTCATATCGCAGGACAAAAAACCAAATTAGAATTAAATGTCACGCTGTATTTTGCTGCCTACATGTATTAATAATATATTGCTTCTGGTAATTTCTAATTACTTAGAAAAGATGTTTTTTTAAAAAGTGTTTTTTATTAATATATGAAATTTCTAATACATATCACAATGTAAATAACACCAGTTTCTAACTTTTTTGCAGACTTGTCCTCAGTTCTGTCTCTGACTACTTTGCTGCCATGTTTACAAGTGATGTTTGTGAAGCCAAGCAAGAAGAGATCAAAATGGAAGGCATAGACCCCAATGCACTGTGGGATCTTGTTCAGTTTGCATATACAGGTATTGTACTGCATACATTATACAACCTATAGAGAAATATGTTAATAGTTTTGTTTGCTACATGGCAATGAATTGTATTTATTTTCTAAATATTTCTTCTTTTTAATCTCAGTCAATCAAAATGCTTATTTACCACTCCTAGGGCTGAATTCAGATTGTTATCTCTAGTCTCTGAACTGTTAATATGTCAAGCTTGGTAAGTACAAGAAGACAGTCCAGAAATTATTTTTTTTTGTTTGTTTTCAAATACTTAGAAAAGTGTGCATCATATGCATATGATTCCGATTACATGAGTTCCTTGAAGGAGCAGTTGTGTTTTTTTGAAGAATAGCTCTATATTCCTGACTCAGTCAAATTTCAGTTAAAAAGTTACATAAATCTTTTAAAATTCCAAATAATAAAACATTTTAGAACATTTTATTATGAGTTGGGTGTTGTCACTTTCATTTTCTGTTATAGGCTGTTACTCTGTTGAGTAATGTAAACTTATGAATAACTCATAACTCAGAGTTAATAACTCAGAACTTCCTTTTGACTAATTATTACATTTTAATGCATAATAGATTTGGGTTTTATCTTTCTAAAACAAGCTGTTTTGTACAATGTATGTCAAGTGCATTAATATGACAAAATACTAAAGTTACAAAACAAAGTAATTAAGAGAAGAAATGCCAATAATATTTGTAGTCTGAATTTGTCTCCCCTTGCCTATGAATCATGTAGAGTATAAAATATATGCTGTTTTCTATTCGTTTCCTTAAAGATATACTCATATCGTTTAAATTAAGTTATATCATGATGTTTCTGTTGAATATTTGATTTTAGCTTCAATTTTAAATGGATAGCCCATACCCTGCAGTTTTAACGCTTTCTAAATAGACATATATTAATTTGATCATAAGTTGCTGTTTGCTTTCACATATTTAATCAGGATATGTGCTGTTTATTTTATGAAATAATAACTTTACTGTCTTAATAGGAAACAGAAACTGTAAATAAACATAATTCAAGTTTAAAAATACTCTTTGTAAGAATCATGTTTGAGAAATTCAGATTCTAGGAATGTTAGACCATCTTCACTTAAATAGTACTCTACATGTTCAAAGGGTAGTGCCTTCTCCCTTCATCTGTGGTTTTGCTGTTCATGAATGTACATCATCCAGAGGGTTTCAAGCTAGGGATCCATGAAATGAAGAACATGTAAGTAGTTTCCATCAAGCATGAGAAGGTTACAATCTGGCTAGGTATGAGTGTAAAATTAATGGCACAGGAATACCAGGGCAAAATCAAGAATACCTTGCTGCAGAATAGCGAAAGACCTTACTGGTAATGTTAAATCATTCTGTAACAGGAAAGTAAAAGGAAGAGGAGGTAAAAGGAAGAGGAGGGACAGTGGTGTTCCCCTGGGAACAGAACTGTGGAAATACATAGGTACGGTGTAGTTCTTTTGCCTCAGTTTTCACTAAAAGATCACATGCGAACACATACCACAGTTAATATTAACAACAAAAGACAGAATGTAAGTGTAGATTAAGAAAAGAAAGAGATGCAGAAGGAAGCAAAACAATACCTAACTGTTTTCAATATGAATGAAGCTCCCAGAATTTTATTGGTTATCTCTGAGAACTTTGGAGACTGAATAACGTCCTGAAAAACAAATTCTTTCCACTTTCTGCAAAACATAAAGATTTTCAGCTGCTTTTCGCTCCTTGATTTGTCTATGTCTTGTAATGTACTGTGTTTATTATATGGGGTGGAAAACTTGGAGGTTTGTTCTTGGTGTTAGGTGAATAAGGACCAGCCTTCACAAATGAATGAAAAGTGTATACCTGAGGAGTGTAATTCCAGTGTTTTCTAATTTGCCTCATGTGAATTTGCATCTGTAATGTTCTTTCATATAAACTGTCACATAAAGCCCAAACTACCTTAAAAATGGCAACATTATGTGCTATTGTAATGCCACATTGAAGAACTGGAAACTTAAGTTGGTAACAAAGGTCTCTAATTTCTGTTACTTGCAGTGGTAAAACTAAAACATGATCTTTTTATTTCTAATCCATTTTGGAGACCAAATAAGACTTAAAAAATGTCTTCTTACATTTACACTTCAAAAGGAAATTTCACAAATACTTGCTGACAAGGTAAGAGTGATGAGATTCAAGAAATGTGAGTCCATTTTGTGTGCTAAATAAGAACATGTATTGGATACCATGGACCTTTCTGGTTTTGATTACTTGGTCTTGCATTTCTATTCCATCAGGTTCTTTGTCCTGACTTACTCTGCTTAATCTTGATGTATTCTCAGCTTGTGTCCTTATCTCTTGAAATTCATGTAGGATTATTTCTTACCATATCCCTTCTCTCTGCATCAGATGTTTTTATAAAACTCCTAAATTTTCTAGCTACAGTTATTCTACTAAATTAGTGCTAGGGAACAATTGCAGGCAATGGAAAACGATCATATATATTGATCCTGGCAGCATTAGTCAAATCCAACTAGCAATCTCTAACAAACGCTGGGTATAGCCTCAATAAGCAGGCTCCTCATGAACGTGGCCAGCCTTTTACAGAGGCCAAGAGCATTGAAAAGTGCTATGGGCAATCCAGTGATAACTCACAGGTGATCAGGGAATTCCTAGAACATGGTCCCAAACTTACTCAGTTTATTGAAATTAAACACAGTCTTTTTTCTTGGTTAATCATTCAGTTTTCCAATGTTCTTTGCCAAATCAAAACCTGTCCCCTCAAACCTTATTTTTATCCCCTTCCCTTTCATTCTGCCATCTCTCATGATTTATCTAGCTTCATAGTTTCTTATATCTTTTCTTGCCCTATCATTTGTTATTTAATCATAGAATCATTTGGGATGGTAAAGACCTTTAAGATCATCAAGTCCAACCATTAACCCAGGACTGCCAAGTCCATCACTAAACCATGTCCCTAAGCATGACATCTATGCATTTTTTAAACACCTCCAGGGACGTTGATTCCACCACCTCCCTGGGCAGCCTGTTCTAACGCTTGACCACCCTTTTGGTGAAAATTTTCCCCTAATATCCAGTCTAAACCGCCCCATGTGTAACTTGCAGCCATTTCCTCTTGTCCTATCGCTTGTTACTTGTGAGAAGAGACCAACAGCCACGTCGCTACAACCTCCTTTCAGGTATATGCAAAGAGCGATAAAGTCCCCCCTGAGCCTTCTTTCTCCAGGCTAAACAACCCCAGTACTTTCAGCTGCTCCTCATAAGACTTTGTCTCTAGATACTTCACCAGTTTCATTGCCCTTCTCTGGACACACTCCTGCACCTCAAGGTCTTGAGGTGAGAGGGGCTGTTAACGCAGTATTTGAGGTGCGGCCTCACCAGTGCCCAGTACAGGGGGACAATCACTTCCCTGGTCCTGCTGGCCACACTGTTTCAGATATAAGCTAGGATGCTCTTGGCTTTCTTGGCCACCTGGGCACACTGCTGCTTATGTTCAGCCATCTGTCAACCAGCACACACACTCCCCATTCCTTTCCCCCCAGACAGCTTTCCAGCCACTCTTCCCCAAGCCTGTAGCATTGTGGGGGGTTGTTGTGACCCAAGTGCAGGACCTGACAGTTCTTGTTGACCATCATACAAGTGGCCTCGGCCAATTGACCCAGCCTGTCTAGATCTCTCTGTACACCCTTCCTACCTTCAAGCAGATCAACATTACCCCCGACCCACCCCCAACTTGGTGTTTGCAAACTTACTGAGGGCACACTCAATCCCCTCATCCAGATCATTGATAAATGTCTTAAAGAGCATTGGCCCCAGTACTGAGCCCTGGGGAACACCACTTGTGACTGTCTGCCAGCTGGATGTAACTATTTACTACCTCTCTTTGGGTTTGGCCATCCTTTTACCCAGCACAGAGTACAGCCATCCAAGCCATGAGCAGCCATTTTCTGCAGGAGGATGCTGTAGGAGATGGTTTCAAAGGCTTTACTGAAGTCCAGGTAGACAACATTCATAGCTTTTCCCTCATCCACTAGGCAGGTCATCTTGTCGTAGGAGATCAGATTTCTCAAGCAGGACCTGCCTTTCATTTACCACCAGTCTAGTTCATGTCCCATTTTCCTTTGAGTTAGTACACTTTCCTCTTTGTGCTGTGTGGATGTGGGCAAGGAGAACACTGTAAAGTAAGGGACATAGCTGCTGTTCTGATACCAAGCAGTGTAGCAGCCAACAGAAATTTCCATTCAGCCTTTTAATCTGTAATCTGGAGCATATATAGTCTAGACAGAATATTTGGAGAATTCGGCTGCCAAATTCCAATTACTGACTGTACAGTATGTGGAAAAGTTTTCAGCAACTCATGTCTGTGGCCACTTTCTCTCTTTATTCTTTTATCCCAGGATAGCAAACCATTTTGACAATTGGGCAGTTCATTCTTCTATTTTCTTTTTCCTGTTACCACCTTCTTAGCTCAAGGAGATTAAAAAAACTATTAATTTCAGATATAGTTGCTGCTGTTACAGAGGTTTTTCCCTGGGGACAACTGAACATTTCAGGAAAATACAGATGAACATAGGTTTATTTACAAAAATTTAGAAGTGAAGAGTATGACACTGCAAATATTTTTAGATGTGATTTTAAAAGGGAAACCATTTCCACATTATATGAACTGTAATTAAGTCAAGTTTAATTTTTTAGAATCTAGTGAAATTATTTCATTTTTACTATGAATCATACATATTATGTAGTAATTCAAGAAGGGTAAAATATGCCTATCTATACAAAGTATTACTATAGGTGAAAGTATCCTTTACCAATACCAGACCCTTTAGTTCCAGCAATAGAATAAAATACTGTTGCAAAATATCAGAATTAAAGTTCAGTGAAGGGGAGATTTTGTACATCAGAGTCAGAATCTGGTCAGAAGCATCATAAATTTTATTAAGGATGTAACAATTTTCTGTTAGAATGTATGTGGCATATTATTATTCCAGTTACAAAGGAAAAGAAATATAAGGGTAAAAAATATAAGGGTAAAAATATATTTTCAGTGTAAAACTGATTTTGAAGCTTTTCTAAACATGGTGGGGTTTATTATTATAATCTCATTTAAATATGTAAATATGTAATTTCTGACTGTAAATGTACTTTTCCCAGGAGTTTTAGCATATAGAATGTGAAAGCTGCTTCCCTTTTTTCAATAAAGAAAAAAAAAAAAACCAAACCTCAAGAAAACTTGAAAACTAGTTCTGGATTTTAAGTCTCAATCTTTTAAAATAAAAAATAATAAGATTAAAAATGTTTTGCTAAAAATGTAAAAGAAAGTGAATAGTTTGTACTCATTCCAAAGTTGTTATTTTCCTATAATTCTTCAAAACTTACATTGAAATTTAACGATATTTGCTATAAAGCAGAATTTTGATCGAGTAGAGAATCAGAATTCCTTTAACCCATGACCTAAAGATAATACTTTGCTACTATTATATTAGCTTCCATGAGCCTTTCTATCAATCTTACTTATTTATGAGATTTAGATCTCTTAAACACTGTATTTCAGGCTTTTGGTTTTCTAAGGGAAAATGTTCAATCTTTTTTGATCTAATTAAAAAGTAACTTTTTTTCCTTATTTGGTGTTGTATTTAATAAACTTTACTGTTACAGTAGGTTCAAAACAATTGTATCTATATAGAAGTAAAAGATACAGATATATGAACAAAAAAGTTACATGTAGAGATCAAATATATGTGCATATATTAAAAAAAATACCTCTTCTACCTTACAAAATAATGGCTATATTTATTTTTAAGATGCCCCATTTTCATGATGATGTGTTTATTATCAAGAACCATTTCTTATATAGATATTGGAGATTTTAGAAAATCTTATCACCTAGAAAAATAAGTAATATCTCAATGGACAGCAAAGAACAACTAGCTGGGTAGCAACACTAGTTAATTTAATTTAGAAAAAACAAACAAACAAACAAAAAAACCCCCACCAACCACAAAAAAGGTGTGTATTGTCTCTTTGCCAGTTGCGTGAAGTCGGGATATTACTTACTTTGCAAAGGAAAATGAACATTTTTAAACTCTAATGAGCTTCATAAAAAGCTTGCCATCTGTGAGAAATCAGCATGTTAAATAAACCCAGTCATGTTTTCAAGGCTCTATGTATGAGTAAAGTTGGACAAGTAAGATACAATGTTAATTTTGGTGGTTGTTGTTTGGGTTTTTTTTCCTTGCTTCACTTTTTAAAAACTTTTTTCTTTTCTTCTAAAATAAGCAGTACTTTTGGACTTCTTTATTGTATTTCTTGTTAAAGCTATTACTGCTCTGGTAAATAAAAAGAGTCACAGTGCTTATTGATATTATGAAAGGTTTTATACCATGGTAAATTTTCCTTCCTGTATCTGCTGAAGAGGTAGATGCCAGAATCATGACACAGTATGAAGCTGGACTGTGCTCACTCATGTGTAGGCAAACAGGCTTCTAAATAATTGGCAAAGTAGAATTACATGGTGACTAGCAGAGCATCAGGTCCTGTACAGCCTTGATAAGAGTAGCTCCTGAGTGAAGGCAGGTGTCCATCGACGAGTAGTAACAGGAAGACAGAAAATTAGTCTGCCAAAAAAGCTGATTTAAAAATAGTTAAAGTTTCTGTGAAAATTCAATGTGACTAATCATAAAGTTAATGTGATAGATATACCTATAAAAGACAATTTGATTAAAGCTGAAAAAAATTTAGATGTGTTAAAATGTGTACTATAACCTATATCTTAGATAGGCTTTGGGGTTCTTTTGGAAGAGTTTTTTTAACACATATATAAAGGATTAAAACTGAGGAACTTAATTTTGTAAATAAATTAATCAGGCAGTGGCTGCATATGATTTTATCTGACAAGCATAAAGTTTTCTAATTATATAAGATAAATTATAATGTAATTACAAGTTGTACAGTTCAAAATATATTTATATGATGTAGATTTATTAGTAAAATGCTGCATCAAAATTCTGTGCTTCTTGTCGTTTGCATAGATTGTCAAGGGTAAACCACAAAGGTTTTCTCAGTTTTTCTTTTGAAGGATGTATTTGACCAGTAAAAAATATGCAGCTTCAATACAAGGTACAGGTTTTAATCTATCCACACTTTGCTGCATTTGATTGGTTTATTTAAATAAACAAAATATATTTCATCTGTAATATAACAAAACTATAATTTAAGAGGAAACAAAGCTTCCTCTTTTGTGTGTCTGTTGACTATTTCATGTCAGCCAGCTGAGGAACTCTGAAGCCAACACTTATGTGCAATGGCTTATGCAGAAAGTGCTTCATTTTTGAAGCAGAAAGGTGACTGACAGCAGAAGATCTAGGATTAAGCTCCTAATGCCCTGGGATACCTGGATATGCATTCTTTGATCTTTTTAGAGTTCAAGATAAGAGCAGTAATACAGAAGAGTATTTTTTTACCTCATTTTCTTAGGTAATGCTTCTTTCTTGATCTCAAAACTTGAGTTTTCATTATTTGCAAATATACTTAAATGTTTTAGATAGGACTGGAACTAAAGATTGAGTTTCTGGTATTATGCTGCCATTGGTGACTCTGGGAGCCTTCCTTTGAAGTTACAATAGAGCTGTGAATTTACTATAGATTTCCTCATACTGCATCAGACTATCTAATTAGTATGCATTCCCAACAGTGATCAGAAGAATAGGCTGGTGCTTTCATACCGTTAATGAAACTGAAAAAGCAAAAATCAATTAACTAACAAAAAAAGTCCTTGATTTCTTTATGTACATGTAAAAAAATGGATTGTGGATCATACGTGGAAGAGCCCTACTGTATAGCTTTTAATTGTATTTTATTTGGGAGATTCTTTAATTAAAGTACTGTCAAGTGTCTTCTCTGTCAGTGTCATAACACACAGGGGTCAGACAGCAGGGATGTAGCAAGAAAGAAACTGCCTTTAAGCACAAGGACCCTTAGATTCATTCAAAACAGAAGCTTTATTATTTAAATATCCTAGGGAGGTTTGGTTTTTTGTTTTGGGTGGTTGGTTTTTTTTTTTTCCTTAATTGCTGAAACTCAGTTTTCTATATGAATAAACAATGAGAATGATTCTTAGCACAGTTTTGGCCTGTGCCAGTTTATAGTGTTCTTACAGTCCAGGGGTTGTTGCAGCCACAGGATTGTTCTTCAACATGAGGTTTGACTGTGACTACTGTGGTTTGGAAAGTGACAGGGTTTAGTGTGTAACTGAAGACATTTCATTCCAGTTAGTCTCAGTACTAGAGGGAAGTCCCAGACAAGCTTAACTTAATAAATATAAGGCTATATGTATATTATTAAAGGCATCTAATCAACCAGACAATCCCTGGCTCTTAGATGATGGTAGCCTGTTTACAGTGTTTCAAGCTACTCCCCTCTAGAGATACCAATCAAATTGAGAACTAGAGACCCCTGATACTGTGCATATTGTGAAGGTCTTTGCCTCTAATTCTGTGACATGTTGAGTAAGTTCAAGAGCTGTTTATTCTGTGGTATCATGTTAGAGATCCCTATGAACATGGACCATCTCTAGCGCTTTTTCAGGAGACTGTTACCTGCTGTTGTCCCACTACATTTGCTCTGCTATGTGCTTGGCTTTCTCACTACATTTGCTCTGGCATATAATTGATGGATGACTTTGCACTTTCACAGAATAAGCCCTTGTGAATTTCCATTCACTTTAGATGGGAGATCAATTGTTCCAGGAACTCTTGGATGAGTGATAAAAAGGACAAGATAAGGTAATTGAATTGACCTGAAAGACTGTTAGGCATTGTGTAATGGACAGTACAGAAAAATGGTCATAAATCATACCAGATGATGGTAGACCTTGAATAGACTTAACTACTGAATATAGAAGATCCTCTGTGAAGTTCTCTTCCTGGAGCAGATACTTGTCATAAACTTATTCAGGAGTCAATAAAGAGAGAGTTACAATTATCCACAGAAGCCTTGTTAGTTAGGGTTGCTCTAATTTAGGAAGTGGGAAGGTGGTAGTGATCTCGTGATCTGCAAAGCCATCATTCAGATTATCTGTCCACAGATGTTTTGCATTGACTACACTTCCAAGATCATATGTACCTTCGCTCCAGTTACGTTTCTTACTAGTGCTGGAGCAACTGACAAGATTTAAGTTTTCATATAGTGTGCCTCATTAAGTTCTTACTTGTGCATCAGCAAAACCGTAGTGCAACACTAAGGATTATTCCTGGATTGAATTATGAGCTATACTGTCTGTGTGTACAGTGCAAGAATCTTCCAAGGTTCCCCGCTGTAACTGTAGGACTAGACCGTCACCCTCCTCCACCTGGATGTCAGCCTGCTTGGAATCAAATACTTCACTACATTGACTCTCTTTCTGATCCTAAAACGACCTGTGGGTTTTCACATGACTCAGGTCTGTGGGAAAGATTTTATAGACCCATTTAGTTTAACCAACTGCAGAGACTGTCTCCTTAATTTTTTGGGGTGGTTAATTCCTGCTCTGAGGATCTTGTGTCCAGCTGGAGCAGATGTTTTCCATTCCTGTCACTGAAACACTACATCCTTGCTGACTTCTGGAGTTACACAATAATATGAACTGTTACTGTTCCTCCTTTTACCCAGGATACTCCCTTAAGGGACAGAATTTGCAGTTATGTATTAGGAACCAGCTGTTTTTTCAGTCTTTTCATGCAGTATATGAAAATTGCTTGGAAAAGAGCTCTGAACTAGATATCTATAAATTGAGTATTCAGAACGATCAAAACTGTCGTGGGGAGATAGCCAGTGACTGTGTCTCCTTGTACTGTGGTGCAACCTGGTAATCCTGAGAAATCAGTAAGAATGAATTCAGGCAGACCCTGGGAAGCACTGAGTGTGGAGGGGGAGAACAGTTACCTGAGTGCACTGGAAGGTGCATTTGTAAAACTGTGCCTTGCTAGGTTCAAAGTTCTCAGTCTCCAAAGAGAGAATAAACCAAGCACTGGAAATTCATACAGGACATGCCTGAAAAGTGGAATGCTATCCCTCTTTATTGTCAATGTCATGCTGTTGCCTAAACAGCATCAGTGAAGTGATCAGACAGGCTGCAGTAGCATGATCTACCTCCTTGATGTGCTTATTTCTGGAATTCCTGCAGTGGAGACGTGTACCTATATCTATTCTGCTGAGCTCAGCTGCCTAGCTCTATATTCACAGTTCCAAAAAGAAGCAAAAAATTCAGGAAAATCACAATGTCAGTTTGTGAAAGAGGTCCTCACCTTTCAGGTGTTTCTCTGCTGCTGTCCCTACATTGTAAAACATACTTTCATTCCCTTTCTATTCTGTGCCCATCAAAGAGCGACTGTGCTGAAATGTACCCACAGAACAGTATTCATTTCTCCCAGCAGTGCCATCCAGCCCAAAGTGAAGCAGATTTCATTAGGCTGTTGGGTGGACTCATAAGCAAAAAAACTTTTCTTGGCAATTGATGCCTCCATCTCTGTAACTTTTTGTTCTTTAAACATGGATTTGAACTGCTCGGTGCTACCACAGCACAACCTGCTGAAGCGTCACCTGAGAAGATAAGTTCATTCTGACAGAGGTATTTCTGTTTCTGAGCCAGCTTCAGAATACTGCTCCTTCAAACCTGTAAGCTGAGCTCCTTTGTCCTTGAGACATTTTTACTTTTTTTTTCTTTTCCTCCTGCCCACCCCCCCCACCCCCCGCCCCACAGAGGTCAGAGCTTGATTGTGTTCAGTGTAATAGAAAGGTTATGTCTGACTGAGAGATAGATACTTAGCGTGTGTATTGTGTAGTTTTGATTGTGGCTAAAGGACCTGTGTGAGGCAGGTCATTTGGGATATTTCTGGAAGCCCGGGCCATGCACTGGAAGCCAAAAATGATATACCCCGCTTCATGCCATCCATAAAAAGTGACCACTAGAATAAAATCTCCCTGAAATGTACCTAGTGTCTAGTACAAGCCTTTTGGAACGACGCCCTCCCCTACCTCCACCCCCTCTTTGGTATGAAATCTGCTTTTGTTTACAAAAGCAAATTCCTGGAGTGGTTTTCAATGTGTGCAGCATTATGAGAAGGACCTGCAGGCTGGAAGTAAATCTAAGTATTCAAGTCCATTGATGAAGAAGCATCAAGGGAAACTAAGGCCTTATGTCTGAAATGAACTTTTGGGAGTAATTCATCTACCACCTTATTTGGTACATGAGTGCAAGCTTTGTTCTGTTGGCAATTTAGTTAGTAAATCCTGTTTATATTTGTGTATTTTTGAGGTAAGCTTTGTTTTGGTATTTTTTCTTTGTTTGTTCCAAAATGTGAGGTTTCTATTCTTTTATATATAAAATGAAGCTTAAAATTTCCAAATATAATGACTGTATAATAGCTGAATTATTGGTGATGTAATTATTAATATATTAATCATCTACTTGGGTAGAAACTAGTAATCTTTAGTAAATATTCCCAAGAATGAAGTTCATATTCTAAAAACTTTTCTATAGCCAATGGAAAAACGTATCTTCAAGTGTGTTTCAAAGCACTAATGTATCTTTCATCAGAGTTTATAAAATATGAAGATTAGACTCACAGCTAAAATTATTTGGTTTTATTCTTGTTATTTGTGTGTATTGCTTACAGGTGACTAAGTACTAGTATCTAAAGTGAGATAAGGCACATGAATGGCTGTTGCTTCATAAGGAGAAAGTAGTATCTTAACGACTTTTTCTAAAAAGCTGATATGTATATTTCAGTGGACAAAATTTCTTTAAAAGGATGACTTTTCAGTTATACAACAGAGATGTTTTGTTGGTATTTTTCTAGACCAAGAGATGGAAAGGTACCACATATTTTGGCTAATACACTTTTCTGATCTTTAGCCAGACGTTTGCAAGAAGGTTCCTGTCCAGGGGGGATTTTAAGTTGTTAATAGGATTTCCTTATCACTCTGCAATATTGTAATTTTCTGTGCCATTTAAATACAGTGGACTTTGGCAGTACTCACAAATGACCATGTGATTAGGTCAGTTTAGTCTACTTAAACAAAGGTGTAGCATGATTAGGGTGTAAATAATCATACAGTTTTTTAAAAAGAGTGAAGCTATTTGTTTTATAAGAATTCTCATATTACTGTGACAGAGGTATTTTCATTTTTTACAAACTACATATTTTTATGGCTGCAGAAACATTTATGACATTATTTTAATACATAATTTAAAAATAAAAATTTCATATAAAAATGTTATTGGAAATTAAAAATTCTCATTATTTTGAACTCATGTTAGGTAGTGAAGAGTTCAAAGACTACCACCATAGCTGACAACGTAATTGTAATCTAGTCATAGTCGAAAGATATATGTGAATCAAGTGAGTGCTTTCCTGATTTTAACTTCAAATGGTTTTTTGAGATTATTTCATAGAAATGTAAATTGAAATTACTTTTTAAAAAAATCATATTAAGTCCCCTGTGTGAAAAGGAGTTAAAATAAGTTGTCCTTTTCAAAAGTCAATTTTTATCCACAGGAATTAAAAAAGAAATGTTCTATGAACAGAAAATCAAATCTGTTCCAATCAGATGATTTAGTTCAGTTCGAGTTGAGGGGGATTGAAGTTCATCAGGACAGGAAAGGTTTTGTTAGTGAAAAAAATAATATCCACGGAGGAAAAAGTAATTTTCTTAGTTAAGTCATGTGGTCTAACCTGTGTTTCATTTATGGTGGCTGATACGAAAATAGCTGCCAAAAAACCCAAGTGATTCTTCAGCACCCTCAAGTAAACATATCTTTGGGTCATACATACTTTCAGGATTAATTTGTATTTAGTTTAGGTTTTGGCTGCTAATATGTAATGACTAGATGAATAGTCTGATAATAGGGAATGGGCAGACCCTAAGGTTATTTCCCCTATTTAAGTTGCACTATCTGTTTGTGTAGGAAACTAGTCCCTTTTGGGGTAGTATTTATTTGTTTATTTGAGTATCTACAGAAAAAAAATGAGCTTTATGAATTTTTACTGATGCTAAATGCCAGATCGTAAGGAAATTAACACAACCAACCATAGAGTGCCTGTCTCTGTCACTTGCAGCTGATGACCATGATCTGCAGCAATTAAGAACAGAAAATAAAGCAGAGTTTGATCAGGAGAAACTTCTCCAAAATTAATATGCTCTGTCATGTTTTCTTTTATGAAAACAACTTCACCTTTATGAAAATTGTGGGAGATGATACAATGTTGAATTCATCTTTTAAGGCATAGGTTAAAATCAAAACTTTAACATACACTTGAGAAATCATCTGGAGACTAGAAGATGTTCTGCTACAGGGAAGATACTTTTTATTGCATTCTTCATTGGCTGCTCTTCATGGATGGACATAAAAGGTGATTATACACATTATGTCATTACCAGGAGTTGACAGTAACAGAGTGATCAGCATTGGACCCAAAGAGTTTTTAAAGGTTGTAGAGCATTTCCAGACATTTCATCACCTGATACCTGATGATTCTGATGATTCCAGTACTGTGTGTTTGGGAGCAGATGAACTGAATTTGTATCAGCAGATATAAATATCAACAGTGTCTCAGTAAGTCAAATGAAGGTGCTTTTTTTTATAGTTAAAGCAAGAAATAGCCACTCTTAGGGAAAGAATCTCATTCTAAAGTAGATGACTTAAACAGGGCAGATGAAAACTGCTGTAACGCATCCTGCTTCTCCCCATTTACTGTGAAAGGAGATCTCAGATGATTAGCTGAGGTGGTTGTTGTGGATGGAGTCATGCACTTCATTCATAAGAGATAAGCAAAATGGTGAGTTAACAAATTTCAGTGCTAAATGTGTCAGTGGTTTAACAAGATTCAATGGCAAAGTACTCTTGATTACTTACCACACTGAGGACAGGGCCAGACAAAACTGTCAGGGAGACCCTGCCGTTGAGTCATGAGGTTCAGGCAGAACCCCCTTGCTTTCTAAATTACTTTTCAGAGAGAAGTATAGGTGTGGCTGGATCCAATCCTAGTCCCAGACTTGGTCAGCAGTTTACATCTAAAGGATTGTATGTGCACAATCAATCCTTTGTATTAGCAAAAATTTCCAAATTTAGTGTGCTGTTAATCACTTATCAAGAATTCATTGCATTAAGGAATCTCTCAACCTTAAGGACTAACCTTGAGGGGCGTCCCTACTTGAGGTGAGATCCTGGTGTACAGGAAAGCTCAACAGGCCCTGGGCTGTCCACAGTTTTATAGAGTAAGGTGATTGACTTCCAGTGATATTTGCATACCAACAAGATGACCTGTTCCAGACAGCCCTTGGCCACCATGTTACTTACCATCCATCCCCCAATATACAGAGTAAGCTGGCTGAAGCCATCACAGCTCCCACTGGTGCTTATGGCTTAAGCAGGAGAGGAAGGCAGTGAGGAGGAGCACACTGCCACAGTGGCTGCCTGGCAGATACCTAAGATTTGGTAATTTTAATGATAAGCAATGCCAAAAAAAGTCTATTACAGCAATGTGAAGCATAACACCTTTTTAATAAGATTTTTTCTGGTCTTCATTGGAACTTGATGCTGTTTCAGAACAGCAGTTTCTTCTTGTAACCATAATGTAAGCAATTATCTACTATGCAAAATCTAAATAAATATTATCTTGATACCATTTACTGCCTTTATTTTTAAAAATGGAGACCTAATATAGATTTTCATAGTGCATTCCTATGACAGGTTAGCCTATGGAAATCCATTCAGAAACTCTTAAAAACTGCAGCACAACTGGTCAAGGCACATGCAGTAGAAAGGTTAAAAAGGTAAATACCTTATTAAAAGGTATTAGTTCTAGCCTTTGTTTCTAATTCCTTGACACTTTCCATGACTTCACTGGTACACCCTTATTCCCAGCTGTCTTAGGAATTTTGAAGTCTTGCTATGAATGGATAAATGTGTAATTACAGGAGAGAAAAAAATTTACTGTGCACATGAGGTAAAATGATATGACCATGTGTTAAGTATCTGGGTTAAAATATGTCACTTATGCACAGAGCAAGTGAGCCGTACCTGCTGAGTGGTCCCACCATATTTATGTTGATACCTGCTGGGCAATAGCTGTGGGAGGCTGATTCCTGTGACACGCACTGACCTTATTAACATCCTGCAAAGGCGGTCAAAGATGCCATGATTCCCTATACTGAAAATTAGTTGTAACAGTGTAGCCTAAGGAGTAGAAATGAAAATAAAAGCAAAAGGAAAGATTTAATAAATAAATACATAAATAAATCCCCAAACTGTTCCTTAACTTGGAGAAAGGTTTAGCAAAAGAATAGAGATATCAAGGAATTTTTATATATAATCTCTACTTCACACTTGGCAATGAAATAATAAATTTTATATATTCATTACAAGAATGCATCCTAAAGACAGGCATTTTAATTTCTGTATAAGCAATGCACATAAAATTTGTCACAAATAGAACTATAATTTAGAATAATAATTAGAATCCATTAAAGTTCTTTTGATTGTTTTTTCTCGTTTTTTTTTTAATCTTAATGTAATACAAAATGAGATTTTTAAGCTTTGGTTAATTTGTTTTGCTCAGATTTAAGTAATTCTACAAGCTCCTTATTGCATAAAAATGTGAGGCAGAGGTGAATTGAAGAAGCAGTAATATTAATGCCCCCCTGAATAGCCTATTAAAGATTTTTAAATAGATGCTTAGATCTTCTAATTGTCAATATGAAACTGTCTGAAGAGTTGACATTGTATACACTGAGCCTCTTCTTAACAGCTTTTTCCTAAACTCTCACCATGCTAAACAGTTGATATCTCAGAGGAATTTGCATGAGCATGTCATAGCACTGTTCTGAAAAAGTGAATACAGCCCTTGTGACCAAATTTACAAAGGTGTCTTGATGATTAAAAATGAAGAAAAGTAAGACTTGGAAGGCATTTAGATGGAATAGGTACTTACTCACTGAAGCTTATGTTTTATAAAAACAAGATCCTAGAGAGCCCCATCTTCTTATCATGTTTGTGCATGGAAAAAAAACCCAAACCAAACCAAACAAAAAAAACCCCAAAAAACAAAGAAAAAGGGCAGTATGGCAGTATAATGCAGTACTGAAAGAGTAAACGCCTAATTCAAACTAAGTGTAATTTTCTAGCTCTTATCCTAGATATATTAAGTAGTAAATAAGTGTTTCTGAATTAGTTAAAAATAAGTTCAGCTATAATGTATTTATATCCTCAGGTATCCCAGAAGCCATTGTATGTTTACTCCCTCAATTAATATTTAAGGTGGAAATGGTCATGTTGGTTACATAAAAAAATGTCTAATTTATAAAGCAGATAATTTTTTTGACTTAAACTTATTTTAATCCTACGAGTTCCCAACCAGTACCCTACCAGTAGTAATTTTCCTTAAAGTTATTGGAAAATATCTTCAATTTGAAAATAAATAGATTGATGTGGTTTCATCTGTTGCCTTTGGGTACTTCTAAGGCAACATTTAGCGATAAAAAGCCAACCGCGATACTGCTACCTTTCTTCATAAAGGCTGGTGGTTTTTTTAATACTTGTGTCATTCTGCGAAAGTTATCTGGGACAGCTTTTTAGGGCCAGAGACTTCTCTGAGCTCATTGTTGAAAAACATAGTGTCTAAGAAACAGACATTTAAAACTTGATTTTTCTAATTTTCTTTCCATCAGCACATTTCTGAGTCCATCTGTGTTTCACAGCTGTTTTGCACATTTTGATTTCTTTCCCTTCTGGTACTGGGATGATCAGGTTTAACCTGAAAACAGCTATCTTTTGATAGCTTTCACATGATACAGTGGAGCTATAATTCTAGATAATGAATAGGGTGTTGAGCCCAGTCATGACCTGCAAGCATGCAACAAATGTGGGAGTGTCATTGGTAAATACATGGGTCAGCCAAGAATCAGCTGCTGCGTGTACCTTCTGACCACATCACATAAATGTGTGGTGGATGGAGATGATGAGAAAAAGTCAGATAACATAATGAGAAACTAATGTGACATTAACAGAAGCAAAAAAATAAGCAGAGGAAAACCACTGAAATTATGCTGTGTACCTGATCTGATGCCCTAGCCTTTGCAAAAGGATGTATTATAAACAAATCTAGTACAGTATAACTTCCCAGTTTCCATCTTACCTTAAAAGCTCCAAATAGAGTGAAAGGAGAAAAGGTCAGATCTTCAGTGTTACTTTTATTGTATTTTGGGTTTGGTATTACAATATAAAGCAGCTTTTCTTTTCAATGGCATTCTGTTTTGAAGTTGAGGATTTTAGAACTCCTTAGTGCCATGTGACAGAATGATTAAGATTTGTAGATTTCTCTTCATGTAACAATGAATACAAAATTTTTGTGGGAAAGAGTGAGCTTATCTAACTGTTGAACAATATTGCTCTGAACTGAAAGATCAATATACACTTAATCCTTTTATAGTTTGAAATTATTTTTCCAAGCACAGCAAAATAAAACCAGGAGTGTTAGGTTCTTACAATTTATATTATATTTATACATTTTAATTTCCCATTTTTTTTTCTGGTTCTCTAACACATCCTTGTGATCTCTAATTTATAGTTTCTGAAGTTGTTAATGTGAGAGATTTATAAGAGATACTAATATAAAAAAACCACAACAGAACAATAATGGTTAGCAGGCACCATGATGACAAGAATAATGCTTATTCCTCACTAAAAGAAATTATTTTTTTAAGTTTTATTGTATTCTGGTTTACCTTTTATTCATTAAAAACTGTATCAGTCTGCAAGATAATGGTAATGGCATGTTAAATTACAAAATGAAGTGCAATATGGAAGATAAATATTATGCATTGATGCATTGATGTATGTTCTTTTAGCTAATATAAAGTCTTTTAGAAGAACTATAAGCTATGAGAGGCCTAACATATATTACTCAGCTAAAACTAATCCCAAAGTCACATTACAAATAAGCAACATGAAGTTTGAAGATTTTAAGCCCTATGCTGAAGATATTTTAGTGGTTTTAGTTATACTACGTTAGGCAGTTATTTCAGGGAGGTAAATGGCAGTGAGTTTTGCTCTGTACCACTGAAGATAATGCAAGTTTTATCACCATTTTCAATGAAAAAAAAAATAAATCCAATAAAAAAGCCTCAGAACACACAGCCTGGTTGATATCCAGATACTTACTCAGATTTTAGCCTCATTATAGAAACAAAAGCAGTATTCCTAATTCTTCTCTTCCTTTCCGCACTTTACAGTCTCCCTTTATATCCCTATTATATGGCTGAATTAATAGTAATTTAAAAAGAAATATTTCTAATACTGTAATGTTCAGGTCACTGAGGTGTCCAGTCAGAAACCCTAATCCTCCTCTTCACTGTTTCTGTAGATTATTTATATAGAGCCAGGATTATTTGTAAAAGGTCTTTTGATACTGCATGTTTTGTAAATACCAAGTAAATAAGTTTGCATGTGTTATTGATCCTTTTTTTTTAGGCTGCTTAGAGTTGAAAGAAGACACTATTGAAAACCTTCTAGCAGCTGCCTGCCTCCTCCAGCTCCCACAAGTAGTAGAGGTTTGCTGCCATTTTCTAATGAAGCTTTTGCACCCATCCAACTGTTTGGGAATAAGAGCATTTGCTGATGCCCAAGGATGCACAGAGCTTATGAAGGTGGCTCACAACTATACCATGGTAAGACAGTTTTAGAATATCAAAATGATGATCTTGTGAATCCTTTGTATCTTCTGTAAGTAAAAGTATCTTGTTAGGTTTTGGCTTGAAGTCATTCTGTACTTTTATGGAACTTTATTTAGTACATGTTCCTTTTGAAACTGTAGGAGTTATGAGAATTGGCCTGCTATGAAGAATGCACTCTCTGCTGAGTAAGAACAGTATGTGCATAGCAAAAGTATTTGTAAGTCCTTAGAATACTTTTAAATAATTGTTCCTTTTTGTTTAGCCTTAAGGCAGCTTTGTAATGGTCATTGTTCTGCACAGGAACAATATCAAGGGAAGCTTTGGGGTGTATTTTTGTCAAGAATTATCCCTCCTTTTATTCGTCTGTGATGTACATTAAGACAGAAATTCGAGGACAAATAATTTTATTGGACACTATTTGAATTTTTCAGTTACATCTGACAGAACAGACATGGCATTAACATTAAAAATTATTCAGAATCAATGAAGCAAAAATATACTACTTATTCAGAAATTAATTCATAATCAATAGCCATTTGATTCTTCATAGTTTCACAAAATTAAAAACATCTGGCTCATGAAGTTAAACTTACATAAAGAGTAGATTATATGTAATTTCTGAGAAATAATGGTCCCTTAAGGTCTATATTAAAATTATTATTGAAGTAATAGAACAGGATTCAATGAATCTGCTTTGCTTCTGCAGCAGTTATGTCTTTATTTTATTTATTCTTTTCTGTGACTACTACGATGTTGTAATTTACAGGTTTAACTGCATTTATCTTATCACTGCAGCTCAGGTAGTTATACCCATTTTACGTTTATGGAGCTTGTTCTGTGGCTGGTTTTAATTATCTCTGTATTTAGGTATCTAAAACATAGATTTCCAGGTCCAAGATAGTAATTTTAACTTTCGTCTGTCAGTGGAGAGTAATAAGCTGTTAGAACAACATTTATATGATCTACCTTAGAATGAGATTACATTAGAATTGAACAGGTTTAGGTTAAAAAAATTCAACCTTTTTTAAAAAAATATTTATGTTTTACTTTGATATTTTCACTTCTTTATGAGTGAAAAGCAATATAATGAATAAAGAAAAAAAGTAAAAAACCCTAATAAAGAAAACCCTTGATTAAAAAAAAAAATCCCCTGATTCTTAAAACAATTTATGGAAATATTTTTTGGGTGAATATATTGCTCATTATTGTACATTTGAAGACTTGTGACTGATACATATCTTACGTATCACAAAGTTCACAAAGATATGTTCACATTTTTAGGATGTTAGGTGTATTATATTATCTACTATTGTTTTTAATGGTCACGTCTAAAACCTTAATTATGTGTAATAGGCAAATCACCAACAAAGGCTGGTAGATCAGAAAGGAAGTCAATTGTAATTAAGCAAGCTCTGATGTAATTATATTTACATTTGCAAGCACGCATCATAGTCACACTTTCTCTTTGCTACAAAGAAAAATAATCACATCTATTCAGTTATGCAATTACAATATGTTTTCTGTACATGATTAGACTTCCAAGCCAGTGAAAACATAATCCTAAAAGTTAAGCTTCATAGTGCATGATATTTTCATAGGCATTATGAAAAATCTCGTATCTATTTCATTTACTGGTTTGTGTTCAAGGGTGTGGATGATCAGTTGTGAGTGGGGGAAGGGTGTCTTGCCTGTCTGAGTACAAAACTGATTCAGAGGGAATCTATGTAAAAGAAAAGTGGTTATTTCTTCTACACATGTGCATAACTGGGAAAAACTTCTACAGTGCAGGGAAGATGCTCTGGAGAGTGTGTTAGAGGAACAGCAAACAGACGTTGCCGTGTGAAGAAAGGGTAGGAAAGCAACGAGCAGAGTAAAGAGCAGATGCATGGTCTCCAAGGTGACAGAAAACATTATTTTTATCTTCAGTCTCCAGAGAAATAGTATGAACTGTGATGAGAGCAAATGCAATGTAGGGCAAGGGGGGGTTTCTTAACAATCCATGCCGATCCTATGCAGAAGATTTGAGGGGAAGCTCTCTGTTAAAAAAGCATGGGGAAATCCTTAATTTTAAAAAGTTCTCATGCTTTCAAGATAACTTTGAGGTCCTGCCTTTAAAGCCTATCAGGGTGCTTTCTTTTAGAGTTGGAAGTGATGTATTTCAGATTCTGGCTCTGTGAATCCTCTTCCAAGGTGTCATTTCAAAAGCTTGTTTGTTGTGCATAGGTAGTAATAGTACTTCCTTAACTCTGTCATTTTATGTCATTGTTTGCTCCTAAAAATTCACCATTCTTTGAAAGCTATAGAAAATAAATAGCTTAAGAAGTTTCTGATATGAAGGCAGAGTAATGGATTAGTGGATGCAGCTTTCAAAGTTTGGGTGTTTCTGCTTTCTAGAGAAAAATAATTTTTCTCCATGAAAATGTGAAACATTAAACAGGTGAAGAGAATTTTCCTTAGCTTATTTTCTTAAAAATTTACTTAAATTACTAATCATATAAACAGTGGAAATTTTAAAGAATTAACCTCTGATATATGAAAAGGACATACTGGGACAAAACTTGTGGGGGAGGGAAAGGTTTGAGAGAACTCTAACAGCTTTTGAAGAGAGAAATAATATTATCATTTTTTTCTACGTTTTTTTCAAATCCTTAGAAATATTGAGTCTCTTTCTGGATATTTAGCACTATAGTGCCAGAGAAGTTTAATAATATATCAGTTCAGTGAACAGGGGATTATAGCTGACTGTCTGAATAACTAGTTCTAGAATGCTAATTGTCATAATATTTTTTTTAATAAAGTACAAATAACAAATCTAAACGGAATTGATACAAAGTAAAGAAAAAGTGATGGTAATGACAGAAATTGTATACCTTTCATCTTATTCTTACATCTAAAAAAATATCTACTCTACATTAGGCTCAAAAAAACTTTTTTACTCCACTGTATGTCTCTTAAATATTGTAGCCAAAAATTGTCAAAACCAAAATTAATAATTCTTATTCTACTAACCATAATGCTATAGAGAAATACAGCTAGGCCTGACCCAAAAGAATAGTGCTGTACCATAAAGTTTTTTGAGGTAAAAAACTTAAAAAAAACCCAGTAACTCTACAGGAATGAGGAGCAAGACAAATTTTTTCAAGTATCTTGCAAAAATTAATTTGTAGACATGGCATATGCTATAGAGTGACTAATAATCTTGAGCTATGACTCAAGTTAAATTTCATCTTGGAATAATTTTGCTTTTTAGTTAATTACATGGGTTACATTGATTATTAATTGATTCCTAATAAATAAATAAATAGATAGATAGATAGCTAAATATATAAATAGTACTCATTCTCTGTCCCCTTAGTTGAGGTACTTGTTTGAAGTGCTGGAACATTAGGATAACTCTCTGACTGCCTTGTACCTGGTAAATGTGTTACAGCTTTCCTCCACCATTTAGTTTTAAGTAGAAAGTCATTCACAGTTGTTTTCACAATAGCATTTTAATGAAAATAATTTAATTTTCATGAAAATGGTTTGCTTCATTGAATTTCCATAAATGTTTTAATTTTCATTTTTCAAAAGCAATTTCCTTGCCTAGTTTCAGACTTGGTATTTACAGGTCCTAAATTGCACTGTTGTTCATCAAACATAAATAATCTATATATATATACAAATCAGCTTGCTTTGTGCTTCTACATAATGTGTTATGAGGGCAAGGCATTTGATCTTGGATATTTCTTATATTGAAGAAGAAATAGCTGCTAAAGAGCAGACTAATGAATTTTAGAATACTGTTGACTTCAGGAGTTATGTTGTTTCCAACACATGTTTTCTGTCACATTAAAGAACTTCAATTTCCCTCAATTATGAAATCTGTGGAATCCATGAATATGAATTTTTTATTTGCATAATTGACAGAAGTATGTCCAGACTTAATTCAAATGTGACCAACTTTTTTTCAAAACACAGGGTCATTGCTGAGCATGGAGAAAGCTTCTAATAGAAGTAAAATTCATGAACTGTAGAGGTACATACCCATTTCCATGAACAGGGGTATAATATCCCTGGTATTTACTGAGATATTTAGTCTGCAGTGTCAAATATCAAATTGTTGTTTTGAAATGCAGAGTCTAAGCGAAGAAAATAAATTGTATGCATGGAGGATGAGAGGCAGTGAGGAAATGAACATCAGAAAAGCCATGAAGCAAAACATAAGAACATTTGAAAAATCTTTAGAAAATACACTGGCCAAATGTTATGAGGTTAGTGGGCAAAGAGAGGAAGGCAGACTTTGTAAAAGTTGGAGATTTCTGTTTGCATTCCCAGTACTTCTTATAAATGGAACTTGGATAGCAACATTTTAAATTAAAATATTAGAAACAAGAGTTTAAAAATAAGAGCAAAAGTTTCCTTGGTTTCTTTTTTTTAGGCACATCAGATTTAATGTGGGTTAGCTTGTTTCTGAGGTATGAAATTGCCCTGGCAATGTTTTATGGTGTGATTTTTCAGGTTTGTTGTTTGTTTCGTTGGTTTGTGTTTATTGGGTTTTGTTTTGATGTTTTTTGGTTGTTGTTGTTTTTTTTTTTTTTAAATGAATCAGCTAATTTAAATGGAAGCAGAAATACCCTTGTCCCTTTTGATTTGAGACTTCTGTACTTAATTACAATCTGGGCTTTTACTAGCTTGTAAACTTATAAATTTTCAATATGCAAAGCCATATGTCTGACAACTTTAAATTCCTAATTTATTGTCAGTTGTATGATAGTACAGTGAAATGGATGTGTAATGTCTTCTAAAAAACTCCCCCCCAAAAAAGCAGCAAAATGGAACTTATCATTATGCAGATGCAATCTTCTAACAAGCATTTTTAGTGGAAGTCCTTTATTATTCTAGTTATCAGGGTTTCATATATAGGGAAGCTAACCTCTGAAGTCAGCAGTGTATCAGCTTGTCATACTTTCCAGAAATTAGAGTCATAGTGTATGGTCTTACCTGTTTCTTTGTAATTCCAGTCTTAATTCCAAACTGTGATGGCAACCTTGCTGGGATGCAATTATTTTTAGAATGTTACTTTTTATAATATACTTTATTTTGAAGTATTACATATTTACTTCTGAAAGATTGTAATAGACCATGCCAGTTTAAGAACTCTGTGGTCTTGATATATCATTAAACCTTCTAATAACAACTACTTTTCTACATTAGTAAACATTGAGAGAGGAAAAGTATGTTGCATTTTTCCTTGAAAAGATAATTGCAGTTTGGTTTTAAAACATGGGAAATTCTAAAAAATTTATTCATACTTTTAAGGTTTTGAATACAACTGTAGTTTGCTTTCTCTCTCCCAGTAAAGAACATGGTTCTGCTTGTATTATGATTTATAGGTAATGTTCAGTAATTCAGAATATGACATTCCAAGTTATACTACCAGTTTCTTCATTTCAGTATCCTGCCATTTAACTGAAGCCCAATTTGTTTCAAATGGAAAACTGAAATACTCATAGATACAACTATTTAATTTCAGTGCTTTACCTCTCAGGAAACATTACTTAAACCTTGGTGATCATTCTGCAGTCTTGAAATCACAGTTTTAGTATTAAGATTATAGAGCTTGTTCCACATTTTTATTTACCATATTCCAAGATGAGTTGCTAAACAAAAACTTGGAAAATCTTCACATTACTTTGATGCACTGAGTAGGAGGATGGCCATAAGTAAAATTTCCGTTACCAGAAGAACATTTATGCATAAAGTGATTGATGTGTCTCTAACCCAGTCAAAATGTTAGCAATATAAAGGAACCTAACATATGTTGCAGTTTCAAGCCCAGGAGTTGCAGAATGTTTGCGAGTGCCTTTGAGTGAAGTGCTAGAAGGTGTTTAGTCCCTCATAGACACAGTTCTGTGCTTCACACTGCAAGGGTCATTAGTCCCAGCACAGCAAAACATTATTCAAACTTAATTATAAGTGCGTAAGCAATCTCAGTGACATGTACTGACTCTGTAGACCCTTTAACTTACTGAGAATTCTGATTATACTGCAGATGGAGCAACTATTTCATTTATGAGAAGTGACTTATGCAAATTTTTAAATTATCTTTTATGGTGAAGAGCTTCAGTAATCATGCTATTAGTTATGTTTATTTTCTAAGTCATAGAATTTCACAGTTAAAACTTGGTGGGGTGGAGTGGAGAAGGAGTGACTTCTAAAACTTTCCTATCCAGTTCCATTTATAACAGCTCATCCTGAAGCATGTTAAAATATTGTAACAATATTCCATATCAAATTAAGAAAAATATTATTGAGATATTGATAGATGGTGATGACAGTCATTAATGAGTTGTGGCTGTACATTCAGACATCAGTGGTTTATTTCAGTGTTAATATGGCTTTAATTAAGGTCAGATAACAACTGAAGCAAGCAAACGATCTAGTACTGTAATTTTAAGTTCTTTAGCATATGCTGTTTAACATGATTTATATACATGGTCATCAGCTGGCTTTCTATTTAAAACAACTGAATAGATACTGGTCAATAGATACTGACCAGATATCAGCTTTATTAACTTCATATCGTATTTTGGTTTGACCTCCTTATCACCACATTGGTGACACATGGATAGATAGAAAATGAGATGGCTGGAAAGCTGACTGGACAGACAGATGCAGAGTGGTGATCTGTAGTGAAAAGTCCAGCTGGTGACCAATAAATAGTGACATTCCTCAGGGATCACTTCAGGGTCCAATACAGTTTAAGAACTTTATTAATGCTCTAGATGATAGCATGGAGTTCTCTCCCAGTGAGTTTGCAGATATTGCCCAACTTGCAGGGGGAGCTGATCAATG
This sequence comes from Falco cherrug, assembly GCF_023634085.1. Lineage (NCBI taxonomy): Eukaryota > Metazoa > Chordata > Aves > Falconiformes > Falconidae > Falco > Falco cherrug. The sequence continues at coordinate 42,680,288 of NC_073698.1, read as the reverse complement.
TGTTTGAGGAGAAGGCTGCTATTTAGAGGGCAGGCTGGAAAAATGGGCTAACAAGAACATCACAAAGTTCAGCAAAGGGAAACATGCAGTCCTGTGAACTGAGGACAAATAACTAGATGCAGTAGTACAGGCTGAGGAGTGACTGTCAAGGAAGCAGCTCCGCAGAAAAGGACCTGGGGGTCCAGAAAGACACCAAGTTGAATGTAAACCAGCAATATACCCTAGCAGCAAGAAGGCAAACAACATCCTGGGAGGTATTAGTGTGAATAAGCAAACTGAAGGAGGTGATCCTGATCCTTCCCTGTTTGGCACCCATGATACCGCATATGAAGTGCTGTGTCTACTTTGGTGTTTCTCAGTACAGGAGAGACTTGGATCCATCAACCACTTTATTCATAAATGTTCTTCTGGTCATGGAAATTTTACTTATGGCCATCCTTCTACTCAGTGCATCAACATGGGGTAGTTGAATACTAGAAAAGCAAAACCCAGTGCAGTTTTTGGGATCTGTTCATGGAGTTATCCAGGACTTTACTGAAAGTGTTGCTGAGTAACTTGACTTAGATGTGTACTGAGGAGGAAGTTTGGCTAGATGACCTCCAGAGGTCACTGAACCAAAATTACTCTTTGAGGCTATTAAATGTATCTCCTGTACATTTTCAATGCTCTTAGATATCAGCTGTGTAACCAGGGAAACATGAAGCAAAAGTTCAGCTATTTCTATTTTTTTAAAATTTTATTTTTTAATCAATGTGCAACAGATGGGATTACTGGAGCTAACATTTAATTGACTTTTGTTAGCAAAAGTATTGGTAGCATGTTGACAAGTTATCAGTAACACACAGAAATTTTAAAGCATTGTGCAGTTTTCTGTTTCTTATGTTCTGTCAGGCAAACATTTCCAAAATATATTATTGTACAACATGCCTACTTGCACTGTAAATAGCAAATACAAATGTGCAAGAAGACTTGTGCAGGCTATGTTCAGACTTTATGGCATCTTACACTTAATGGATGCTCTCTTAAGATTTTTTTCATAGGACAGATAGTGTTCATAGAAAACTAGAGTGACTCCAGACAGCAATAGAACCTTTTTTCATTTGTTTTCTTTTCTGTTTTATCATTGCTTCTTCAAAAGCCCTATTTAAACATCTGTCCAGCCACCTAAGAGTATATTGTGATAGATTACAATACTCAAGCAGCTATGGAAGAGAATGTGTCACACACCGGAAGGTGACATCATTGTTATTCACACAGATGAACATTTATTTGTCTAAAATTTCAATATATTATGTTCTTAACACTTGGAGGGAAAAGAAAGGAATAGTTTTGAGGAAAATACTTAAAGGAAAAAACTTTTAACATAGGACACTTCCATTCATAGCAGTATTTATTTAGTTTTTTAACTTGGAAAACAATTATTTACTCAACTGGAAATGTTGCAGCTACTGTAGTGTAATGAGAATATTGGTTTTAATGCACATTACATGCACTTTTAAAAGTGAATTGGTGTTGCAAGATCTGTTTAAGTTTCTGAGATTTTTGACTCAAATTTAACAGAAATTAAGTATGTGCAAGAAATTATCTTGGGACATGCTGGGGGGGGATCAGTGTTATTTAATTGGAACATAAAATGACTCCATATACCTATGACTAAAGTGGACATAGTAACCCACTGAACATGTTTTTCAGGGGGAGAGAGAATTGGAACCAGACTCTCTTAAAAAAATGATTAAAAAAATCAGATAACTTCACTTGTCTTTTTAAATTCTGATTGTTAAAGTTGTTATTTTTACATTCCAACTGTTTTGAGTTTTAAGACCTTTTTCTCTCCTGCATCCTTTGGCCCAGTAAAATTAAGTTGAAAATATTCCAAAGAAACCAGAAGAAATTAGATAACTAATAAAACCAGAGATGCAGAGATAAAAGAAAAACATTTTGGAATTCACTGGATCACTTACATTTGAGCTGGAATTATATATTTTGAGTTTAGAATTTTCTCCATTTTACCACTTTAAAGCCATACTAGCAATACACAAAAGTAAAAAAGACTGAAACAGTGCAGACACAAACAAGAGCCCCAAAATGCTTACTACTTTCAACCAAAACACATTTGATCTTTACATACAAAACTAAGCTTAAGCTAGTTTATTCATCTTGATCGTATGACTTTCTTAAAATATGACAGTAGTATTCTTTTCTTTTTTTTTTTTTTTGGTCAGGACTCTAAACTTTTATTCTGACTATTGTTATGACTCTTGCTTCCAATTTCTCTTTTTTTCTTCTTTGAAAAGAAATTGTACTTTGTAGATCACTTTTCACACTTTAGTATTTTTCAGATTCTTGTTTGAAAGTAATAATCAGCACTTAGCACAGTGTGCTGCTTTGTTACAAGTTCTCCTTAGTACAGCTGTGACATGGCTTGTTACAGTACCACTCCATCAAGACACAGTAGGAGGAGACAAAAGTAGGAGCATTTCAAGAACTAGCATATGGACAACAAGATAATTAATATGAAACAGAGAAGACAACTGCTGGTAGTAAAATGCTGTGAAATCTACAGGAAAATAGTTAAGCAAATAGTCTATAGTGCATAATCACAATGTGATGGCTTCTTTGTCATCAGGAGCTTCAATTTTATTGCCTAAATGCCGCATTAAAAAGGTTAGTATGGCAGAATGCTGTATTATTCCTAGAGAGTGCTGTGATGAAAAGTAGCACTCCCATCTCAGTAATCTTTTTACACTGTACACAGGACTCAACAGTTCCTATGGTTTTAATTTGTTTTTCAAGTTTATTCTGTTTCCAGAAACCTGAAAATTCAGCAGCAACATTAATATCTCATTGAACTAATACTTATTATGCTTCAGAGTGCTGGCAGAAATACAATTTCATATTAAGGGTACTTTGATATGTCTCTTCTTTCTTCAGTGGGTCTGGTGATGGTTTGTCTGTCAGGTCAGCAGATCTACATCTCAATCTCTCGAGTGAAGAATATATCAATTTATAAATCCTGCTTCATCTTACAGAACTGTAGACATAAATATATTACTGTCCATAGAGGTAGCTCAGGGCAAGCAGGCTGAACCTAAAAAGCATTGGTGGGTACCTAAAATCAGTTAGCATGAGTCTGTGTCAGCACATACAGAACTGCAAATATCACACTAAAAAAGCACTCCAAAGACAGTGAATTTAGAGGATTTTCTGGGCATTCATGGAAAACAGTGAAGATGAGAATCAAGACAGCTGAATTTTGTAACTGTAAATTCAAAGCCTTTGAATCTGCAAACTAGTGTAAAATCAAATACCTGACATGTGTACATGTCTTTGGCAAGATTGAAGGCTATGTTGCAGTACCGGTGATAAACAGTCTTTGTTTTCATTAAAGGGAAACCAAGGGTGACTAAGTAAAAAACTCTTGAGAGTACTTAGATTGTGTATGTAGTAGAAAATTAGAAGTGGAGGACTAAATTATCTGAAAATGCAATATGTAGTGAAGTTCCAGTTCAGGGGTACCAAGAAAGCCTGACATAACTGTAAGTGGGTTTTCTGTCTACTATTCCCCATACTATAGGCTTTAATAGAGGTTCTTTAGTGTAGAAAGAAGACCAACGAGTCCTTTCTGTGGGCTTCTCAGATAACAGAGAAGGGGAGATAGCCTAACTGGAATACCTAGCTGGTAGGAGGGGACAAGGAATGACAATGTACAGGATGATTGAACTGAAACTAACATGGAGACCTCTGGTAGGGAAAACAGAAGAAGGGAAGATAGAGGAATGGGACACAATAGAAAAATGAATTGTAAGCATTAGGCTATGATTGAGAAAGTAAACAGAAAAGTTTATGACCAATAGAAATCTTTCTCTGTGGAAACCTCATAACCAAGAATCTCTTCTCCAGTCATTGCTCTGCTTTCTGCAATTATCAGTGGGTCACATCCTCAAAATGGCATATTCTGAAAGCTTAAAACATAGTTTTAATATTATTTTAATTAAATTTTGATATATAACACATTCCATTTATACAAGTATCTCTTAAGCACTGGGTGGTATATAAAGGAGTATTTACTGTCAGTCAAGAGGAGACTATGATTTGTCTTTCAAAAGAAAAAGATTTACTGAGTTACTGATTTAGAGATGGTGCTTTTCATTTCCACAGTTAAGGCATACCTGATGGCTAATTTTTGGTAATAATAGCGAAAACCTGAGATTCATCTGTCTGACAGTAACTCTTTCAGTATAATGCAAAACAGAAGGCTCATTTCTTTGTTGACTAAATCAGGAAGAATTTGAAATCATACAAAAATAAAGTTAACATCTCAGAGAATGATACCTCTTTTGATGCTTTTGGTACTGTTCAGACAACAGTTCAGAGTAAAGGTTAGCGCAGCTGTCCCCTGAAACAGCAGAAACGGAAGCTTTACAGTGTTCCGTCAACACACATCCTTCAGTACAATAGTGACAGATTAGAGAATCATAATACAGAGATACTGGGAAAAAAACATAATCTGCAAGTGTTTCTTCCTAACTGGAGCCAAGGGAGCAGAAAGAGCTCCATATATATTTCAAAAAAACCCTAATTATTGATAGACAAGACTTGGGTCTTTCCATCTCATTGGCATATTACTCCATCCAGAGCCTAAAAGTTGTGGTGAATGCCGGTTCATAATATATTTTGTTATTCACATTTAGAACATTTCTTGTGGTATTGCAAACTTTAGGAAAGTTGTTTTGGGTTTTTTTTTTCTTTCCTCATGGGAACATCACAGCCTTGCCTTAATAAGGAATTGGGTAACTAAATAGAATGAGCCACAGCTGACAATACAATGCAAAGAGTGTGATAAGCCTTGGTACAGGCTGTGGGTCAGCAAAGGAGAACAAAACCTGAAAGTGCCAGAAAGATAAATAATATCGTCATGGACTGATTTTATTGGCAGCCTGTGCGACACCCCACTCCACCCCACACACACCCTGGTAGTAGAGACTGGGACCAGAAGGACAGGGGAAGGGGGGATACTGTTGTGCAGGCATCCAACACTGAGCTGGAAAACGTGTTGCATTTCCCCAGGCCCCGCTGTGCCAACTCGCATTTAGGGCCAGCTTCAGTAACTGGAACTGTATGTGGGTTGTATGTGTGGGAGAGTGAAGTTTTTCTTGACACAGCTTATCTGCTGCTTTGGTTCAGTTATTAAATTGTACTTTGCAGCATCACACTGTCTAGTGCTCTTTCTGCCTGCCCCCTCCCCCTTGACAACTGTTCATCATGCTTTTTTCTTGGCACTAAGAAATACCATACTGTCATATGTTGACTAGAAATCTTCCTTACTAGAAGTACTTTTTTTATTTCTTCATGGAAATATGTACTGTGAAAACTCTTAAATTTTTGTAACTCATTTAGACTTAAAGGTATTGAAGATGTTGTAATAGATGATACCCACAACGAGGGCAGTATTAAAAAAAATAAATAAAATACTCTGAACCATGTACTTTTATTTAAAAATTAGAAAGTTGCAATTGCATCTTTATTAAAAAAGCTGAACTGCATTGGATCTGCTTTCTTTGTACAGCTTGTTCTGAAAAAGAAAATAAGAATGTATGCAGCACCAACAAGATTCAACATGCAATTTTTATATGATCAACTTGTAAAATAAATGAGAAGCGTAGACTAACAATTGTAGCTATATCTAATGTATTAGATAATGTATTTTTTTGCCTTTCCCTGTCTTTCACACTACCATTTTTTTTCACCTTTCCCTCCTCCTTCCTTCCTCTTTCCTTCCTCTCCATCTCCCTCCTTTTCACGTTCCCTCTGCCCCTTTCCTCTCCCTCCCATTCTCTTCCGGCTTTGCTGCCTTCCTGCCCTCCCTTCTTCCTGCCTGCCTCCTTTTCTTTCCTCTTTTCCTTTCCCTTTTCCTTTTCATTTTTCCTTTTTCCTTTCCTTACTTTTTCTTTTTCTCCTTTTTCTTTTTCTTTTTCCTTTTCTATTTGTTTTTCTTTTTCCTTTTTCCCTTTTCCTTTTCCTTTTCCTTTTCCTTTTCCTTCTCCTTCTCCTTCTCCTTCTCCTTCTCCCCTTTTCTCCTTCTCCCCTTTTTTATTTCCATTCTTTACTGTCTTTCCATACAGCCTGTGTGGATCTTGCACCTCTTGGTCACTTTCATTGCAGCTTGTTGTACTTCTTGGTTACTACTACTAAGTAGTAATGCATTTTAATAATTGTGTCTAGTAATTGTGTGTTACACAGAGACTGTGTAACTGAAACCTTAAAAATTAAGCTAGAAAGGCAGAAAACACAGAGAAGTCAATAAGGATTACTGGAAATGACAATATATGTGAGCTTCAGCTGTTTGGGTATGCTGTTCATTCATTGCCTCCTTTTCTTCTGCTCTTTATGGTATGTTTTCATTGCCTCCATCAATTTCATGGGAATTGTAGGATGAACAGTAGGATTTTCCAAGTATCAATAGCAAAGTTGTTTAATTTGGAGATTTTCTGGGAAAGTTCTTCATCACTGTTTGCAACTTGTACACTTAAAAATAAATTGTATTATAAGCAGGTGTTGAGTTACTGCATCTCCCTATTATAATTGAACTCTTACTACCTTACACCCTTAATAGTACTTAGTAAAATTCTCAATGAGTTCCTCTAAATATGAGTACTTTTATCTCCAGCATAACGAAGATGAAACCAAGATATAAGTAATTAAAATTACTTAACCTAATCCCATCAAATACTAAGGCATTTAAATCTTCATTATATTGAAGTCCTACACATTTTAACAGATATGTATCTGTTTTAACGGAAGTAATCTAATTCTACTGTGACTATGTTCACCTGTTGTGGTTTAATCCCAGTAGGCAACTCAGCCCCACACAGCCACGCACTCACTCCCCTCTGGTGGGATGGGGAAGAGGATCGGAAGGGTAACAGTGAGAAAACCCAGGAGCTGAGATGAAGACAGTTTAATAGGTAAAGCAAAAGCTGTGCACACAAGCAAAGCCAGACAAGGAATTCATTCACCACTGCCCATGGGCAGGCAGGTGCTCAGCCATTCCCAGGAGAGCAGGGCTCCATCACGCGTAACGGTTGCTAGGGAAGACAAAGGCCGAACTCTGAAAATCCTCCCCCTTCCTTCTTCTTCCCTCAGCTCGATATGCTGACCATGATGTCATATGGTATGGAATATCGCTTTGGTCAGTTGGGGTCAGCTGTCCTGTCTGTGTATCCCTCCCCCCAGCTTCTTGTGCCCCCCAGCCTACTCACTTGGTGGGGTGGGCTGAGGAGCAGCAAAGGCCCAGGCTCTGTGTCAGCCCTGCTCAGCAGTAACCAAACCATCCCTCTATTAGCGACACTGTTTCCAGCACAAATCCAAAACATAGCCCCATACCAGCTGCTAGGAAGAAATTGGACTCTTATCCCTGCCAAAACCAGTACAACCAAGAAATTTGTTACTTTCTAAGTGTATGTGAGAAACTGGTTAACTTCATAACTTCAAATGCTCATAAAAATGTTTCTCATATTTTCTGAAAATATGACCCATGCTGACATGGAATGAAAGCAGTAATTTTTTTCTGTTGCAAGGGTTTACATTTTATAGAGAATAGGTAACTTCTGTCAGGTAGAGAAGACACTTCTAAATTAATAATTATAGCTAATCCCCACTCCTTTGCCTGCATATTGTCTCTTTTCATGATCAGGCTTGTCTTACTATTTTATGATCCCCTATATATGTCACCCCACTTTTGTGACACCCAGTGGACTTGCAGCCTAGCAGAAAAAAAACAACTTTTCTATAGCATAAGAGGAGTGACTCATAAACTAAAAAAGAAAGAAAAGAAGGAAAGATAACGGAGAAAACAATTTAAAACCCCCAGCTTTTTATTTAAGTGTTAACTTTAAATAATTTCTAACATTTTGGAATTGCATTTCCAAAAGCATTTGAAGAATAGTGCTTCTGAATTACTTCAGAAATTAAAACATGCTTCAGAAAGAAGTACGATCAGTTGCTTCTTAGAAGGAAATAACCTTACTTGATTTTGATACCACTGTTACATTGACTACTAAAAAGTAATTAGAGTAGCAAAAAATCATCTAATTTAAACTGACATAATTTTATTAAAGTCATTAGAGCTATGTTGGTGTATGCCAGCTGACAAACCTGTGTACTTCTGGAATCACTCTGTTAAGATTGTTTCAGCTTTTTTATGTATTGTATATTCCTTCATAACTCTTCATATATTTTATCTTCATTTGTAGCCCCCTATAATTATTTGTTAAAAATGGTGGCATATTAACATCATACTCAGTGTTAACCTATTTAGCTAGTGTGTTACAGTGTTGAACATATTGGTATAATATGAGTGTATTCCATAAGGAAAACATTACCAAGAGCAAGATGTAGAGGATTATATGGATATTTCTTGGGTTTTTCTGTGGGATGATGATGTTTGGGAAATGTATCACTTAGCACTGATGGTGTTAAACCAGAACTTGTGAGGATATTCTGTACCATTGAAGTGCCCATGATAAATGACTGGCTGTTGACAGTGGTTAAATTTTATTTACTTCAGTAATTCCTCAAAAATACTCATGCCACCGAAGATTAGAGTCAATGTCAAAATGCTGCATTTCATTCTCCCCTATACCAGTGTTTTGGAACTGGACGTTTCAACTTCAAATTGAGTCCATACTTGCTAAACTCTCATTTCCTTTACATAAGCTTGACTAAAATTCTAGTGCTCAGTAAAAAGTGTGAGCTATTGATAACTTGCAAGTCCATATGTAAGTTGCATACTTCAACTCTTTTTCCAAGGGTTCATATTTGTTGTCAATAGTTCTATTTTATTCATAGAACTCCCTCTGGTGGATTATTTAAAATATGGACATACTTGGTTGTTTAACCAAAAAAAGTCTGAAGGCTATGACTCTAGAACCTAATTTTATGACTTAAAGTACTAAGAAGATTTCAGTCAGCATTTTGTACATATATTTATAATTTATCTTGATAGTGGTTATATATATTGTTTACCTTGATATTAATTCTTAAAACACATCTGGGGGCTTTTGTTTATGCTAGTAATAGATATGGATGTTTGTGTCTTTGTACATTAATATATACATAACATATACATGTATTGATGTGTGTGTGTGTATACCTGCGTACGTGTCTACATGTATACATGTAATGCTGCAAACACATGGGGTTTACTAAAGTGAGATCATGTCAGACATCCAACATCTATCTATAATTAGAGGACTGAGATTCCTGAGAAAAAAGAAAAATAATGGAGCTAATAAGTTTGCATTTCAGGACAGGTACTATCTGGACATTGTAGCTGAAGCAGATCAATACAGGAATAGTCTGCATGCGATGGTGGATTTTGGAATACATCGTGTAGTTCTGATGTCACCATTTTTAAATAGTGCTTGACATTTGGAGGGTGTGAACACAAGAGACACACAGGATTACAGGACAAGAAAATGAGTTGCAATAAGAGTCTGAGAGTGCTTGGGCTATTTCATCTTATTAAAAAGAACAGAAGATTATTTACTTGATTATAGTGTATCTCCACAGGGAGAAACTGCTGTGAAATAAAGAGCTCTTTAATCTAGTTGAGAAACCTTAGGAAGAGCCAATTCAGTTTAGACAGACTGGAAATAAGGTACATGTTTCCATGAGGAAGGATGGAATAGTGTACTGGAATAGACTAGTGTAGCCTCAGAGAAAAGTGTTGAGTTCTCCATCTCTAGATATTGTCATATCAAGATTGAATGCATTTCAATAAAATCTAGGAAAAGCAGAATTTTTTCTTAGTCCCAGGGTAATTGGTGAACTCAATGTGCAGAATATATTTGATATACAAGGAGTTAGATTAATGATCTAACCCGTCTTCTTGGCTTTAATTCTGAATATCTATCACAAGCTAATCTGTTTCCTTGTTAGTGTTGATATAGCTTATGTCCTGTTAAAAAGATGCAGCAGAGAAGCAGACTGCCTTTTTGTTAATCACAAATACTGAAAACTGAGTGAAGTGGAATTGTATGGCATGAAGGCCAAATTCTCCTTCAGAGGTTGCTCAGCAGAGGGAACATTTTGGAGTTCAGGGTTGTCATTAGAGAGATTTTGTTAAAGGAGGAATCCACAATATCGGAGAAGATAGGAAATTCCTTAGCTGAGTAGGAAGCAGATAGTCAGTTGAAACTCAGATAAAAGACTTCTTTCTCACAGGAGATATGCAGAATTTGGTGCGGCACATGTGTATGTTGCAGTTCAGTCAACAGGAAGATAGTTATTTTTGGTGTGTTTACTAAGGGAAAGGTGCAAGGAATTTAACTCAATGCTCCATTCTGTAACCTTTCTTAGTATCTAACCATTCTTTTGAAGCCTTTGTCAAGCTTTCAGTAGCAAGAAGGTATGACACTCACACACATCTTATGTAGCCTTAGTAAACTAAATATCTTACTAGTTTAAAGAACAATTTAACCTAAGGACTAAAAAAAAATTGTACAGAATTATGTAAGTCCATGTAAGGATACTAGCTCTCCAGAGAACAAATAATTGATTTATATAATAAATAAAGCATCAATATTTCTGATACAGGAGAATAGTACTACTTAGATGTTGCACACTGAAAACTGACAAGTTTAAATTCAGACAGTTACTAGTTTACCGGAGATGCAATATTTTTACCTGCTGCCATTATACCATGGTGATAATAAAGAAGAGATTCCTTTTCACTAAAGAGTTCAAAGGTTTGTTTAGAGCTAAAATGTTTCTAAGGTATATTTATAAAAGACAGTGCTACAAAGTGGTTTGCTTTAAGAATAGCAAAGCCTGAAACTTCCTTTTAACTTGTATACTTGAGGATTTATCTTTCTGTCTGCAAATACAGAGACACGTAAAATGTGTACAGTATGTGGTATCATTTAAACAGAACTTCAATCCTGTTGCAGATTTCAGATGGTAAATTTAGCTTGTTAGTATATTAATAGCAACAATAATGATTCTTTTTTGTGTTCTGCTTTTATTAACAGCTTTAGAATAGTGTATCTTGAGCTGAAAACCACTGTAGAAAAATATACATCAGACTAGCAAAATTTACTGCTGTTTCTAATATGTTTAAATAAATGACTTAGCATTAAAAATATTCATACAGCCTGCATGTCATTTTCAGTTTTCACTGCAACCATATTTGTCAGTAATGAATAGCTTTCTCCAAATAAAATAAATATTAGTTCATCCATGAATTCATACTTACACTAGTGCAAACTTCGTATTCGCCTTTTAAATTTCAGACTGTAAATGAAGACTGACAGTTAGCTTGCATGACTTGGTCATATTAATGTTAGTTGACTAGTTTACGTTTGGTGTCCAGGCTTCGTCTGTCGTCAGTGGAGAAATGGAAGCTTCTTCAAAGGACATTTAAATGCCATCTGTTTTGTCTCAAGACGATAGCTACACAGAGATCAAATATGAAACATTTTTTTTCATGTTTAAGAAATAAAGTGCAATTTCTCACTCATCAATTCACAGTTTTAACTAATGTTACCCTAAATTTATCTAGCTGTTTCTGTTTTCACAACATACTAACCTTTTTGGAGCATTCTGCCAGTCATAATATCTTGCAAGCCGGGTATGTCTCTCATGCATGCTTTGCACCACACCCCCTCATGTCAACAAAAAATAGTTCAGCTATTTCTAAGAAAATATAAAAGGAATTTCATTTTGCTGAACTTTTTTAAAAGGCAATTAAATGTAAAATAATATGCTCAAAAATATTGTAATACAGAATCAAGTATTCAGACTCCAGAATCAAAACTGTGTGAGCAGCCTTAATTTGGAATACCTGAACATATGCATTATAATGCAATCTTTAGTTACAGAATCATTAATAATATTTTCCATGAAGTCTTTTTCTTTCAATACACAAGATAAATAGAAGTAATTTTGTGTAGCGAAAGACTCTCATCCTGTTCGTAATAAGCTTTTTGTAGGTATGCAGTTCTTACGGAAACTGAATATTGCCTTTATTTAGATACATGACTTTTTAATCACATTTCTTTCTGTGTAATATTAAATAATTTAAATTACACTCTTTCTACAAAAGTTCACTAAAATAATATTTATCGCTTTATAGCTATCTTGCTTGAAACCTTGAATGAGAAATCATTATATGGGAAATGTAAGAGCCTTTATTTTGAGGTTTTTGAAGTGTTAGTAGTGCTTTAAGCAATGTAGTCCCAAATTTTTTGAACTGGACTTTTTGGAAAGTTGTAGTCTATTTTTCCCCTGTAAATTCTCAGTATTTCTTTTTCTGATTTATACAGTGGAGATAATAAAACTGCTTAATAGCTAAGAGAAAGTGTGAAGAAAAATAAAAGTTGGTGGAGTAATCATACATGGATGGATTGCTCCACAGGAAAGTCAGTTAGGTAACTGATTAATTTTGTTTGTAAGTAATTGCTTTGCTTGGAGTAAATTTTGCTTGGAAAAATGTGTTTCACAATAGGAATAAATTAGAATATTAAACAGGATGTTCTTTATTGATCATTATCCATACAGATCACTGAATGTGATTATTTAAGGTTTGGGGTTTTTATTATTGAACATAATAGCAATATATAGCCATAATACCAGAAACTGAGCGTAGATGTTAAATGAAAAAACCCTTTAGTTATCCAGGTATTTTAAGCATTTAAGAAAAATGTAATGTTCTGTAATTATTTTGCATAATTTAAGCATTCAGGCAAAATCTTCAAATACCAAGCCACATCCAGTGTATTTGAAGTTTTGTTAGTTTTCTTCAGCTGGCTTGGGTGCAGTCCTAGAATTTGGTAGATGTGGATGCAAAGACACAATTAACATTGAGTCTCCAAGATCGTCAGTGAATGCTGTAATGATTATATATAAAGTGTCTTCTACATCCTCATTTATGGAGAAGAGTGAGCCCTGGTTGTTCCTTTCAAAGAGTAACGTTCTTGCTAATGGTTCATTCAATTCCTGCAACCAGATCATTGATAAAAATACTGAAAACGCCTGGCCCTAGAATTAAGCCCTAAGGAACATGGCTGGTGATTAGTCACTACCAAAACCTGGCTCTGTCACTATTAACTGTTTGGATTTCCCTATTTAGATTGCTTTGTACATGCAGAAATCATAAGCGCCAAACACAGGCCTCTGGATTGTGATCCAGGACCCAGATATTTAAGAAGTTGCCAAACTATTTGAATTCTTTTCAGGGGGTTCAGATTTCACTGGAAAAAGTCATTCTTTGAACCAAAGACATTAAATTCTAGTGGTGCATGTAATTGTACATAAACAAGGAAAGTTACTCCATTTTCATTAGTTGAGTAAGCAGCAATTTCTTATTTCCTATTGTGATTTAATATTTATTCAGCACTTATTTGTTCTGTAAGAGGGCAGGTTATAATTTCAATCATTCATTTCTTTTATAATAGAAAAAACTCTTGTGGACTGATTTAAGAAAAGTAAGGTGTAAACACTCATGTATAATACAATTTCAGTTGTCAGCAGCTGTGTATAAAACCTGTATATTGATTTAGCTTAGAACAAAAAATTCTTCTTTTCTTTTCCATTATATATCTCTATACAACATACTCTAAATAAACAAAAATGTTAGCCAATATCTAGAATACAGTAAACATAAAAATGTAAAACTATCTTATGATGTTTCTTTTCTTCTTATTAACAAGTTTTCTTTTTCAGTATGACAATGTTATATCATGGAATCATAGAATCATTTTGGTTGGAAAAGACCTTTGAGATCATCAAGTCCAACCATTAACCCAGGACTGCCACATCCATCACTAAAATATGTCCCTAAGCACTGCATCTATGCGTTTTTTAAACACTTCCATAGATGGTGATTCTACCACCTCCCTGGGCAGCCTTTTCCAATGCTTGACCACCCTTTCAAATGGTTTGGGTTGGAAGGGACTTTAAAGATCATGTAGTTCCAACTCTCTTTTCCTTCCACTAGACCAGGTTGCTCAAAGCCCCATCCAACCTGGCCTTGAACACTTCAAAGGAATAGGGCATCCACAACTTCACTGGGCAACCTGTTCCAGTGCCTCACCACCCTCACAGGAAAGAATTTCTTTCTAATACCTAATCTAAGTCTACCATCTTTCAGCTGAAAGCCATTCCCTCCTTATCCTGTCACTACATGCCCTTGTAAAAAGTCTCTCTCGAGATCCCTTGTAGGCCCCCTTTAGGTACTGGAAGGCTGCTATAAGGTCTCCCCGGAGCCTTTTTTTCTCCAGGCTGAATAACCCCGACCCTCTCAGCCTGTTTTCATAGGAGAGGTGCTCCAGCCCTCTGACCATCTCCCTGTCCCTCCTCTGGACTTGTTCCAACAGGTCCATGTCCTTCTTGTGTTGGGGGTCCACAGAGCTTGATGCAGTACTCCAAGTGGGATCTCATGAGAGTGGAGGAGAGGGGGAGAATCACCTCCCTCGACCTGCTGGCCATGCTTCCTTTGATGTAGCCCAGAATACACTTGGCTTTCTGGCCTGCAAGCGCACATTGCTGGACCATGGTGAGCTTCTTGTCCACCAACACCCCCAAGTCTTTCTCCTCTTATCACCCAGCCTGCATTGGTGCTTGGCATTGCCCCAACCCATGTGCAGGACCTTGCACTTGGCCTTGTTGAACTTCATGAGGTTTGCAGGGGCCCACCTCTCAAACTTGCCAAGGTCATTCTGGATGGCACCCCTTCCCTCCGGCATGTAGACCGCACCCCTCAGCTTCATGTCATTGGCAAACTTGCTGAGGATGCATTAAATCCCACTGTCCATGTCACCAACAAAGGTGTTGAACAGCGCTGGTCCCAGTACTGACCCCTTGGGAGTGCCATTTGTCACTGGTCTCCACAGTGCTTTGTGGAGTATATGCTTTATAATTATGGAAATTTTATCTATCAGTTTTCTAGCATGCTGAGATCAGAGATGCCTAGGATGAAAAAGCTTTAGGAAAGAGGCTTATGGGTTTATTTAAATAATGAATGCAAGATGCAAAACAGTCTGCATTTGTTCATGTTAATGTAGATTTTTATTTCAGTTCAACAGTGATTTACTTAACTAAGTCTATATATTTTTGCAAAGTTAATCATGAAAATGTGCATCAAACTCAACTCCTCTTTCTGAACCTTCTCTGAGTAAGTGCGTTTTCATCAACGTCTGTTTTGTTTTCTCATATTGGCAGTAGAGTTCTGTAGTCTTCCCTGCTTACAATGAGTTGCCTAGACAAAGCTACTCCAGAAATTAATCTGGCATGATTTATAAAATCTGTTTTATTTATATTAATTTGAGGTCCTGTTAATTCTAACATGTTATTTTAAACTTCTGATAATTTAAATTGATCTTCCTAAATGCAGGATGTTTCACAGATGTACTGTAACTTCTGGCATAAAAACTGGTGTTCTTAGGTACTGATATGCAAAATTGTATCTTGGAGAGTGTCAGGGAATTCCTTTTACTGTCTCTGAGAGAGTGCAGCAAGGCAGGGCTGTGTTGTGAAGTCATTCCAGAACTGGATAGATTAATAGAATTGCAGATGCGCTTTTCCATTTGTGAAACTATGCTATGCCTGGTCTATTAATGTATCACATCCTATTGCAATTAAGGAGTTGGGATGTAATTTCTGTTTACGTTATTTAACTTCAAAAAAAAAAAAGGAAAAAATATAATTTTTAAGTTATGTAAATTAGCAGAATGTATATTTTTATATCCCCAGTTTCACAAAAACAAATTGTGCCAGTTGTCATGGTGGATTAGTATATCCTAGTGCAAAGTCTTCAGTAGGTCTAGACCTGTCAGATTTTTCTGTCGTTGTAAGAGCAGCATTTTGTGCTTGACAGCAATATAATTGTTCAGAAGGTGAAGTGCTGTGCACTGATAACATTAATAACAGAACTATCGCACCTTTCAATCCCTTTCAGCAGTTACATGTAGTCAGTGTAGCTGCTGTTTACAGTGGAGTTAATCAAGTAGAGAAAAGCCTTATGATGCTGCTATCACCGCCAGATGGGTAAGGAAATTGCTTTTCCCAAAAATACAAAGGTTAAAGAGATTTAATAGTTTCAATTGTGTTTCATTAAAGATGTCCCTACAGGTAGTATAACCTAATCCTCTTCTTCTATATCTTACCCAGAATTAGGTTCTTAAGACCTTTAGTTAAAAGTTCAAAACAACATAGTCTGTTGTAGTAGGGCACACTCAATTTTTTACATAACTATTTTGAATATTTTTTAATAGCAGCAATCTAAAATTCAGGCAATACAAATATATATTTAAATTAGATTACTTTCTGTACAGAAAACTTTAGGGACTGCTTCCCATGTATATAACATTCCCAAAAGAGCCATGTATTAGTTGCTGATATGAATCTTTGCACAAGACTACCTTTCTTAAAGTATTCTAAGTCTACTGGAATCCAGAAATAGTAGTAAGTGATTGGAAAAGATATTAACTTATCAGGGTAAGCTGTCTTTACCTAGCACATCAGAATATCCTTAAAAGGAATGAGAAAATAATGAAAAATAAAATGAAAGAAAATTGCAAGGGTGTTTTCAATGGCAAAATCATCTGTTAAGCAGCCCTGTGTGTGCTTTAGGTTAGGGTAGGCCAAGTTGTTAATTGGCACCTGAGACCTGCCAGGCACTGTTTCTTTAACTTTGCTCATTTTAAGAGAAGGTTGGAGGAAAGAAAAGACAAGTTTTATTTGTAAGTCCTTTCCAATGTTTTTTGTTTTTGTTTTTGTTTCCAAAATGGTATTTGGTAATATTGAGATTTAACTTCTCCTTTAGATAAACGTGAACTGCCCCACTTGGAATAAACATATAAATAGAGAATTTCTCTCTATTCTGCACTTGGAATAATGAGCCTATTTGGCTCATATCCATTTTGCAACCATGCAGGTCAGGTACTTTGTTCTCTGTTTTGTAGTATTAATAATTTTGGTGGTGTTTTACCTCCAAAGATGTCTACTGAAAATTTGATTGACTTAAAAAAAAAAAAGTGTTCAGGTTATTCTTTTAAAGTTTTTGGTGTTTGTCTCCTTATGTGAATGCTGAAGATTGAAGATGTTAGGAAAAAAAATCAAAATAGAACAAAAACTTAAATATTGGGGAAAATCACAGGAAACTTTGTCTTACATTTTTTTGCTGCTTTATCTGAAATTTGCCATTTTATGGTTTGTTTTAAAAATGTTTGTTTTCATATGGATAGCAGAAAAGCCGAAAGATGATTTAGTGATACTGTTCACATTACTGAAATAGCATAAAAGGGAAAATAAAACAGAAGAATATTGTAATGGATATAAATTAAGTAAATTAATAATTGCAATGTCTTAGTCTTGATTTGGAATAATTCCTTTCTGCATACACACATATGTATTGTTATAAATATGTAAGTTACGTATAATGTCTCCTGTTGTTCAGACAATTACATCCTTTTATTTTAACATCGCTTAAACTCTCAGTATGTGTCAAGAAGGTGCTGATGCATCGTTTCCCCCATATAGTTAATTTACACAGCAGGGCTATTAATCAGCATGCAGTAATACTGTAGTTTGCTATGAATAAAATCAAGCTGAGTCAAGGCTGGTTTTCTTTTATTATATCTCAGGTATTTTTATGTTGGTTTTGTTTTGGTTGGTTGGTTTTTTGGTTGGTGTCTTTTTTTTCTTTTTCTTTTTTTCTTCTTCCTTTACCTATGGTGCTCTGAATTTTCTGCAAGGCTTCAAAAGTTTAATCAGTGTTTGCATTTCTCATGTTGGTAAAACATACCAGAATGTTATGGGTTTATCTTGATGTATTCTTACATTAACTATTTTGCTATAACTTTTGATTTAACAAAAAGATATTCTACAGATTTTATGTTGCCAAACAGAGAGCATTACACAGTCTACAGACCATCTGAATGACATGCAGCTAGTCAATATTATCACTTTTTAGCTGTGGAGGCTCACTACTGAAAATATTCGGAATTTTTCTTCTGATATTTTGTGCTCCTCCTGTATGAAGATTAACCATATACTCATATTTCATTAGCCAGCAGGTTGCCTTAACTGGAATGCATTTTCCAGCTGGTGTCATTTCAATTCAAGAGCAAATTGAACCAGCTATGAAGCTGAAGCAGGAAGCACATAATATATGAAGGGATCCTGAGGAGACATACATGGAAGAATGCTAAGGGGGGTTCAGTATTTTCAGCTACCTATCAGGGGTTATAGAAA
Organism: Falco cherrug; assembly: GCF_023634085.1. Classification (NCBI taxonomy): domain Eukaryota; kingdom Metazoa; phylum Chordata; class Aves; order Falconiformes; family Falconidae; genus Falco; species Falco cherrug. The sequence goes on along the minus strand of NC_073698.1, from coordinate 42,662,036 downwards.
ATATAAGATCATTTCCTTCCTGAAGGTGCACAATGAGAGGACATTGAGCAACAATCCAAAGTTGCAATTTCTAAGTGAAAAACATTTCTTCACAGTGATAGTAGTACTCATTGTAGCAGTTTTCTCAAAGAGGCTGTGGAATCTGTGCTTGGAAATATTCCAGGCTAGATTCCACAAGGCTGTGAGCATCCTGGCCTGTTTGAAATTAGCCTTGATCTGAGGAGGGGTTGGACTAGGTGACCCCAGATGTTTCTTTCTACTGGAGTCAATCTTCTATCAGTCTAGTGCTTTTCATAAACAGTGAACACACTGATTGTTTTGATTCTAAAGACATGAGCCATGTACAGAAACACAGAGGAAGCACTAAAAATAATGCTAAACTTCTCTGCTAGCATGCTGAGGATCAGCATTTTAAAGACATTCAAACTTTTTCTTTAAGCTAATTTAATTCTGCTGTAAAACCTACTCAGAGTTCATTTTGATGCTTGTTACTGCTTTGCTTAGGTTTAGACAAAATCTGAGATAGAGTTGTGAAATTCCTAGAGGTGTTTAAAAAGAGTGGTTAAAATTTTCTATTAATTAGGATTTTATTATAATTTTTGAAAGGTGCGATCTAAGGATTTGTTCAGAAGTGTGCCCCTGGTTGTTTTCCTGTTTGCAGTGAATCTTAGAATATTGCCATGACTTTCTTACCTTTCTTATAAAAGCCAGTATCACAATGTGCTTCCACGAAAAGGATTTTGCAAGCATGTTTTTAAACACTTGTGCTTTTTGGGTGTTTTTTTTTTGGGGGGTGTGCGTTAAATTGTATTTGAATAAAATATGTTGAAGTAATCTTAGTTTTTAACATTCTTAATCTGTTATATCCATCAGGACCTGCTGAGATGTATTGCAGCTGACATCATACCATTGGTAAAAGCCTCTTCCATTTTAGAAGTGATTAGTCATATCTGGGATATATTTTGGAAATGCATTACCTAATTTTGTACCTCTTAAATACTTTTGTAAAGTACCTGCTGGAAAAAGTAAATATATGAGAATATAGTTACTGTGATTCTTTTTCATACAGGATGTTCCTGTACAATGACATAGAAATGCAGAATATCTACTGCTGTCTGGTTTTATGTTTAATTAAAATTGAGAAGGGAGAAGAGCAGCCAGAGTTTGTCATCACCTTCAGCTTTTCAGTAAAATTCTATGTTAGTTGAAAATTTACTTATCTTAAATAACGCTGTATTTGTTACGTACTATTTTTCTTAGTAATAAGAAAAAAATAATTGTGCTTGGGAGAAAGTGACAGTTACGAAATACCAATAATTTGTTTCTTTGTTTTTATTCTTATCTTATTCTTGCTCCTATTTCTACCCTTACTTTTACTATATTTCTTTTGTAAATGAAGGTGTGTACAGAAAGAACCAACACGGTATATTGCAATGCATGTTTTGCCCAAGCCTGAGCCTTGCATCCTGGCTCAGAGATATTTTCTTGGTGGTGTTCACAGGAAAAAAATGTGCAGTTAGGTTACACTATGTGCATACTGTGTTCCTGTGCTGAGACAAATACACAAATTTAAGTTAAAATGCAGATGCCCCAAAGTTAGTTGGAGGAGGGTTTAGTCTGTTGTATGATGGGGAAGCACAGAACTCAAAGCTGTATAGCCTGAGCACACCACATTTCATTCAGTGTGGACCCAGTTTAGTCCACTTACTCCTCTGTTCTGCACTGTGTATGCCACTATCTTCTGTCCATACAGAAATAAAGCAGTTAAACTTTTCTGATTTTTTTGTTTCTGATTTAATAAGACTGGGGTGATGAATAGGAATTCCTATGAAACTGTTACCCCAATGAACTAGTGTTATATAGGGTTCCAAATCTGAAGATAACTGATTTAAGACTTGAAAATTTTAGTATCTCATCTTTTGTCTTAATTGAATAGTCAGTCCACTAACGATGGCAAAAATGTTGATGCACAGAAATATGTTCAAAATGAGCTTCAGTGAGAATGTAGTAAATAATGTCTTGTTCATGAAGACTTTGAATTTTTTTTTGGGAGCTGATGAAATAGATTCATTCAGAGTGAGGGTTTTCTTATGCCCTAAAATTTCTCAGATAGATATTTGAATTATTAAACAGTTCAAAACATAGACATCATACTACCATAGACATACATGGTACCACATATTTTGTCAAAATTTTGTGGCTTGCCTTCTAGAGAGGATTTGTACTCCATAGTCTGAGTATCTTCACTGCAGAAAGAAGGTGGTGTTTAAAAAATATCACATGCCATGTTTCCTTTTGGCTGATTCAAAATAGCATCCTCTTTAATATACAGGATTTTGACTTGCTGTTTAAGGACTGACTTTGCTCATGCACTACATAGGGAGCCTGAGCAAACAGTCTGGCTTTTGGATTCTATTACTCTCAAAAGCATTAAAACCAAGAATCTTCATAATGAATCTGTAAGGCTGAGATAAAACAGATGTAATATGAATGTTCAAGGCAGGTAAAGCAAGAGACAGGGATCTAAATGAGTTGTTTACATTCATATTTGGTACCAAGGGTCTTAGACCATAAATTACTTGGGGTTTTTGATTATTTTTTTTTTTTTAAAGTAGGTGAGTCAGAAGACTTATCTCAAAATTATATGCTGACAGATCACAAAGACCATTTGATATTGAGCTGAGTATTCTGAAGGAAATGTTGTCTGTGATATGTAACAACATATAAGTTGTCCTTGGTAAAATGAAAATGGAAGATGATAAATGTGACAACAGTGAGAGAGCAAAGAGGGGGAAAAAAAAGAAATAGAAATCCCATAGAGAGCCAGACAGCAATTAGCTTAATTTCTATATAAATTGGTTAAACCATAATAAAGAAGAACAGGCTGAAAGATGGATTTAAAAAAATGGAAAAGTGTGAAAGAAATGTTGGTAAGGGAAAACATATTTCACAAACTGATGAGAGTCTGTGGGCAATTTTTCTGTTATGTACTTGCACTTCCAAAAGTCATTTGATACATCTTAAAGACATATAGCATTAAAGGCATGAAAGAAAAGGTGCTCCTGCGGATTAATATCTGGTTACCAACAGGAAACAAAGTATCAGAATGAATGTACAGATGTCACTGTGTAAAAAGTTACCGATAAGAACCACAAGGGAAATACGTTGTAAATTACTTAATTAAACATTTTTATAAATTGTATAGAAAACCAGTAAATAATGAAATAAAATTGGTTTATGGACAGCATAAAATTACTGAGAATAGTAAAAGCCACAAACTGTCTCTAAGAAGTTGCAAAAAGATCTTGTGAAGCTAAGCATATAATGCCAAATAAAATAAAATATTGATAAGGTAAAAGTAATGCAGATGGAGGAATAATCTGTATACATAAAGTGGCATCGTAACTAGTTATCTCTTACCGGGGAGGGAAAAAATACAAACAAGTTTTATACATTGAGGTCAGTTGTATGCTTATGAGAATGTTCACTGAGCACTTAGGGTGGTTGCAAAAGAAAAGGAATGTTGTGATGTATTAGGAAAGGAACAGAGGGCAAAACAGGAAATGCCAAATCCTTCTCCAGTCCATGGTTTGTTTGCACCTTTAATACTGCTTGTAGCTGTAGTTATATAATCTCTCAAAGAATATATGAAAACTAAAAATCACTAAAAAAAGTATCAGTGATGATTGCATCTAAATAAACCTGTGAGTATGTACTACACAGTGATCTGAAGTCTGAATCCTCTGCCATCCAAATCAAATCCTGCAGCTTAGGTTTCCTTTTCATGGCAAGAAGGGTGCAAGATGAGGCTTGTTAGTGTTTTCTCTCCTTGGATCACCTGGGCTAAAGTCATCTTGGAATGGCATTGCCAGGGCACTCAGTTTAGCTGTAGCTAAGAATAATAGTATAATAATTGAAAACATGGGAAAGCCCCCTATCTCCATAAAGAAGAGAGGTGTGGTGGTGGTGGTTTTACTTGGGTTTTTTTTGGCGGTGGGGTAGATGAGGCTGCTTGGGAGGCTGTAATAGACACATAAGACAAAAATGGCATTCAGAGAATGGGATATTATTTCCCCCAGTTCAAGAACTGATTGTCATCAAATCTATTTGACCAACAGATTTAAAAGCAAAGCAAGGGAAATAGTTGTCTTTTACAGATATGTGCTTAAGTTATGTAGTTGACTGAAACGGATTCTATGGAGACAAAACCTAAATCGATTCAAAGTGTTATTAAATGAAGTCCACAAAGGTTTTCTAGACATCTCATACAGGAAATCTATACAGTCACAAATTTCCAAAATCTATGATACCCACCTTTACCTACTCTAAACCCATACAGTTCTTTTTATATTCTGTGAGCACTTAAGCACTAAGTAACATCTAGGTACCTCAATTCTGTGCAAGACTGTGTCAGCTATCAATAAGCTTGTCTGAATAAACAACATATTTTTAATATAATGAGTACCTTCTGAAGCATTAGGGTATCATTAGATACAATCCTAAAAAATCAGCACATCCCGATGTTGTTTTTATTTCTTTATCTTAAAGATTGTTATAACTGTTCTGCTTTAAAGTCAGCTATGTTAGGCAGCATAACTTCAGGTGTAAATCTCATCTAGTATTGTTCTGTTTACTTCTAGAAGAAATGATCTGTTTATTAGTGTTGATAAATTAAAAAAAAAAAGAGAGAGAGAAGAATTTAGATAAGCACTAAGTAATCTAGAAATTTATTTTGTTTTGGTTTTTTGGGTTTTGGTTTATTTTTTATTATTATTATTATAGGAAAGGTTTAATTATGTAAGGAACCACTGGCTTTATAGTAAATGGCTTGGGAAGTGGAGTTTTGATGCAGTTTGCTCAGATCGTTCTTTTAAAAAATACAGGTGATATTTTAAAAGCATAGAATGATAATTAATTATGTGAGAACTTGAACATAAGCTAACGAAAAAAACCCACAAAGCAACGAACAGCAAGACACAGCTATAAAGTTCTCTTTGTCTCCTCCCTCTTCCCAATAAAGAACTGTTGCTAAGAAATTACTGCATATTATAATTAGTTGAGAGCATAAGATTATTTCATGGTAGCATACAGTCTTGGAGGGAGTGAATCATAATGTCTCTTCCTTCCAAATCTGTAATTTCCAAAGTACCAATAAAAAAAGAGTTACTGTCAGTTTAATCAGTATTATGTGCAGGGTGACAAATGTTATACCATTTCACTTCAGTCTGAAATTTGTCTTTTGGGATTAACACAGTAGGTTAATATATTTTCAGCATTCGTTTAACAGGTTTTTTTTAAAATGTTCTATCAAAGACAACAACTTAATGTGACAAGTTTTCGGCAACCTTGTATCTTGAAAAACTATTTAAGATCTAAATACAGTGGTTATTTTACATGATAATATAGACCTCTATTTTGTTGGGAATGGTATGGAAATCACCGTTGTTAATGATCAGACATCTTTTGTGTGAATTACTGTTTTCTGAAATACTGTGGATTACAAAAAAATTCTGTTGTCTAGGTTGGGGGTATGTGTGGCTATTTTAATTAACTTTGTACCATAACACTATGTCTTTAGAATTAATCTGGATTTAATAATATGCTTGAAGGCTGTAAATGCTGTCAGAAAGTAATTACCATTTGACTTTCTTCAAATCTGCTTATGGAGTAGAAGTGTTTGGAAGTTCCCCTTACATAGAGAGGTGGTTCTTCCTCGTAATGCTTTTTGGTTTCAGTGTTTTTCTAATTTGGAATATATTCTTTTCTTTCATAGTAATTAAGACTTTCAAGAATATTTGATATTATGCTGGATGTTAGTTGAAAGGTAGATTAGAGTCCAACAATGAAAAACAAAGTGTGTGAGCAAATGATTCAGGCACATGATTCAAGCATTTCCTGAACTTCATATTTTCTGTATGATGGGCTATTTGTTTTCCAGAGTGCTTTTGGGATATATATACTTTTTCAATACAGTGATTTGCTGTAAATTAATCAGAAATGCTAAAGTTTTCATATGTCTCTGTTGTAATTTTTTAAATATTTGGTTTCATTTAAAATGACTACTGAATCTGAAATAACATAAACTACCATTTTTAAACATTTCACTTCTCAAACAAAACTGTAACTAAAACATTCTCCAGCAAAAGCATATATCACACGTGACACAGAACAGATATGCTTTGAGATAGCTAATGAAGACAGAAAAAACACTGTTGCAAATCTTTATAGTGTGGAAAGGAGAGTAATATAAGAAGGCATTTCTCCTCAGTGATCATGCAATTCCCCATGGTTCATTAGGTGCATTTTCATTTTAATGGCTACTTATTTTTAATTCAAGTTTGGAGTACAGGAATACAAAAAAGATTTCATTCTAATCCTCTGACTGAGGCTTCAGTTGCCTTTTGGTATATTATCTTAATTGCAGTATTTATTAATCATTTATGAACGTGGAAGCTTTTTTAATATTCATGACCCTGCATATGCCTTCAGCCTTTGCTTTGTGCTGTATTCCATCACATTTCACAGGCTAAGTAGAGTCAGAATAGGTCAGTGAATTATTATGAGATTACCAGTGAATTTGTAGGTGCTACTCAAGAAACAGTGTTAGTGATTAAGTATCTTGTTTTCACTCTTGAACATTACGACATGGTGTTACAGGACACAGTACTGTGAATAAATTGTAAAAACAAGGCCATAACCACTCAACTCCTTTGAGTTATTAAAGACCCAAGAGATTATTTGGAATCTTTTTAAGTTTTGGTGCTAATTGCTTCATTAATCAGACTGAGAAATTCATAGTAAGAACTGGTATGTATGAGTAAATGACAGATGAGTTCAAATTAGGCACACATTTTAATGCTGAGGATGATTACCTCTGAAAGCTACTGCAGAAGTGGCAAATTATCCATCTCCAGATGTCTTTAAGATGATACCTTTATACAAAGCAATCTTCAGTGGATCAGATGTTATTAGGTTCAACAGAAGGGTAACTGGGTTAAAACAAAACTAAAAGGGATTCCAAGGCAGTTCCCTGCTGCCCAGCAAAACCACCTCACGTAATCCCTCTTGTAAACTGTGTCCTAAATTAAAGCAGACCTGTTCCCTGCCCACCCACTGGAAATCTGTTCTAGAGCCTGATGCTTTAACAGCAAGATATTTTTCTTTATTTTTTTTTTCTCCCCTGATTACCAACTGTCTTTTAAGCAGATTTGATTTAGGTGAAGTTCCTGTTAGTCTTGTAACCCTCTGTTTTCCTTGTTTTCCCTTTCTATGCCTGTTGCCAGAGTATAGAAGACAGGGCTCCATTAGGACATGAAAATATGTGCTTACCTTGACACAAATTTTGAAAGGTTACACTTGTGCTTTTCTGCATCCAAACACGGTTTGCGATGTGGTTCAGATGCCAGATTACACAGATTTTTATGGACCTCTGTAACTGAATACCAATATCCTTCCTAGTTTTGGATTCTGCATGAGTGGAGTAAACTATGGTACAGAGGCTGAAAGAATTACTGATTTTATTAATCCACAGGTCTTGGCGCTAGTATACACCACAGTCATGCACAAGTTATGTTAAATCTTGAGACACACTTGTAACCTTTGCTGAGCAACCCAATGTGTAACATTGCTGATTCTCTAACACTAATTTTATCTTTACTCATCTTATTTAAGATGCCATAGACTGCAGTTCCATCTCTTGGTTGAAGTCATAAATGCTCCAATATGGTGTGCTACCAGGCCTGATTTGATCAGTATAGGCTAGTACCTGCTGTACCAGCTACAGGATGTGTATGCATGTATATTCCCATCCTAAGTGAGTTTTAATATATCCATAGAGTATTCCAGCAATGGCCAGAAGCTGTGGGAAGTATTGATGAGGAAGAAAAGTTGATGATGTCTTAGTGGAAGACATCCCTTTTCCCTAAGCTTATTATTCTATCCTGGTATTATCCTGCCCTGCATGATGTTGTAAGTGATGGTCCTTATGTCCTCCTATCCTATGAAATGGTTCTGTTTCTCCGGCTGTGGGTATACCAGTTATGGAGTGGTTTATCTCCAGTGATTGCTTCAATGATTACTTGAGTGTTTTTCATATAAGGAGAGGCTGAGAGAACTGGGACGCTTTAGCCTGGAGAAGAGAAATCTGAGGCGGAACCTTGTCAATATGTATAAATGTTTGATGGAGAGGATTGAGGACAAGGCAGGCAGACTCTTCTCAGTAGTGCCCAGTGACAGGACAAGAGGGAATGGACATAAAATAACAAACATGAAATTCCATCAGAACATGAGAAACATTTTTTACGGTGAGTGTGATTAAACACAGGAATACATTGTGAAGAGAGGTTGTGGAGTGACCTTCTGTGGAGATATCCAAAACCCAACTAGACACAGTTCTGGACAACCTGCTCTATCCGATCTGCTTGAACAACATCATTAGAATAGATAATCTCAAGAGCTCCCTTGCAATCTAAACAATTCGGTGGTTCTGTGACCGACAGTTTAGGGGAGCCACTGTGGCCAGACTGTAAATTGAACGGTAGTTCTGGATTTGGGCAGCAAACTTGTATCAAAGCATAATTACAGGAACAAGATAAGGAAGAAAGAGGAGAGTAAGAAAATGAGAGTATCATGATGACTACTTTCCTGAGGTGTTACAATTTAAACCCAGAAAATTGTTGTTCCATGATCTAGGTGAGAAGGGTTGCATTCCTGCTGTGCAAACAGCCTGATTTAGAAAATTGAGGCAGCTCATATTTTCCATATTTGGGGAGTGCTAAGGGTACATCTCATACGAATAAAACCAAAACAAGACAATTATCAGAGTCAATATAAGTGTGTATCCACACTTTACAATACTTTACCAATGTGAGAATTTGCACTGTGAGTCTCTATTTTTGCCACTTTTAGACTTTTTAGTCCAAAATACCAACTCTGGATGATTCACAGTGCTGATCTCTTTTGCTATTTCTTGAAATTGTATTGAGAACCCTTGCAATGACAATTATATCAATCTGGGGCAATTCAAGTCAAGAATCACAAACATTCCCATTTTTTAGGTCCCAAAGACCCGGAGGGGTGGGGGTGGGGGGGTGGGGGTGGTGGTGGAAGAGACAAAAAAAGAAGGGAGGAATAAATAAAGAAAGAAAGAAAGAAAAAGAAAAGAAAGAAAGAAAGAAAGAAAGAAAGAAAGAAAGAAAGAAAGAGAAAGAAAGAAAAAAAGAAAAGAAAGAAAGAAAGAGAAAGAAAGAGAAAGAAAGAAAGAAAGAAAGAAAGAAAGAAAGAAAGGTGGAGTAATGAAGAGAACTGTTTGAAATGCTACTGGAATTAGAATTTTTCTAGATACCATGCTAGGAAGTACAAGTTATGCATGCACTGGGGCTTAGCACCCAAAAATTCCAGGGTTTATGGGATACAGAACCTTCCAGAACAGTGTTGGAAGACTCTTTCAGTCAGGGAGAGAAACATGGGTAGATGTCCTCATCCATTTAATAAGTTGTGTGTTTTGTGTACAGGTTTAGGCTTCCTGGATCTTCTAGAAATGAAGAAGAATATATGCAGCATGTGTGATCCAAGATCCTTCAGCAGTGCAGAAAACAGACAATAACCATTCTGACATCCCTTTTGTGGCTGGTGCTGTTGTGAGGGTTTGGGCTTCTATGAAAATGGGACATTTTTTGACAATAGCTTGTTAGGGAGAGATGGGATCCACCTGTCCAAAAGAGGCAAGGGAATGTTTGGCAGTAGGCTGGACAACTTGGTGAGGAAGCCTTTAAATTGAGCCAGGCCAACCAGAACAGTGATACATGTTCCTTTAGCTGCCCACCGGAAATCCAACCACCACAGGGGTGTGGCTATGGTGGATCCTCTTGCACGTCTCCTGGGAAACCTGCATGCTCAATTGCCTTTCTGAAATACCGGTAAAGCAATGTGTACAGCATGGGAAATAAACAGGAAGATAGACGCCTGTGTGCGGTTGCAAGACCATGATCCCATTGCAGTTACAGAGACATGGTGGGATAGCTCACATGACTGCAATGCCATCATGGATGGCTACGTATCTTAAGGAATGACAGGCCAGCAAGGCGAGGTGACAGACTTACTCCTTATGTGAGAGAGTAAGTGAAATGTATCGAGCTGTGCCTAGAAGTGGATGTAGAACAAGTCAAGAGCTTATGGGTAAAGATTTAAGAGGCAGGCCAACATGGGTGACACTGTTTTAGGTGTTTACTACAGGTGATCTGAACAGAAAGAAGAATTCAGTTAGGCCTTCTACAGAAAATTGGAGGTAGCCTCATGATTGCAGACCCTGGTTCTCATGGGAGACATCAACCATGCTGATATCCATTGGAAAGACAACACAGCTAGGCACACACAGTCCGGGAAGTTCCTGCAGACCATTAATGATAACTTTTAACACACATGGTGGGGAAGACAAGGAGGTGAGGTATGATGCTGGACCTTGTATGAACAAAGAAGAACTGGTTGGGGTTTGGAAGGTCGGGGGCAGCCTTGGCTGCAATGACTGTGAGATGGTAGAGTTCAGGATCCTGCATGGAGAAAGCAGTGCAATAAATAAGATTACAACCTTGCAGTTCAGGAGACCTGATTTTGACTGCTTTAAGGACCTACCTGGAGGAATTTCATAGGTTACAGCTCTGGAAGGTGGGGAGTCCAACAGAGTCAGCTAATATTCAAGCTTCATTTCTTCCAAGCTCAATATAGGTGCATCCCCATGAGTAAGAAATCAAGCAAAGGAGACAGGACACCTGCATCAAAGAGCAAGGAGCTTCTGGCAAACCTCAAACAGAAGAAGGAAGTTTATGGAATGTAGGAAAAAGGGACAAGCGACTTGGGAGGAATATAGGAACATTTTCAGAATATGCAGGTAGGCAACAAGGAAGGCAAAGGTCCGTGTGGAATTAAATCTAGTGAGGGATGTCAAGTACAACAAGAAGGGCTTATTCAACTACATCACTAGGAAAAGGATGACTAGGGAAAATGTGGGTGAACAGCTGAATGAGGTTGATGCCCTGGTGAGGAAGGGCACAGTGAAGACAGAGTTACTGAATGCCTTCCTTGCTTCAGTCTTTGCTGCCAAGACTAGCTTCAAGGAATCCCAGATCATGGAGGTAAGAGAGAAGGTCTGGAGAAAGGCAGACTCTCCCTGGGTTGAGGAAGATCACATTAGAGAACACTTAGGCAAACCTGACACCCACAGATGCATGGGTCTCGATGGGGTGCACCCCTGAGTACTGAGAGAGCTGGCAGATGTTATTGCCAAGCCACTCTCCATCATCTTTGAAAGGTCATGGAGAGCAAGAGAGGTGCCTGGGGACTGGAGGAAAGCCAGTGTCACTCCAATCTTTAAAAAGGGCAAGAAGGAGGGCCCAGGAAACTACAGGCCGACCAGCCTCACCTCCATTCTTGGAAAGGTGAGAGAACAGCTCATCCTGGAGGTCATCTCTAAGCACGTGGCGGGAAAGAAGGTTATGAGGAGCAGTCAAAATGGATTCATCAAGGGGAAATCGTGCCTGACCATCCTGATAGCCTTCTATGGTGGAGTGATTGGTTGGATAGGTGAGGGGAGAGCGGTGGGTGTTGTCTACCTTGGCCTCAGCAAGGCTTTTGACACGCTGTCCCGTAACACCCTCACAGGTAAGCTCAGGCCGTGCGAGTTAAATGAGTGGACAGTGAGGTGGCCTGAGAACTGGCTGAAGGGCAGAGCTCAGAGGGTTGTGATTGATGGTGCAGAGTCTAGCTGGAGGCCTACAGGTAACGGGGTTCCCCAGGGGTCGGTACCGACTCATCGTCTTAGACTCATTCATCAATGTCCTGGCTGAAGGGACAGAGCGCACGCTCAGCCAGTTTGCTGATGAAACAAAACTGGGAGGAGTGGCCAATACACCAGGAGGCTGTGCTGCCATTCAGTGAGACCTGGACAGGCTGGAGAGTTGGGTGGAGAGGAACCTCATGAAGTTCAACAAAGGCAAGTGTAGGAGGAATAACCCCACGCACCAGTGCAGGCTGGGGATTGAAGGACCTGGAAGTTCTAGTGGACAGCAAGTTGACCATGAGGCCTGGGGTGCATTAGGAGGAGCATTGCCAACAGGTTATCCTCTGCCTCTACTCTGCCCTGGTGAGGCCATGTCTGGAGTAGTATGTTCAGTTCTGGGCTCCCCACTTCCAGAGAGACAGGGAACTACTGGAGAGTATCTGGCAGAGGGCTCTGGATTTGATGGGAGGACTGGAGCATCTCCCTTATGAGGAGAGGCTGAGAGAGCTGGGCCTGTTTAGCCTGGAGAAGACTGAGAAGGGAACTTACCGATGTCTACAAATATCTTAAGGGCAAGTGTCAGGAGGATGGAGCCAGACTCTTTCCAGTAGTGCCCAGCAACAGGAGAAGGGGGAGTAGGCAGACACTGCAATGCAGAAGGTTCCATCTGAATATGAGGAAAGACTTCCTCACTTGGGGGGTGACAGAGCACTGGAACAGGCTGCCCAGAGAGGTTGTGGAGACCGCTGCTCTGGAGACATTCAAAACCCTCCTGGACATGGATCTGTGCAACCTGACCTAGGAGAACCTGCTTTAACAGGGCGTTGGAATACATGATCTCCAGAGGAGATTGTCTAATTAAGGAAAAGGAAACATGCAAGATTAAGGTGCTCTGTCTTGAAAGTTTTAGCCAGTTTATTGTGATGAAATGGCATTTCAGGAAATGTGTATTTCCAGCTGGTTGTGAACTACATGTAGATTGTGAAATCCCAGAATGCCTCATGGTATTGATGATGAATTAGACTATATTCTGTCTAACTCTGTAAAGGCATATCCTAAAAGCTAAGAATTTTGGAAAGAAAATAAAATTAAAAGTTGCAGTAAAAAAGGAAAATGTTTAGATTGTGGTAGTCATCTAGAAGTCTCAGTATGCTGTGTGAGCTGAATTCAGTGTAGCACAACAGCAGTTGCTCTATACTGTATTAGTTTCAAGCTTTATCAAAATCAAAATTGGCTTTCAGGTCTTTAGCACTTCAGAATGTAATGATTTAATATGGAAATCAGATGCACTATTTGTTCATGTATTTAAATGTTCTCATAAAACAGGTTCTAAACTAGAAGCAGTGCAGGCTTAAAATACTCGTTGCGACTAGTGATGTACTATTTTAGTGAAAGGCCAGCGTACAGATACATTTTTTTTCAGCATTATTTTGTTTCTCATTTTTGTATTTGAAGGGCCACAGCATCAAAATCATTACAATGTAAAACTTCTTAAATAATACCCTTACATCCAAAACTAAAAAACCTGCTAAGCATTTTACTAGCACAGTAACTCCAGTGTAGCAGGTTCTAAATAGCACTCTTGGAACATGACATTCTTTTTCAGGGTATGGAATAATTTCATATGTTTTATAATACTGAAGAAATTATTCTCAGGTTTTTCCTTACAACTGATGCATGCTGATTAGTGAAATCAATGGCATAAACATCAATGAGAACTAGCTTTTCCATGATAATTTGATTCCATGTGAAATAATGATCATTGCAGGTCATGATTAAAAAAAAATAATTGTATTGATAACACCATTATAAAGATACATGCAGTAGAATTTATTTTTTTAAATTCCATTTGGTGATAATATAATTTCATTTAAGCATTTGTGTTCCTATGATGCCCAGTCTGTTAGACTCAGATACTCAGGTGCTTGCTTATCTACACTTAAATGCAGATATGTTTTGGTATGTGACTCTACTGTGCTAAAACTTTATGGTCATGTATTTCAAACCCTGTGTGCTGGTGATAACATTTAAAAATGAAACAGCTTTGCCATGGAAATGCTATGACTCCACAGCAGTGGTTATTGCATGATCATTTTGAGAAAGTGGAAGGGAAACTAAGTGACACAACTTTCTGCAGGTGGGTTCAGAGACTTTAATACTTCCTACTGTAAGTTACCTTTTCTAATTTAAAAGTAAAAAATTCCCTTCTCTGCTTAATTAAAACATTACAATTCTTGCTGAAGAGAAAGGCTTACATGAATGACCCATGCTGGAGAGGCATTAGTCACAGCCCAGTTGACATTATGAGACTTAGGAGACAGTGAAGACCAGATCTACTAAGCTTAAGCATCAGAGTCAAAAGTCACAGGTTCTGAAAACTCATACATCTCTGTCACATAACTCTGGACATGCTTAAACACAGAGTACCTTTATTCTCAAAGATTTCTCAGCCTGTGAGGACCAACGCACTCCTGAAAGCATTTCACTAGAGCAGGACTGAGTAGCTGAATTCCTATCTTGCACCTTAATTTCAGGAGAATTTAAAATTTATTTTATTTATCCTGAAAATCATAACCAGTAGATCACAGATATCTTTTGAATCCTGTTCCCTAAATTGCAAAAATGGTGACCAGTTATATTTTAAAAAAGGCATATATTTTTTAAAAAATGAGCATATAATAAATTATTTATGTTATGTTAAAACAGCAAGCCATTGAAATATGCTTTGCAGCTCCAAATGACTTGAAACTCTAGAAATTAAAATGTGATCTAGGAAGTTCTAAACATTCAATAGTCAATTTAGGAAATGCTACATATTTGAAGGAGAAAGTTTTTAGTCTGAAGATCAAGAACCTGGATTTTATTGCTGTTTTGTATGTATAAAATAAATATAAGCATAGCATATAAAAGGAGATATATATAATAACATTAAAATAGTGTAAGTCCACATGTTTAGAAGAACAGATCTGAGCTCATATGTTTTGTCTGAAAGCTTTCTTATATTTTACTTTCAGTCAATGGTAAATCATGACAAAGGCTGGCATAAATTCTTCTTAAGCGTATATGCAAATGAAAATAAAATTAAAAATTACAAAAAATCTCAATCAAACCTAAAATGACTAGTCTGAATTTAGAACCCCTGCTCTAAATGTTATTCAAAATTAAGTTCTGTGAGTTCATAAATTGTATTCTACCATCGCAGTGTTTCTCAGTATTATTAGGTCTTCGGATTAATATGCTATTGCAAAGTTTGATGTTGGTTCCTATTAAGAAGTAGAGTTATATTTTTTTCATAATGGGATTTAATGTCAGTTTAACCAGCCTTAATGAAACTTTGGCTTATAAATCAATTTATGGATAAGTGCAATGAAATTTTCTGAGTTTTATGGCTTTTTAATTAAAATGAATTAAGCCAACTTGTGTTTAAGTGCCTGCAAACTAGTTCCCTTACATTTCCAAGTTATTGTACAATGTTCTAGTCACACAATTTAAACTTTATCAGGAGTCAATAGATTAAAACCTTCAGCCATAAAAATCTAGGTTTTATGTACCTGTTGACATTTAATCAAGCAGTTTTAAAAAAGAACTGAGTCATGTTTTGATCTAATTATAAGTTATTTAAAGATAACATAACAGCACCATTAATATAGACAATGACCATATATATCTCTTTGATTGTCTGTTGTGTCAACATCATGTTTTGGATGTATGTGTTACCCATTGAAAGTTGAGTTTTACATGTAAAAGTGTTCACATTCATAATAATAAGCATCACTTTCAGCTTTAGCTAATTAATTATATTTACACATATATATTGGATGTGTAATTACATTACACATTTCAATGATCTGTGTCATTATATTGTCACATCTATGTGTTACTAAACTCTGATGCCTTATATAAAATAATATGCTGATAATTTTTAATAGATTCTTTCAAGCAGTAACTTTCAAAAAATATGAAGTTGGAGAATTAAAATAATAATTTCCTTCTATTGCATGGGACGGGGGGAGGACAACATGACTTACTAAGGCAAGAGTATAATTCTGATGTCTTACATCTTGCACCATTTCCCACCCCCTATCCCACCCATATTAATTATATTATCTCAGTAACACTGTGTTATTCTATTTCAGTTCCTGATGAACAGTCAAGTCTTCCCCTGGCCCAGACCCAAACAAGCAATTACAGACAGCATTAATTTGAATTTTGATATGCTAAGGACTGAATTTAGTGGGCGTAGCGGTGCAATTATCCACTTCCCTCAATTCTGATGTTCTTACACTTAAGTCCTTACTAGTTCTGTCATTCCTTCCCTGCTTCTCATCTTACTTTCATGAAGTCTATCCAAAATAGAATTATGAAATTAATTATTATGTTTTATCTATCAGATATTGTAACTTACTTCTCCCTCCAACACTTCTTACATTTTTGGTGTATGTCAAAAATTAGATCCTTTTTCAGGAGAGGGTCTTATGCCTTCAATCTATACCTACTTCATTTTCTTCTGGCAATTTTCTGTGAATCAGGATTATGAGAACACATTTACAATTTCTCCATAGAGATCAAGCACCCTAAAAAGAAATAATATTTGGAGAAAGGTACGGTGCAGAACTGTGCTTCTGTTGTGTCCTGTTAATGTAGGGTAGGTAGTTCAGAGCACACTTAATTCAGTCCTAAGGATTTAGTCAACTAAAAGACACATTTTTCTTTAGTTTATATATTTTATATCTGTATGTTTTTATACAGTTTATATAGCTTTTGTTTAGTTATTTTATAGTTATTCCTCTATGTATTATAAATGTCAATACTGTGAGGCTTTAATTGTTTACATTTTACGTGTTAGCTGGATGTTAACAATCTGTTCTAAACAAGTTCAAGAAATAATGCTAAGTTCATGCTGTTGATCTTCCTCTCAGTCTCGTCATATGTATAAACAGCCATCACTTGGACATTGATAATATAACTGTATATGACTGACAAGTTTTTTAAGAAACAGAACATAGTGAAAAAAATACAGGAAAATGTACCATGTGCATGTGAATATTTACAGCGTACTGAATGTGCTCAATTACAACTGAGTTTATAAAAAATTCAAACAATATGCAGATCTGCCCTAGCCTTTACTTACTAATGGTGAATTTTTTTAGTTACAATATTACCACATAATCTTCATATGGATTTCTGAGTATATTCATAAATGAATTGCAACTATAGCTGTCTAATATTCTTTGGTTTGTTTTTCTCGTGAGCTGTAGAGGGCTGGGTATGGCAGGTATTGACTATTCCTATGGGTTTATTAGTTTTAACAGCTGTTTTTATTTTCTTACAGTATTACTGAATTTGAAATTCTTTTTCTCAGGAGAATATAATGGAAGTTATAAGAAATCAAGAATTCTTACTTCTACCGGCTGAAGAACTCCATAAACTCCTTGCTAGTGATGATGTGAATGTTCCTGATGAAGAGACCATTTTCCATGCCTTAATGATGTGGGTCAAGTATGATACGCAGAGGCGATGCAATGACCTAAGTATGCTACTTGCTTATATCAGATTACCGCTGCTTCCACCTCAGGTATTTTATAAAATTATTATTATTTTAATAATCATAGTAATACTATTAAGAATAATTATAATAATAATATCACTGTTATTGTGAAAACTGTCATTGGTTTATAATCTGCAACTGCTGAATACTCTGGATGTTTAAAAGCAAAGCTGTTCAGAATCATAAAAAATTAATGGCAGCCCTTTTTTGTTCAATTTAATGTGAAAATTAAATTATGCACTGGTGTTTGTTTATAATTGAGTACTGCATCCTATAAACAGAAAACAAATAACATAAAATTATTGTGAGCTGGAAGGTGAAAATTTACTTTTTATTACCAAAAGGTGAAATTTTTCCTACTGTGTTTTATAATTAAGTCTAAAACAAATAAAACAATCATTGCCATTGCACTGAAAATTAACTGAAGACCTCCCTGGAGGAAAGCCAGGTCAAAATTAAAGCTAATCACTGGACCCATGAGGAAAAAAAAAAAATAATAATTTGGTTCCTTACTTTTAAATTCACTAAGAAAGATGAAGTTGTAGACAAAGATTATTAACAGATTGGAAAGATTGTACTGAGATTCGCGTAAAATGAAGGCTTAAATTTATAGCCTGAGTTTTTATGATACCTCATTTCACTGTCAAGGTGCAGTAATTATATTGGCAATGTAGTCAGACTTGAGTAATAGAGTATCAGAGAATATAATTCAAAATTCAATAGAAGAATTAAGGAGAAGCCAATCAGTATTAACATATTGAAAGAAGAGTATAATGAAGCTGAAAATGAAATAATAAAACATGCAATGTTGCCATAGAACCTGAGTTTAATTTGGTCCTTTGATTTGCCTGAAACCATCTGCTAAATTAAAGTAGTTTGTATTTCTTCATTCAAGTCAGACTAGAAAGATTGGTGGTGTGACCAATATAAGAAATTATTTCATGTTATAATAGGTAAGGTAGTTACTTCCTTTCAAGAGGTGTTTTAAATTATTTACATTGATGTTTACAGAAAATATCTTTTAATTTATGTTCTTTTTCACTCTTAAAGGATTAGGAGAGAGTAAAGATTGGGTGGGAACCTTAAATCTTGTTAATGCTGAAGTATTTTAGATTGTTTATTTGAATTGTTCATTTACAAGCTTATCATAAATATTTTTTCTGGTGGTTTTTAATGGAATTCTTCACTGAGAGTAATTAACAAACAAGTTAAGAAACAAACAACAAATACAATTAATCTGACATTATGTCAGTTACTCAAAAACTCTGAGCTACTTTCTTAGTAGCTTAAAAAGTGTGCCTAAAAGCTACTACAGTTGCCCTCAATTTTCAGCAGTATTTTAAAATGAAATGTGAATAAAACCTTTTTTAATATTTTTAAAAGTGAAACAAAATTAGTACATGTAAAACAAAGCAAAACCACTAAAGACAGTTTGTGGATATATCCTTTTTTGACATGATATAATAAACACATGCATAATCGCATAATCACAGAATCACAGAATGGTGAGGTTGAAAGGGACCTCTGGAGGTCATCTGATCCAACACCTCTGCTCAAGCAGGGACACATAGAGCCAGTTGCCCAGGACTGCATCCAAATGGCTTTTGAATACCTCCAAAGACTGTGCCAGGGCCCAGTCACCCTCACGGTAGAAAAATATTTACTGATGTTCAGACAGAGCCTCCTGTGTTTCAGTTTGTGCCCACTGCCTCTGGTCCTCTCACTGGGTACCACTGAAAAGAGCCTGGCTTCGTCCTCTGAGCACCCTCCTGTCAGGTATTTATGCACATCGGTAAGATCCCCCTGAGCTTTCTCTTCTCCAGGCTGGACTGCCCCAGCTCTCTCAGCCTTTCCTCATAGGAGAGATGCTCCAGTCCCTTCAGCATTTTTGTGACCCTTCATTGAATTCTCTGTAATATCTCCATGTCTCTCTTGTACTGAGGAACGTAGAACTGGACACAGCACTCCAGGTATGGCCTCACCACTGCTGAGTAGAGGGGAAGGATCACCTCCCTTGACCTAGTGACAATACTTTGTGTAATGCAGCCCAGAACACTGTTAGCCTTCTTTGCAGCAGGGGCACACTGCTGGCTCCTGTTCTGCCAAGATGTTTTCCAGCTGGGTGGACCCCAGTGTATATTGATCATTGGATATATACACATACACATATGCATATACGTATACATTTAGTTCATTCCTTTATAGTGGAATGTTCTTGTGAATCTTTTAGTTAGATGTGAAAATCTGTTGTTAAGAAAAGAAATGCCCATTAAGATCTGGCTAGAATAGCTAAAGGTTTTCTCACCTAGTTCCCTGACGGCTGTCCTGACCCAATATCTAATGACTACATTCCTCATGATGCATGATGTAGTGTTTACCATCCCCACAGCTCAAGGAGCAAAATGGTTCATTTGAATCTTCACGAATTCTATATAGACAAAAGTCTAACCTTGTCTGCGTTTCTAAAACATTAACTTCTGGCCCTGAAGGCAAACAGTATAGAAAAGTTTATTTCTGTATCACTGAATTCTCCTTATCTTTCTCTCCTCCTTTTCCAAAACAGAGTGGTTTCTTTCTCCTGTGCTTGTATCTCCTATTCCCTGACGCAGGCTGTACCTGGAAACATTCAGTGCAATTCATTAACATGTTTGAGCCCTTGCCTAGATCTGTTTTGTTTACTAGTGATGTAAACACATTTACTGAAGATTAAAAGCTTGGTTTTGCTGATTGTCTGTACACAGTGTAATGTATCTGTTAATGTTGAGGCTACAGCATGAGCCAAGAATGTGTGCAGCTTCTATTGGGCAAAACATTATTTTTATGGTGTTTCTTAAAAGTCTGAGAAGTTGCAAATGACAATTGGGCTGCTAAAGAAATTTACAAGCAACAGGAGTTAATGGATGATAGTGAGTGCCTAGAATAGCAAGAGTAAGGAAAGAGGATGTTATGTTTTAGTGTTTCTCAGCAAAGATATCTATGATTTAAAAAGTACAAATATTTACTTGAAGAAATGATTAAGTTAAATATAACTTGTACTGCACCAGTGTGCTGAGTTTCTTATGGATATGTTTTGCAACTCTTTTTAGATCATTAGTTAACTATGAAATCTAGGAAATAGCACAGGGTAAAAACATGGATATTATTGCCTTTTTGTCTGCAACACTTTTAATAATACCACTTTCAGAGGCTTGCAAAGCACATCAGTAGGATAATGCATAGTCTTTGAGTATTAAATACACTGTGGCTTAGATCCAGTGAAAATAATACAGGCATCTAAATTAAGTTACTTGCCCAGGGGAAGAAACAATCCAGTCCTTATAAAGTGAAGTACTTAAATACCCTGTAAATCACTGGAGAGAAAGTGAACTGATCCACCCGGGTCCTGTTCTTATTTATACAGAGATGTTGTAGGGAACCTGTAGGAAATGCTAAAGCCTCTAAATACTCTCAGAATGCACACGTTACGTCTGGTCATATATGATTTTAAGAGTGTATATTAATTTGCATCTAATAATCAAGTGGAAAACCTTTAAATCCTGGTTTGGATAATTGATGTTCTGAGGCAAACATGTAAATTCCACAGCTCAGCTAGAATTTGACAAAGAAGTATTTGTCTGTACTGCTAAAAAAAACAATTAACCAGGCAGCTGTCAGACTGAAGTTCATTGAGTTCTGAACTTTTCAATATATATTGGGCTAGATGAAATAATTGAACGATCCTTTGCTTAGCAAAAATTGAGGATATCGCTCAGTGTTAGTCAATCTCCACCTTTCTCCCTCAAAGCAGTTTTATTAATACGAATTGATAAAGTCTTTCAATTCTCTAGCCATCTCTAGTTCACTAAAGAAGTGCTGCTGTGAATTCATACTTGACTAAAATTCCAGGATTTTAGAGTGGTTCTCACCTACTGATCTGGTGTAAATGCTGTGTATACTCAGTCATCCTCTACAATGTTTTGTGAATTCTTTCAATCATTTCTAAATTAATTGGATGCCAGGAGATAATAATTTTCATCTGAAAGGACTGAAGGTGTGATTCAGTTTCTTGTTCACCTCTACATATAGACTTCACATCAGCTAGATTCCTGTAGCCAATGCAGATTTAATGCAGTTCCCATCACGTAGGAACAAAACTATGTGCTGATTTGAGAGGTGCCATGGATTATCCTGCTGCTTGATTCCCAGCAGATTTTCTGGAAGCATTCCCTCATAAATCTCATGCCATATTTACTGGCCCTGTGTAGATTCTTAGGCACCATGTGGCATCTCAATTGGTGTTAAATGCTTGGGTTTATGAAACTGATTTAAGCAGTCACTCAATTTGAATGTTGACCTTTATCAGAATAGTATAAATTTGGAAATGCGAGGAAGTTTGATAATATTTTTAATGTAATTTATATGTTAAACTCAAGCAAATAAAAATAAATTGGTTACATTAAGAAGTAATAACATCTCATTCCATAAAAAAAGTAGGTTTCAGGCATGCTTCTAAGAAGATCTACATATTCCTCTGTTAGCTTATTAATGTAGGAGAAATTTGGGACTGAAACTTCACTTGCCTGTCAAATGGCAATTCGTTGATTATTGTCAGTACAAGCAGAAGACTGAACAACACAAACAGACTCTGGAGGCATGAGAGGATGTCTGGGGAAAGGCAGACTCTCCCTGGGTTGAGGAAGATCACATTAGAGAACACTTAGGCAAACCTGACACCCACAGATGCATGGGTCTCGATGGGGTGCACCCCTGAGTACTGAGAGAGCTGGCAGATGTTATTGCCAAGCCACTCTCCATCATCTATGAAAGGTCATGGAGAGCAAGAGAGGTGCCTGGGGACTGGAGGAAAGCCAGTGTCACTCCAATCTTTCAAAAGGGCAAGAAGGAGGGCCCAGGAAACTACAGGCCGACCAGCCTCACCTCCATTCTTGGAAAGGTGAGAGAACAGCTCATCCTGGAGGTCATCTGTAAGCACGTGGTGGGAAAGAAGGTTATGAGGAGCAGTCAAAATGGATTCATCAAGGGGAAATCGTGCCTGACCATCCTGATAGCCTTCTATGGTGGAGTGATTGGCTGGATAGGTGAGGGGAGAGCGGTGGGTGTTGTCTACCTTGGCCTCAGCAAGGCTTTTGACACGCTGTCCTGTAACACCCTCACAGGTAAGCTCAGGCCGTGCGAGTTAAATGAGTGGACAGTGAGGTGGCCTGAGAACTGGCTGAAGGGCAGAGCTCAGAGGGTTGTGATTGATGGTGCAGAGTCTAGCTGGAGGCCTACAGGTAGCGGGGTTCCCCAAGGGTCAGTACCGGGTCATCGTCTTAGACTCATTCATCAATGTCCTGGCTGAAGGGACAGAGCGCACGCTCAGCCAGTTTGCTGATGAAACAAAACTGGGAGGAGTGTCCAATACACCAGGAGGCTGCGCTGCCATTCAGTGAGACCTGGACAGGCTGGAGAGTTGGGTGGAGAGGAACCTCATGAAGTTCAACAAAGGCAAGTGTAGGAGGAATAACCCCACGCACCAGTGCAGGCTGGGGATTGAAGGACCTGGAAGTTCTAGTGGACAGCAAGTTGACCATGAGGCCTGGGGTGCATTAGGAGGAGCATTGCCAACAGGTTATCCTCTGCCTCTACTCTGCCCTGGTGAGGCCATGTCTGGAGTAGTATGTTCAGTTCTGGGCTCCCCACTTCCAGAGAGACAGGGAACTACTGGAGAGTATCTGGCAGAGGGCTCTGGATTTGATGGGAGGACTGGAGCATCTCCCTTATGAGGAGAGGCTGAGAGAGCTGGGCCTGTTTAGCCTGGAGAAGACTGAGAAGGGAACTTACCGATGTCTACAAATACCTTAAGGGCAAGTGTCAGGAGGATGGAGCCAGACTCTTTCCAGTAGTGCCCAGCAACAGGAGAAGGGGGAGTAGGCAGACACTGCAATGCAGAAGGTTCCATCTGAATATGAGGAAAGACTTCCTCACTTGGAGGGTGACAGAGCACTGGAACAGGCTGCCCAGAGAGGTTGTGGAGACTGCTGCTCTGGAGACATTCAAAACCCTCCTGGACATGGATCTGTGCAACCTGACCTAGGAGAACCTGCTTTAACAGGGCGTTGGAATACATGATCTCCAGAGGTCCTTTCCAACACTGTCTGTTTTGTGATTCTGCAACATGCTGTCATTTCTCTGCTTTCTTATATAGGTCAAGCTAACTTTTTTTCTATTTTAATAGCAACTTCTCTGGCTTTGGAGGTATCTTGGTAGCTGATATTTTATCTGAAGTAATAATTGATAGTTCAATGCAGATATGATCCAAAGGGATCTTTTTTGTCTTTTAGGTAATTCTAAAATTGTCCAGAAGTGCTGTCAATAGGGCTGGTTTTTCTTACGTAGATAAGTGATAGTGTGAACATTTGTAAAATATTAAAATTATAACCATTCAAGACAGTTAGGTGTGACATTCATTTCCAAATACAGTTTTCTAACCAGTAAGTGTCATTAAAGTATCAGTAAATGTTTTGAAGCTGTCATGAGATGCTGTTCAAATGAAAAGTTGTGGCAACATACTGCTATAATACTATTTCTTTATCCAGCACACAGGCAACTTACCTAACTTTTTATTGTGTCTTATTTTATACTGAGCATATGGTTTTCTACTAAATATTTTGGGATAAATTTATTTAGTGGAAGAGTGGATCTTCACCGGGTAAATCACTTTTGTAGATGGTCATAAAATTATTGGTGAGTGATAGTGATGAATAGAAAATACAAACCTTGCCTCTCTATATTAATTCTGCATTGCCAAATGTTCAGAACAATAAAATATTCTACTTCTGTTGCTCTTTCTGTGCAATTCATTCTGTGTGAAACATTTATTCTCATAAATGTCTCCATTAGACTTTATCGTGTGTCCATGTGAAAACACATATTTGTTGATAATTTAGATTATATTAACTGTCCAAATCAATTATAGGCTCTGATCATATATAAGACCATATATTTTCTGACCAGCACCATTTTCATTGCATAGTTACGTATAATACAATTTTATTTGCATAAAGTTTTTAGTTTTGAGAAGATGTTTTGCGTGTTGTTTTTAGTTTTGAGAAGATGTTTTGCGTGTTGTTTTTACAAGGTCGTATTATCTATAGTCATTATTTGGCACTTTTCTGTCTTTCTGTCTTAGTGACTGTCAGATTGTATATTATATCAGAATGTTGCAGAAATTGCTCAATGTGTGTGTGTGTGTATGTTGACTCATCCTCTTTGGCAAACTATTTTTAAGTTCTTTCAATAAGATTTACAACTGTTTAGGTTGCCAGGATATTGTAACTGACATCTGAAAATCCTGTATGTTCAATGAAACTATTAAAATAAAGGCCATGGGAGTGGGTCAAGCAACAGTAGTGTACCCATGCCATTTTCTATTTCAAACTCTGGTTTACACGCATTATTTAATCATAAAAATAAACAGCATCATAATGGCTCACATGGATCTCAGCAATGAAAATTAGTATAACTAATTTTACTAATAACTAATAACTAAGCAAAGCTCCACTGTCATTTAGGCATCTACTTGATATGCTGAGACTTGCCAGTGTGCTTAACATGCAGCTGTTCATAGCAATTTTAAGGAAAATGGGTAGGTGCTAAACACTTTTAAAAGTCTGCCAGTGTAGTTTATGCTTCTAAACAGAGCTGCAAGTTGCTGACCACTATTAGAAATCTTGTTTTGAATACCTTTTCAGATATCTTTTTCCCTTAGACCTGTCCTGGCTGTGGTTTCATCTATGAGCATACCATCAGATTCAAACTGCACTGTATATAATGAACACTGTAGTTTCACACTCCACTAATATATTTTGCTCATGAGTAGCAATAATAACAAAAAAGCAGTGCTAATGAATTTTTAAATTATTTTGTGGAATTTATCTTGTAATGGACTCTATTGTGATTGATGAGGGCAACAGAAATTGGAGAGTTTTTCTCACAGGAGAAAAACAAGCTTTCTGCAGACTTCACAGTTCTGTTGGGATCTAAACAAGGTAACAAGACTTTCTATGTGGGTCACAAATACCCCCAAACCAGAAAGACATTAAAATCTGTCAATGGAGTAGATTTAGCCTGTGTGCTCAGGAGCTATGTTGTAGCTACCTGGGGAACCGCATGCTGTACAGTCCCTGGAAGGCACAGCTTAAATTGCACACCTAATTACCTGGAAACTGACTGTCTGGGTCAAACTCAGATAAGCGTACCTTGTTATAACATATAGCACTTCTATATGTGTTTAATGCAACCTGTACTTATTTTCTACTTATAATCACAGAATCAGAATTGTTGAGCTAGGAGTGGACCTCTGGAGATCATTGGGTCCAACTCCTGCGCTTAAGCAGGGCTGCCCAGAGATGGTTGCCCAGGACCATGTCCAGACAGCTTTTGAATATCTCCAAGGAGGGAGACTCCACAACATCCCTGAACCTGTGCCAGCGTTCAGTGACCCCTGTGGTCAGTAAAAAAATGTTCCTTGATGTTCAGATGAAACATTGTTGTTTCAGTTTGTGCCAGTTGCCTCTGGTCCTGTCACTGGGCACCACTGAGAAGAGCCAGACTGATAACATCACTCTTTCCTCTATGCTGAACTGTCCCAGCTCTCTCAGCCTTTCCTCATAGGTGTTAAATGTTCCAATCTGTTAATCTAAACAGCCCTTCTCTGGACTCTGTAGTCTCCCTTACTTCTCTTTCTCTTATACTGGGGAGCCCAGGACTGGACACAGCACTCTAGATGTGGCCCCACCAGTGCTGAGTAGAGGGGAAGGATCACCCACTTTGACCTGCTGGCAATACAGCAGCCCACGACACCTTTTTGCCTTCTTTGTGGCAAGGGCATACTGCTGGCACCTGTTCAGTGTAGCGTCCACCAGGACCCCAGGTCCTTTTCTGCCAAGCTACTTTCCAGCTGGGGCCCCCCCAGCATGTACTGGTGTTAGAAGTTGTTCCTCCCTAGGTGCAAGACTTCATGCTTATCCTGGTTGAACTTCATGAGGTTCCTGTCAGCCCCTTTCTCCAGCCTGTTGAGATTCCTCTGGATGGCAGCCCAACTCTTCTAGTCACTGTCAGCCACTCCTCCCAGTGTGGTGTCATCAGCAAACTTGCTGACAGTATACCCTGCCCCATCATCCAGATCAGTAATGATTTCTGTAATTTAGTAGAGGTATCTTAGATAGGTTTAGAGTAACGAGCTTATCAGGAATGTAACAGGGTGAGAGTTGACCCTAATCAAGATTAAACTATCCTATATGGCAAGTTTTGCTGCTGGTTGTTGGTGTTTCATAGATCATGCCTCCAGGTGCCATGCAAACATAACTCACTGAAAGTAGTGAAGGCAAAGATTAATCACTACTTTCAGCAACTATTAACAACAGGTAGTTTTAAAAGCAGAAACCTTTATTACTTTTGACATCATTTGAAATCTGCCACTTTTAAATATAAAAGTGGGAAGAACAAAGGGATTGCAGATGCTTGGACTGGTACAATGGAGTATATTGAATGGTCTTCCTGGAGAAAGGGTAATGAGAGGTCTAAGAGTGGGTTGGACTTCCCTTCCCAAATGTTAAGTCCTTATTTTTGCAGTTTTTTGCATCATTCATTCTCCCTTAAATTGATTCTGCATAATATAAAAACACATAATCAGAAACATTTTCCTCTCTAGTTCTAGTTGAGCCATCAACATTTTGGAGATTATGTATGTACTAGAAGAATTCTTCATATTAGACATTTGTAACACTTATCCTTGAAATATACTATATGGAAAAGGTGTTCAGATAGACAGTTCCCCTTCTGCATGAGGTTTTCTTACCCATCTTTTTTGCCTGTTTCAAAGACCCCAAGATCATATTTGAAATGGGAGAATTTTATTTAAGGAAAAGATGTTTCTTTTGTATTCCATTTCTTTGTACTTTTTCTCTTATAGGAGTTTTGTGAAAATTACATCAATTTTGGTAGGCTACCATTAACCACAGTTAACTTCAGTTAAAAATAAAACCCCCAGTAATTTTCAAAAGTACACTATTCCTGTTATTGACTGAATAACATTTCTGTTCCATTTGTTGGCATTTCTCATACTTTTACCTAATCTTCTATTCAATTTATCACTTTCAAAAGAAAAAAAAAATGATTCAGAAGAGTTTGAAATAAAAACTTTTGCCTTTGAACCAAAGGAGACCAGACAAGAACATTTTGTCACAGCCCAACCTTTTTGTTTCTTCTAGTGTTGGGGTAATTTAATTTTTTTTTTTAGTTTATCTTGGTTTTTTTAATGTGATTTTTTGGTTCATCTTCATTATGAATGCAATTTGACCTCTAGAACTTACTTCTTATGTAGTATTTTAATACTATTGCAAAATATGCACGAGTCTCAGAATTATATTGCTTTTTTCCTCAAGGATTAGAGAAGAAAAACTACAAAGTACTATGAGATTAATCTCACCTAACTAGATACCTGGAAAGTGAATATCTAACATATGAAATAGTTATTCACTTTAAGAAGGGATTTGTCTTGAAATTATTTTTTTTCTTCTTTTGCTGGAGAGAGAGCATGGTATGATGATGTTAAACGTAGATCTCTGCATCAGTATAACTAAGACTGTAGAAAGCTTGCATCTTGGATTTTGCACTCTTTTTTTCAGCCACGATGTAAAATACACAGAACAATAAAATCATTGTGAAAAGACCTCACTAGAGGCAGAAGCTAGGGGGGAGTAAAACTATTACTGTTCTCCTAAACTGAATAACATTTGACTGAGCAACACATCAGGATGATAAGTAAATTGATCAAATTAATATCAGTTTCAAAGATAGACCCAAAAGTACTAGAACAAAAGTCAGTATGTATGCCAAAAAAGCGAGGACATATTTACAAATTAAGATAAAATTAAAGTTGAGCAGTGCAATAAAAGATAAAAAAAGACCACTTATAGAAAATAATATTGAAGATTTTAATAAATGGGCTCATTAAATCATAAGCTTTGGGGAAGTGTTAATTTTGTGAAAGTGGTTTCAACATCACAGTTTAATTACTTACCACAGATGCTACCAATGAATATTCCAATCCCAATACTTGGTTTATTGAACAGTGTGGGGGGAAAAATCAACTTCTTGATTTTTATATCAAATGTAAAGCCTCAGAGAATGTGTGTGTGATTGTTTGTTTATCTAACATATTAATTTTGGTAACTTAATGATAGGTTAAGGAAAACAAACTTCACATATGCTATATTTGTTTTGGGTTGGGTTGGGTTTTGTACCCTGATGGGGGGGGGGGGGCGGGGGGGGGAGGGGAGAATAGGGAAGACTCAGATTTATAACTGCAAGGTAGAAAACCAGTTTAAAACTTCTCAATATTAAATTATTTTTAATTTGTGGTGAAAAAGTTGGAATTTCAAATCAATTAAACACTGAACACATTTCCTCTGCAAATGACTTTGATCACAAAAATACCAGCTTAGTGGATGTCAGTGTTCAACTGTTAGATGGAAAACACAATTAGATTTCTTTCCAAAATTCTGGTCCAAGACCATTCACTATTTCCGCTATGTAACTTTTCTCTTTGCAGTATGTTATCACCTCCATGCATACACAGGTCACAGACTTTCCACAGACTAATGGAAGATTTACTAAGCAGTAATTCTTAATGTAGATTATTTGTAATAGAAATTATTAGCTGTATGCTTCAAGAAAGAACTAGAGTTTCTTAAAGATCCTTAAGTCTGCTGCATCTTATTGCTGAGAAAAAATAACATCTCTCTGAAAATACAGGAATCTGAGGAATTTAGTATATTCTCCTTTTTTAGGTGGTTGAGCAGCTGGCTTGACTAACTTACACATTATGAATAATTTAGTTCATGAGCAACACAAATAATGAATTTCATGTACTGAATGTTTGTGTTACTACAGAAAAATGCCTGGAAATGTCTCTGAGCTCAAACAGGTTTACTGAAATAATTAATTAAACATGAATAAGAAAGAAAATTCCAAACATCGAGAATGTTCAGTGAGCTGAAAGGAAATGGTAGGAAACAAAACAAAATAAACATGCTAAATTAGAGAATTTATTAATTCCAAATATATTTCATTATTTTATTTCTAAGTTAATATATTGAAACAGTTATTCTAGAAACAAGTAAAAATTAAAAAAGATAAACTTTAGGTGTAAGCCTTTTAAAAAAAATAATTCAGTTTGAAGCCCCTAATTACAAAACAGTCAAGTGAGTAAAGCTGATGGTTACGTTGGATTTAGCTCAGTTCATCCAATTTCTAGTGAAACAAAAAGGTCTTTCAGTGATATTGCTAAGGTTCAGCTGGATTAAATGGGATTTAGAAATGGAGTTTAAACTTCAGCTCCATACATGATCAGTTTCTGACCGTGTGATCTCTACATTTAGGAGGCAAGAAAAGGTAACAAATTTTGTATTTTTTAAAAGACCTGAGGGAGTCAGGGAATTTTTAAGTATTTTAATCTGCTTCATTAAAAATCTCTTTGCAAATCAGTATCAGGATAAAGTATGGCAGTTGTTAATACCTGAACATATCCACAAAGTGAAAAAAATGGTGGAAGGTAATTTTATGACTGCAATGCAATTTTATTTTGCTTTCAAAACATAGTAATTTAAAAGTAAGACTTAAAAGAAGTGATACAATGTTTTTGTTACAAATTTACAATTATACTTTTCCTGAAGTTGTACCTCTCATTATGCAAAATTGGGTGACTTGTTTATGTACACAACTGATCCAACTTTCAAATTATATGCCATTTTCAATGTGGTTTTCTAAGCAATAGTCTAAATTTTAACCTAAATTTTAAAGGGTTTTTTTACTATATTATTTTTCTCTGAATATTATTCTTAAACATGATAATAATTCATGCTTAATAGCCCCCCAAAACTCCACTTCTTCACATAAATAGTGCAAATGTGCTACTGTTCTCATTCCTGTTGTCTTAGTATTTTTTTCATTAATAAACAATTTGGTATGTATAAAAATAAAAATTGTTGTGTATTCTTCCTTATTAGAGGACATTACTGATGACTGAGATATCTTGCTCATTTTACTTGAGAATAGTTAATAATATTATTAGTGGAAACTATTTAAATTCTAATGCAAGCTTTTAAATTTATATCTTGCCTGGTCAAGAGAGCCATAATTCCCTCTATAGATGTTTAGCAAGAAATTCACTTAATGTTGCAAGAGGAAAAGTTAAAGTGAAATTGAAAGAAAGAAGCCATACTTTAATTCCATTCCCCAGTACCTTTCTGTAATTAATTTCATAATTATATTTCATTTTTACCTCAGACAAAAGAAAATTATTTTGGAACTAACCTATAGTATTGGAGGATTCTTGATTCTGAAATGCTTTCATCTATTTTTTTCAAGCATGTAAGCACCTTCATACAGAAACTATGCAGTAAGGATGTTCAGGATTGGAGAAGCTGGTGTCAGGATTTAAGCCCAGCTGGCAACTAAGCCCCACACAGCTGCTCCTGCATTCTGCCCCACAACCCCACCCCACCCGTGGGTTGGGGGAGAGAACTGGGAGGGTAACAGTGAGAAAACTTGTGGGTTGAGATAAAGACAGTTTAATAAATAAAGCAAAAGCCATGCATGCAAGGAAAGAAAACCAAGGAATTCATTCACCACTTTCCATGGGCAGGCGGGTGTTCAGCCATCCCCAGGAAAGCCGGGCTCCAGCACACATAATGGGTACTTAGGAAGGCAAATGCTATCAGTTTGTACCTCCCCCCCCCTTTCTTTCTTCTTCCCCCAGCTTTATATGCTGCCCATGACATCATATGGTATGAAATATCCCTTTGGTCAGTTGGGGTCAGCTGTCCCAGATTCTTATGCACCCCCAGCCTCCCTGCTGGTGTTGTGGGTTGAGGAGCAGCAAAGGCCCAGGCTCTGTGTCAGCCCTGCTCAGCAATAACCAAACCATCCCTCTATTAGCAACACTGTTTCCAGCACAAATCCAAAACAGCCCCATACCAGCTGCTAGGAGGAAAATTAACTCTACTGCAGCCAAAACCAGCACGGCGGTTCGGAAAATGGGCTGTAAATTTTCAACTGAAATGGGAGATGTAGGAAAAAAATATAAAGAACCGGGACATATTTTCTGCAGGAAAAAATAGCCACATATTGTAAAAAGGTTTTAATTCTGATACCAGTCCAAAACTCAAAACCTCTTAATTTGAAAGTTCTGGTATTTATGGAAAATGTTTTCTGTCTTGGAGAAGAAAAAAAATCACTGTAAGGTCTCTTTCTTTTTTGTGGTATATGGAGTATTATGTATGTGTTTTCAGGGCTATGTGGCTTTGTGAAAGAGATCACAGAAAAAGGCAAGTAACATGTTTTGTTTTGACATACAAAGGAAACTAGACAGGAAGAGTTTGATAATTTGTGATGTTGTGTCTCTTGTCATTGAAATCCTACTCATGCAACTTTTTGAGCCCCACAAAGCGTGTTTGCATGCATAGTTCCATTCTAGGGTATGTCAGGCCCTCAATTAGATTGAATCTGCTTGCAATGCCTGGTAGATAATCACCATAAATGTGAAAAACATGCATGCCCTCTTAAAGAAATGCCTGTTTGTGAAGGATAATTTGTAATTGGTAAACTCAAAATTACTTGTAACATCATACTTCCCAGCAGTGATTGCTAAGTCTGAGTTTTCTCTGTCCATATTATATTAATTTCCAGAATTTTCAGTATGTTTTTCTTGCTGTACTTTGTGACACTAAGTAGATAAAATGATTTAGCATAAAACTTAATGTGGTGAGGTTTGGTAGTCACCTGGAATGTATTAATCTAGATTAAAAATTACACCTCTGCATCAGAATATCAAATTGATATGAGCAAAGCCTATCATGTGTTCCAGAAAAAAGGCAGTACCTTTGGTATGCTGTTTCATTTCTCAACCTTATGAAAAAAACAAAACCTAAACTTCTGTCACTTCTAGAATAGAAAGTTGAAGTCCTTTATTACCTAGATCATGAAAAGCAAGATTTATAATAATATAAAATCACAAGTGAAACCCTATTATTCCTGATTTAAACCTCCTTAGTGAGATTAACATTTCAATTATATGCCATAAATTTTATTTAAGTTTTTAACAATGGCTGATGTCTATTCAATAACTGTAGACTAAACCAAAGATCTTGTTCATATCACCCGTCATTTTAATCCCAGAGAAGACATGGATATATTTGTTCAGGCAGAATCCTGAATTAATTAATGCGTGACAGAATGTATACATACAGAAGTAGATCCATTGGGTATGCTGTTAATAACATTAGCTCAGCATACTGTTGTTTCCACCTAGAAGGTCTAGTTTAAATGAAAACAATAAAGTTTGACATCAAGCTGTTCTTGGAAAAATAAATAATGAAACTATTTACAAACACTGAAGAAATGTCCTGAAAACTATACTGTCTCCAAGATCAGTTTACCTATGAAAAATGTAAATAAAATGTAAAAAACCCAACTTGCTGATCAGTTGCCAGTTGCAGAACCTATGTTCAGCTCTCTCCAGGAAGTCTGCAGAATTATTTTTAAAAATGGACCATTTCAATATATTTTTAAGGTGAAACAAAAAATGAACACAATTAACTCACTATTATTTTCTTTTATCATGTAGGTTGAAAAGTTTTAAAATAATTTAATGAAATTTAAACATTATTATACACAGACTCTTTATAACAAGAGGGTTTGCATCCAAGAGAAGTAGCTCAGACTATTCATTCTGTAAAAAAGAAGTAACACTTTGGGGAGCACATGTTTTTATTTTGTTCCCTTCATGTTTGCAGTGGAGCATAAATATCCTAACTGATATTTCTTAAAATGTGTAGATATGTAGTTTTAATCAGATTAACAATGAATTAAGTTACAATCAGCAATTATGATAGTATTTACAGGCATTTTTTGCAGTTCTCTTATAGACAGAAATTACAGTGTCAAACAATTTATTCAATTTACCGTTATAGGTAACTAAAATGCTTCCATTCTTATACCTGTACAGTGATGTAGGAATAATTACTTCTTCTTCTACCAGATAAAAAATCATTTTTTCCAAAAATGCACAGCGTTTCCTAACAGCTAGAGCAGCATAAGTATGAGAAGACTTTGAAAGTAGACTCATTTTTTTTAAAAGAAAGTTTTAAAACAGTTTTTTATACTTTCCAGGAATTCATACAAGTCCTTGATTTGGTTTTCATTTTAATCTGGCCAAAGAACAATCATGACCTTTCATTTCATAAGCCTTTATGCTTTCCTGGTAGCTGCATTACTGTGATCCTCAATAACCAACTGTAACACATCTGTACATGCAAGAAGACACATAAAGGAATAATAATGGCTAATCAAATATCTCTCTTAAAAACCATTCAATATGCAAACTTTAGGTCATTTCTTCTTCAGATTTTTGTTTCATATGGTAATGTGCTTTCTGACTCAAGGTTGTCAAGTAACTTCAGATATATTTTGGATCAAGAAAGAGACTCATGGGCTTTGGTAAACAAAATGTACCGTAAAAATCCACATTTACTCACAGTTCATTTAAAGGATTTTAAGCTTTCTGTTCTTCTGTTTTGATCATTAATACTATTAAGATAAGGCTAATCCTGTATTCTGCATAACATTGGCATGTAAGTTTCTGAGGGTACAGAACTCTTCAGGGTTTTTTAAAGGAAGAATATATCTAGATACTGGAGTAATTATGAAAGAATTGGAAGTTGCTTTCTGTCTACAATAAAATTAATGTATTTGGGTATGAAATTAAATACTATTTGAGGTATAAAATAATTATGTGTTGATAAGGACTGTTCAAGATTCTAAATCAAAATCCTAAATCAGCGTTCCTCAGTGGCTGGTATAGGGACCGGTGCTGTTTAACATCTTTGTTGGCAACATGGACGCTGGGATTGAGTGCACCCTCAGTGGTATGGTCTACATGCACGACCTTGACAGGCCTTGAGAGGTGGGCCCCTGCAAACCTCATGAAGTTCAACAAGGCCAAGTGCAAGGTCCCGCACATTGGCTGGGGCAATGCCAAGCACAAATGCAGGCTGGGTGATAAGTGGAATGAGAAGCAGTCCTGAGGAGAAAGATTTAGGGGTGTTGGTGGACAAGAAGCTCAACATGGTCTGGCAATGCAGGCCAGAAAGCCAAGTGTATTCTGAGCTGCATCAAAGGAAGCGTGGCCAGCAGGTCGAGGGAGGTGATTCTCCCCCCTCTACTTAGCTCTCATGCGACTCCACCTGGAGTACTATGTTCAGCTCTGGGGCCCCTCAACATAAGAGGGACATGGACCTGTTGGAACAAGTCCAGAGGAGGGACATGGAGATGCTCAGAGAGCTGGAGCACCTCTTCTATGAAGACAGGCTGAGAGGGTCGGGGTTGTTCAGCCTGGGGAAGAGAAGTCTACAGGGAGACCTTATAGCAGCCTTTCAGTACCTAAAGGGGGGCCTACAAGGAATCTGGAGAGGGACTTTTTACAGGGTCCTGTAGTGATAGGACAAGGGGGAATGGCTTTAAACTGAAAGAGGGTAGATTCGGATGAGGTATTAGAAAGAAATTCTTTACTGTGAGGGTGGTGAGGCACTGGGAGAAGTTGTCCAGAGAAGCTGTGGATGCCCCATCCCTGGCAGTGTTCAAGGCCAGGCTGGATGGGGCTTTTGAGCAACCTGCTCTAGTGGAAGGTGTCCCTGCCCGTGTCAGGGAGCCTGGAACTAGATGAGCTTTATGGTCCCTTGGAACCCAAACCATTCTATGATTTTGTGATTCTATGAAAGCACAGTAAATAGACATGGGCAGATAAAGACCATATAAAGCATAATTTTGAATGAGCCTGTGCCCCATTTGGAAGCAACTATCACTTGGAAAAAAGAGGATGAAAAATTTTGCATGTTCTTGGTATCTTACTTTGGCCTGCAGGGAACACTTTCTCACTTTGTTCAGTTTCAAAGCCCTGACACATCCTGAAGGAAATATCCAATTGCTTCTTTTTAGTGATAGGAATCCTATGGTGTTTCCTCGTCTTCCCTTTTGGGTGGTTGCTATGTCTGATGCACATACCAAGGTGGTGGAATTTGAGATTTAGTTCACCCTGACTGAGCAAATATTGTCACATTTCACACATTTCACAAGGTAGGAAACTCTACCTAAATAACCAGGGCATGTTCTGTGCCTCTTCAAAAGGATGGAGGTGCCATGAAAGTTTTGGTGAGGCAGTTATCTGGCTCTTCCATTGTCTTGTAGTGTCTTCCAAGAGTGGGGTGCAGGAGAGGGGAGGATGATTATTTCAGTTCCAGGCATGTGATATCCTGCCATTTTCACAGTAGTCACGGAATATCATCCTAGATGCCACACATTCAATGGGGAAGAACAGGACCCGTCCCATTGCTCAGATGATCATTTAGGTATAATATGTGGGATTTAGCTTAATATCATTCAAATCAACTAATCAAATCACTAATACTCTCACCTGGGTCATAGCTGCAAATCATTGGGATAAAAGAGGGGCTGGGGGAGATCTGTCAGGGAGCTGTAAAAGTAGAGATGCTCCTCATGGAAGGAAGGTGGGAGCTGAGGGTGACAGCAAGGCAGGCAGGAATAAGGGCACAGTCCTGTGGTGCACCCAGTGTCAGTCACTGTACCAGTACCAAACTCCTCCTTTTATGGTCTTCTTGACGTTCCTTTTGACAGTACTTGAGTACTTTTCACTCCAGATCTCAAACTGAATGCTCTTCAGAGTTGGAGCACACATGCTGTCTGCAGCATTCTGTTGAAAGTAATTTAGAAATACAGCTTGGAAAGAACTTGGTGGGGAGTTTAGCTGGGAAAAATGAGAAGCGTCGTGGCACAAAGTTCTGAAAAATTATCAGGATATTGCTATTCTAAGAAATTCTAGCATTGCTAGAGGTAGCTGTGTTGAAGTAGCACTGACATGGGTCATCTGAGAAGCAACAGCTCTCTGAATTTCCACATGTTAAAAAATCCAGAAATCTGCAATAAATATTAGATACAATTCTCTTTTAATGATGTCATAGCCATGGATGAGCAAGCAGAACATAATATGGTTTCCAGGGAAACATCCCTATTAACTGAATTTCCTGATCGAGTGCATCCTGATTTAATAAAAATTATATTGATTACTTTCAGTTAATAAGGAAAGATAACTATGGAGTAGAAAGACATTGAAGCAGATTATTAAAATTTAGACGATATAAACCAGCTTTATATGACATTTAGTTTCTAAACAGTAGCTTTAATTTCAACCTTGTTTCTTTTTCCTCACTCACGGGGTTTAGCCATTAGGACATTCAGAAATACAGTGTTTATCACAAGTCAGTCCATATGTTAAAATGAATGGGTAGGAGAGAGGTATGAATATTTTTCTCAAAAGTATTTTCCCATATCCTCGCAGTTGGGATGAGGCCTTGGAATAAGTATGTTTTACACCGTAAGATTATTTTTCTTTTCCTTTTACCATTACTTTTTAGTTAGGGGTTTTTGAACAAAATTTTTTTTATGATTTGGCCATTGAGGTGGGGATCTTTTGTTTGCAGTTGTTTTTTGTTTGGTTTTTTTTTGTTTTTGTTTTTGTTTTTATTTTTTTCTTGAGGGAAATGAACACAGATTTCTGTCTGCTTTTAAAGTTTTATTTATACAAGGTTTTTGGTTTGTGGTTTGTGGTTCATTTCCCATCTCTAGGATGAATTTCTGATTGGCAAGAACAATAGATTCAGCCTTTATTTGTGGTTGAAATTTGTGCATAAAATCTCAGAATTTTGGGACAGGACAGTGTTCACTGATTAATTACTTCTTTATTTGAAACATCTGGCATCTCAGTTGAACAATCTCATAGAGTTAAATACTTGCTTTAGAAGCTTAGGCACAGATTGGAACATCAAAATAAAGAAGTAGCTGTCTGATAGGAAGTCACCAGATATGATTGTTGGACTTTGATCCTTACCAATATGATAAGCTTGCCATAAAAAACCTTGTCATCAATTCCATTAATTCCGTTAACCATTAGGAAGTATAGGTAACTTAATACATTACCTGATAATTTGATTTCTCAGCTGTCTTGTGCCTGTATTCAGTTAAATTAATAGTTGACAGAATATACTGTTTGGTTCAGTAGTTCTAAATATACATTAAATCATTTTGCAAGAGAAGATACCATCTTGTCTAAAATGTGAACATGATTTGTCTTCAGATGATTTTTAATTTATTGAGTAGTGTGCAGATAATTTCAAAGGGAAAAAAAAAAGTTATATTAAAAATCTCAGTATTACGAATAGTGTTATGAAATATACTTAATACCGCTGCTTATTAGCACACTTTAGTATTCATACTTAATAATACTAATTGCATAATAACCAACGCCAGAAATTGCATGTACACAAAAATTCTCATCATATCTAGGAAACAAATTGCATTTAATTTATTGATTCTCTTAAGTTTCTGAGCCCTTCCATTGATATCATGGGTGCCAAGATTATAAGAATACACTCTTTGGAAAGTTATTGAAAATAGTAGCTTAAATAACTTCCTGAGAATTGTGTTTTCCTCTACACACTAGGTAAAGTAAATACATTTGAAAATTAATTGGACTCTAACCATAAATTCAGTTTTGGTGGTGCTCAACTTATATTTAGAAATAGAGTAAAAAATCCAGTAATTATTCTACTGTTCTTGTACTGACCCTAGCTTATTAATATTAAATGTAAAAACATACAGAAATGCTATATTTTATGTAATACCATTACAGTCAAGTGTGAAAACACTCACCAGCCATGAGGGGAGAGAATAGAATCTTGATTACAATCATAAGGTTAGACATGAAGGTTCTATATGTTAGATCATAATACAGTTCAACAAGTGTGTCAGAGTAGTATACATTTTAATGCACCTTCTGATAAAATTTGAAAGGGCTGCCATTTGGACTGAAAATAGCAGACTTCAGGAGTTGGCCATTTTCTGAAAGGAAGATGTTAATGTCAAAGTTTAAGGATATTTTCAAATATGATTTCACCTCAACCATGTATGGTGACCCCTTTTAAAAATACTGCCATCAAGGAACACAAATACCTCTGCTGGTTTTTGCATGTGTCTGTTTCTGTTCTGCCTGTGCCTCATATACTGTTTTAATAAGATTCTTGACAACCCAGTGTCTTGAGCCTTCAGCCACAAAGCGTTTATGTTATAGATGTATGCACACATTGTTTTAAGCTGACCATAGTATTAATGCCTGTTTAGTGAGCTTGTTTTTCCAAAATAGGCTTTTTTCTTGTTAAAATTATCTGAAATCTAGACACAGGCAAGTGTTTCTGATGACTAAGCCTTCAATATGAGATAATTATGTATATGGTATTGGCTTCCCTTTACTGAATTTCTGTGGTCAAAGGAATATGACCTTGGAGTATATAGATCAGTAGAAAATAATTAGTTTAAAAGATATATATGTGCTAGAAAGGTGCCAGAATGAGAGTTTGTAACAAATTCAAAAGATTTAATTTCAAATCCTTTTTGTAACATTTCTCTGAGACAATTTATATTAGCCAATCTCAGTATTTTTCTTGGTTTTGCAGTCAGTCAGTTATTATTCTGCTGGTGCTCTTTCAAGGATGTTTTAGTAGTTTCCTAATACAATAACCCTGCACATTTACAAAAATGGATATGATAGGTACTTTTGTTTTATTAGAAAATAATAGCAAATATAGTTTTAGAAAACAAATATATGGGGCGGAGGCTTCTATACCTCATTTTCCATGTAAGATGAAAAAACTGTTTGTCCCACCAGGCATAGAAAGTTGATATGACAATTTTCAAAAACCTAATCTACCTAAATGACGGAAAGCATATGAGCTGTTCATTATTGATTGGGAGGAAAAACTTCAGACCTCATCTCTTCATTTATTATTACATTAATCCAGATTTGGCACATTGACAGCTATTTATTCAGAGATACTGAAAGATATTTCAAGTCCCCAAAATATATCGATACATAAATTTTCAGCCCCTTTGTGTCTTACCTGTCTTTTCCTTTCATACATTTATTTTTGCTTTCATGATTGTGGGATCATTTGTGGTTGATGCATAATCTATTTGCGAATATTTACATAAAACTAGTAACCTGTACCATGTTCAGTGACGTTTTCTGATAATATTATAATCAAAGAACACAGCTGTCTTTTTGCTTTCACATTTTTATTCTTTTAACTTTCTTGTCTCTTAGGTGATAAAACAACAGTGTTGTGTTTAGTCCATAGGTTTAGTGACAAAAAAAAAAAAAAAAGTTATATTTGGTTTAGCCTTCTTAATTGTACATTTTTGATATAGCATATATTTATTATAGTATTTTCTTTTACATCCTAAGAGCATATGAATATTAGGATTACCACAATTAAGATATTTTAAGTTTATTATTTGTGCAGTCATTGTGCAAACTAATAAATCCTGTGTTTTCCTTCATATTACCTGTTCCCTCTGCAAGAATGGAATGGAATGGAATGGAATGGAATGGAATGGAATGGAATGGAATGGAATGGAGTGGAATGGAATGGAATGGAATAGAATAGAATAGAATAGAATAGAATAGAATAGAATAGAATAGAATAGAATAGAATAGGATTCAGTTGGAAGGGACCTACAGTGATCAAATAGTCCAACTACCTAAGCACTTCAGGGCTGACTGAAAGTTAAAGCATATTATTAAGGGCATTGTCCAAATGCTTCTTAAACACTGGCAGGCATGTGACATCAACCACTCCTCTAGGAAACCTGTTCCAGTGGTTAGCTAACCTCTCTGTAAAGAAATGCTTCCTAATGTAGTCTGCTCTTAGCTATGAACCTAGGGGCTTTTTGTGTATATCTAGCTTTCCTATGCTAAATTCTCAGACTTTTAGTCGTACTCCTTTTCCCTGAAACTAGCTCAATTACTTTGTGGGGAGGACTTTTTGTACCTTTCTGTATCTCCTTCTACTTTTTCTTTGCTTCTCCCCCCCTTTTTTTTCATTGTTGTTTATTCCCGACCTGTTGTTCTCTTTCACAATATTGATATATGGATATTTTATGGTACCAGATGTCCAGGAAGTTGGGTAGAACCTAGCATGATGTGTTATCTGCAAAAGGCTGACAGATTAACAAAGGACATTCATGCATTCTTCAGCAGCCGTTGAAGTCCAGATGAAATAGATGAGTCCTTGAAAGAAATCCAACTGCCAGAATGCATACATATGCATATACATGTCTGTGAGGGAGGTACCTCCTCATAGACTCTGGGAACTAAATTCTCTGCTTCCTGGCCTTCAGCTGCTTCTCTGAAAATAATTGGGTCTCTCAGATAGTTGTTCTCTGAGATCTAGAAATCTACCAGATTGTAAAGATATGCTGCCATTTGCAATTTAAACCTGCTCTAATATTATAGTCAGCAGAATATAGGGATCAGCATCTAGAGGTAATACTCAATTGCCTAAACATAAACATTGAGAGTTGATTGAATTCTGATGCCTTAGGGTATCTGAGATATCAACATGGGTCTGGCAGATATGGCACAAAATCTGCCTAAGTGTTGCACTCTTCTGGCCTGACATCAGTGAGATGATAGAATCACGGAGTCATTCAGGTGGGAGTAGACCTCAAGAAGTCTCTGGTCTAACCTCCTGCTCAAAGCTGGGTCAGCTATGAGGTTAGATCAGATTGCTTAGTCCAATGGGATCTTGAAAACTTACAGGGTGATTTACAGCATCTCAAAAGCCAGTAAATATATATACACAGGCAAGTGAATCAAACACTTAAAATTTACAACTTAGAGGCTTCTTCCTTGGAAACAGAATGGAATATTCTTTCAGCTGTATGCACTGAGCCTCTCTTTTGGTGACTACTGATTATAGCTTTTATGCCAATTGTAATGGTAGCTAAATTATCTGGATTTTTAATCCTTATTGTTGCCAATAATGCAGCAATACAATAGATTCAAAACCTGTACAAGCAAGTTCTTTTGTTTGTTTGTTGTGTTTTGTTTGTCCATTTGTTTGTTTGTTAGGGTTTTTTGGTTTGGTCCGGTTTCGGAAATAAGGGATGTTCCTGTAAAGTATTATAGAAACTATTGTAGAATATTGTTACGTTATATGACTGTTCATTCAAGAGGCTTTCAAAGAGATGTCTTCTGTATCTTTTCAGTGTTATGTTGGAAACCATTAAGAATAAGTCAGGCTGTAGCCTACAAGAGAATACTTAATTTTTTTCAAGGTCTTCAGTAAGAAAGTAGTTAAGACTGTAGTCTTAAGGGATGGTGAAACAGTGTCTAAAAGTTGCCCAGAGTCTTTAAAAAATCAACTAAATACTTATTTTCCTGTCCATCCTCCAAGAAAACTATCCCTGCAAACTCCTGTATTCTGCAAGGAAGTGATATATTTAACAGCATCCATTTTATGATCTTCTGTCATTGTATGGTATTGCTTTTCTAGGAATTTCCAGCATTTTTGATTCATGATCATGTCATTTACAGATATTGGCTGACCTAGAAAACCATGCACTTTTTAAGGATGACCTAGAATGCCAGAAGCTTATTCTGGAAGCCATGAAATACCATCTTTTACCAGAAAGAAGAACTCTCATGCAAAGTCCAAGAACTAAACCTAGAAAATCTACAGTTGGGACACTTTATGCTGTTGGAGGAATGGATAACAACAAAGGTATTAGAGGATATTTGTTACTTTATAAAAGTCATATCACATTTTTTTAATTAAAAAATAGTGAAATAACTTTATATTCCAAGATTGGGGTCAGGGTGTCTAAGTCAAGAAATGCTGCCAAGACTTTTGGTCCAATGAAAATCTACTGATATTTACAGAAAAGTATAATACTGTTAAAGAAAATAAACAGTTTTGAGTGCGTCCTTTGTTCAAATTTATTACAATTTCCAGAAATAATTTTAACAAAAAAATCCAGAGTAACGCTAATTTACCTGAGCTTCAGCTTTCTAGAATTTTTTTTTTTATTTATAATTAAGTCAAATGTTTATGCACCTTTTCTAATCAATGAATAATGGCAGTTTGATATGCAGAGTATTCCATGCTTAAGTAGTTATCTGAAATATTATGGATGATTCAGGGACTTCCAATGCAGAAATGTGTCAATATTCTATGAAATAAATCTAGACAACTAGCTTAAACTAGATTACCACTTTGTCAACAGCTAAAGGAAGGTGAAATTATCCCTGTCCTACTGTGAAGAAAAGTAGGAAGCACTGGAAATTTTATGGAAGTATATTGTTGTTATTTGTTGGGAATAAGAATTATGATGATGTGGTTTTATTTCTGGTAAGGAGTCTAATCCAATGATTTCTTGTATGGAATGAAATAAAATGTTTGAACTAAAAGGTAGCTGTGTTATAAACCTATACACTCAGAAAGGCTTTTATTATTTTTTCTTGAAATTCCCTAAAAATTCCACAGTATCTTACATTTTCATGTCCATATTTAGATCGAAGAATGTCTTCAGAAACATTAATTCTAATATAAAATAAACTGTACTTAAAAAAAAGTAAAATATAAAATTAGAACTTCAGTATTTCACAACTCTGTTTTTGGATGTACCTATTGTACTTGTTTCACCAAATAGCTGTGGCAATATCATCTGCAAAAAGACATTGCATGTTTTTCTCATAAAATTACACCAATGATAAAGATGTATGATATTGGTACTTGTCTGGAAAAGAAATATTGCGAGAATAGGAAAATGTTGAGGAAAGAAACCAATGCATATATCTTAGTATTATAGTTGTGGGTTATTTTTGTCCTTTTAACATTTGTAAATGTTTGTGTAGCTAAATGTTAGGCATGTTATTGCACAGAACATTGCTTTTGGATCATAAAAAACCTGAAATACAAATTTCCTCTTACTTAGGGCAAATGACAACAAACACTTTAAGTATTCAGGTAGTGGAAATGACCATAAACCTGATTTGGGTGCAGCTGTATTTGTTCTAGCTTACTATACAAATCTATTCCTTGTTTGTATAGCAAATCAAAATACAGAAATATTTAGGAAAAAGGCACAGAGTATAGCACTGTTGCAGCATCAACATGCAGCCTATTTTGGAGGTTCAGGTTACGCAGAATTGGTTTATTTCTGTAGCAGCAGGAGAGAACACAGGGCAACAGAGGTTAAGCCGTCTCTCAATGCAGACTCTGACTGAAAACAAAAGTACCAGGGCTTACATATATTTATAGCAGATAAAAACTGCTTTGAGAGGGTACCTGGTATGTCAGAGCAGCATCTGTGTAGTAGCAGCCTGTGTTACAGCTGGTGTAATATGTATTCCCAATAAGCCAGAACCTGCAGCTGTGCAGCCTTGACTTGAATTTGCTCAATCATCCCTCTTGTGATGCTGCTGTGTCCTTGACCAGCTTTTATGCCCAGCGAGTCTTGCTTCCACATGTCAGTTCAGGAGGCCTGAGTGCTGGTTGCATGTTTTGAAAAGTCACTGGGTTCATAAAGCATGCTACAATATTTGGGCTGTAAGGTGATGCTGATACTGTGTTATCTCTCCTCAATTTTTTTTTTTTTTTGACAACTTTCTCCACTGAAATGCTGACATGGATGATTGCAATTCACAATGATGTATTTTTAATGCCTCCTGGTGTTTGCTACCAAATATAAAACAGTTACATATAAGAATTAGATGAGCTAAGTAAATTAGCGGTTTATTAGTTAGCATATAAAATAGTCAGTAAGTGCTAGTATTATGAAAATATTTGAAGGTTATGTGGCCCATCACATAAAAAGTAGCCTCGCATGCTATATCAAGTTTGGTTTGAAACCTGTTCTATAGCTATCTTCCTTTTCATAAAAAAGAGTTGATAATTAAATTCCAGCAGCCAGTGACTGGAATTATGACTGACATGAAAAGTTAACAGAGCATAGTACTAACTGCATAGAATAAAAAAGAACAAAGTTAGATCATTTTTTAATTTTCATTTTAATTTCCTAAATGTACAAAG
Organism: Falco cherrug; assembly: GCF_023634085.1. Lineage (NCBI taxonomy): Eukaryota > Metazoa > Chordata > Aves > Falconiformes > Falconidae > Falco > Falco cherrug. The sequence goes on along the minus strand of NC_073698.1, from coordinate 42,617,671 downwards.
TCTCATTTAAATCTCTGTGTCCACATGCCTTTGTTATTTATTGATTTAATTTGAAAGGCACATATAAAAAACAGCTTTTATGTTTACAGTATATGTTTACATTATGTTTTTATGTTTACATTAATAATATGCATTGTATTAATAGATTAGAGGTATATGCTTCTCTACAATGTTCCATTCAGCTTACCCATTCATATTGTCACACTGACTTTTGTAACTTGGATTAGCAGGATTTAATCATCTAGTAGTATACAAAAGCTAAGCGCACATATAAAGGAGAATGTTAGACGGAAATAAATAACGGAATGCAAGAAGTGGACATACACCAATATGTGATACCAGTAAAACACTTAAACTCCCATGTAGCATATTTTGCCTTTTCTTTAATGGTTTTTATCATTTGTAATCTTTTTTTCTTTACAAATACTGTTTATCATATGTGTTTTATTACTTATGTATCATTATGTCACATGAATGTCATCTATCATCTACATGAAGTTATTCTTTTGCTCTGGTGAACTTTGAAGTTGTCCTGTTTTTCTGGGCTTTTTTTTCTTTTTTAGTTTCTACCAAGACATTTCTCACAGCACACTTCACTTAAACCTTATTTAATTTTATGTATTTCATTCTCATATAGGCATACTTTTTAAATAGTTGAAGAAATATTGGACAAGCTATTGTAAATACTGTAAATAAAGGCAAAAATAGGGAAAGATCCTGTTTTTCCTCAGGTAATACTTCTTGCTTTTAAAGATATGTATCTGAGAAGTTTGTAACTGGAAAGTCTACCTACCTCCTTTATCTTCAGTTTATTGGGAATTTTTTAAAAAAAGAAAAAAGTAAGATCGATTAAGACTGTTTCATGGCATTTTGCAAGTTGTGGAAATCACTACAAATGACTTTGTCTTCACATACATAAAACATTTGACAGAATTTATTATCTATTTGTTTGCTGTACATAACTGTCATGAGAAAACATCTTCATCTTACTTGAATTTCCATTCAAAATGTACAATAACTAAGTTAAATTGTCAGAGTGTGAGTGCCTGTAGTCCTTGTATTAGTGTAATACACAAACAGCAAAACCTACTAAACAAGGTATAGCTTTCTTTTTTTATAAAAGAAAAAAAAATGTCCAATATGTGTATTACAGAACATTTCTCCCTGTTGTGCTTTTTGAAAAGTTTTTTTATAATTATGCGTACTTTCTAAGTATACGTAGATGTGTGTGTATATATATACTCATATACATAAGTAATATGAATTATTGCGGTGTTCTCTTACAAGTTTAAGGCTGCAGCATGGTAAAATACCCCACCATATCTGTTGTATTTAAGCCATTTCTTAATCCAGTATGCAAATGAATTCATAGCTAGGCTTCCTGCATGTAATAATACATCGTCTTTATAATATATTTTTGTTAAGATTTCTTTTTTTTTTTAGTAAGAACTTGGTATGTTTTCTTATTTCTTTTCAGGTATTAGAATACAAGTAAATAGTGTCATGCTTACAAACTGTTAGGGAAAGTTCAAACAGCCACTGGCTCCAGCTGCCCTGGCTCAGGACCCTCCTGCCCAGTTGCTGGAGCTCTAGCACCAGCACGATGTTCCCAGGGACCCGGGGTCTCTGCTTGGGCTGAGGGATGCTTCTGCTGTTTTCTTATCAGCAGTTTCAATCAGTAGCAAAATTAAGTATGTGTTGCAGACAGGCACAGACACACGCAGATACACACAGGACATGGACGTAGCCATCCACACAGACGGCCACAGACAAGGCGCTGCCCCCAGCAGCCCCCACGTTCAGGTCTCACACCAGACACAGGCACAGGCAGCCACGTCCCCTCCTCCTCTGGGGCTGGCAGAGGCAGAAGGTCACCGGTGCAGCACACACACCACACTCTCCAGGTTCACAAACACATGCACATTTGCAGATCCTTCAAACACCGACACAACCTGTCTGTCCTCCTCACTTGTCCTGGTCCCCCCCAGTAGCTGGTTTTTCAGGATGCAGTAGCTGAAGGTTGAAGACCCCACTGGTTCCAGTAGCTGACACCACAGACCAGGGACATACAGAGCTCTGGTCTGACTCCAGGAGCAGCCCGCATGAAGCAGCAACAGAAACATGCTTTTATTACTTGTGAAATAACTAAGTGTTCACAAAAGATGAACTGAGAAGTGAGAAATGGAATGTCGCTTTTGTAATCCTGCTCTTTTTATTGATGATATCATATACCTGTCCCCACCAGTCCTCTGTATGAGTTTCTTCTGCCTTTAGTGCTAGTTCGTTTTCACCTGTATGTTTTCCATAAGGACATTTGTTAAGTTAAAGAATCATTTAGTCATAGCCTTAAAATACCTCAATGCCTCTGACATTCCAAGCAGCTGTCTGCCTACCACTTTTATTCAGATATCTGCAGCTGTCCTCTGAAATCTTGCCTGCTCTATTTAAGTAGCAGTTCTGTCTCAGCTACACAATTCCAGTGTTTTCAAATGTCATGAGTGATTTACTGGGATAGATGATTTTAATGGGATGTTTACTCAGTTACATGTAATACATGTTAATATTCTTATACTTTTGGGAGTCCATTTTTTTCCAAAATATTAACACATTTAGGTTGTTTGTTTGATTGGTTTTTTAACACAAAAACATGTTTTAAAACACTTTGAACATAAATGTAAAAACATAAAAAACAGAAATCCAGTGTGTTCCCAGTCATTCTTTAGGTAGCAGTGGGAAAAAATTATAGCATAATTTACCTTAATTGTAAAATGCACTGATAAACAAGTAGTACTACATTAGCTTTATTAGGTCAACACTGTGTACCAATGACCATCTCTGTTATCCTTTTTTCATTCTTTTTAGAAGATTCAACAGAAAAAGAATAATGGAATATATAAACAGCATTATCAGCAAAAAGAAGTATCTCTCATCAGAGTCATTAACCTAGCCTAGTAATGAGGTTATCATGGTGGGTTTTCTCGAGATTAGAATACCAAAATAAGACACAGTGAAGAATGAATAACTGAATTTTTCAGTATCTGTTTTGGCAATGTTTATCAGAACTTAATTTTCATTTTAGATTGCTTAAATGGAACAGGCAAAAGTTAGCTGTTTGAAAAAAAAATATTTAAATCCACTACTTTATAAAACAGAAAACAAGACAACTGATTTTAGGAGCATTAGTTTATCTATTGCAGAAATTCATATTTTCAGTCATTCTAATATATTCCAAGAGTTCATCATTGGATAAATGTTTGATAAACTGCAGAGAGTTTGATTTTTAGTTTCATTCACACAATAATAAACTGAAAGTGAAATGAACTGTTTCCATTCTGAAGAAATATGTATATGTTATATTTAGCTGGCAACACAACATTCTGGGGAGCAAAATCATAATTAATTAGATAACGTTAAGTAACCTCATGAAGTTCAACACCAGGAAGTATAAAGTCCTGCACTTCATCTGGAGGAACAACCCCAGTATATGCTGAGGGGCACCCAGCCGGAAAGCAGCTTGGTGGAAAGGACCTAGGGTCCTTTTTCCTCCTGCACCAAAGATCTGCGTAACAATTATTCAGATATATGGATATGCCAAAATTATACATGCAGATGTGATCCCTCATAACAGGCCTAGGAACAGAGGAAGCCGTACAGAGCAGCCATGCTCTCCGCCCCACTGTCTGCTACATGGCAGACCTTACCTGATGCATTTCTGCTGCCTACAGAGGGGGAGATGTGAGGGAATTATTCTTCCCTGTCTTCATTTGATTTTTGTTTTTCTTGAAGGCACTGGGAAAGGTTTGCCTCAATACTCACTACAGAGTATTGCCAGCAGGTCGAGGGAGGTGATCCTTCCCCTCTGTTCAGCATCGGTAAAGACACACCTGGAGTGCTGTGTGCAGTTCCAGGCTCCCCAGTATAAGATAGAGAGGGAGCTACCAGAGACTCCAATAAAGAGCCACAAAGGTGATGAAGGGACTGAAGCATCTCTACCATGTTAACTTATAACTCTACGAGGTTAATGGAGCTGGGACTGTTTGGCCCAGAGAAGAGAAGGCTCTGGAGGGGATCTCATCAATATTTATAAATGCTTGAAGGGAAGGTGCATAGAGGACAGAAAAAAGTTCTCAGAGATGCCCAGTGACAGGCCCAGAAGCAATGGGCACAAACTGAAAGACAAGGATTTCCCTATGAACATCAAGAAACACTCTTGTACTGTCAGGGTGTCTGAGCCTGTGAGCATGCCCAGAGAAGCTGTGGAATCTCTGTCTTTGAAGATATTAAAAATTGTATAGACAAGATCCTGGGCAAGTGGCTGTAGGTGTCCCTGTCTGAGCAGGGGTGTTGAACCAGATGACCTCCAGAGGTCCTTCCCAACCTCAACTGTTCTGTGATTCTGTAACATGATAGTGTAATTGCAGAGTAAAGGTGGAGCTTGGCTAATTACTTCACCAGAGGAATATGAAATACACTGGCTAATGACTAATGAGATAATTACATGCATAAATCACACTAAAATTCTCTTCTCAGCCAGTTCTTACAAGTGTTAACGTTATTACTTGCTTCTTTTCACTCCTGTGAATTCAGTGTGTTTCAGAACATTTAGACTCACAGGCCAATTTACAGTTACAGTACTGTGATTTACCTGTGCATTTCTAAGTAGAAAAAAATCCAGATTGTAACACCATCTGGTAGTTTTTCAGTACTAATCTTGCATCATTTAGTTTCTGGCATTTTTCAGTGTAGTTAACTTCTGAAATTGCTCATTAAGTTCTGGTTTAAAAAAAAAAAAGAACCTGAAGTGATCTGTTCTGAAGCCTCCACAGCTTCAAATATTAGGGAAGAGCCAGTTATCATGCAGAAGAAAAATGTCGTCACCCCACAAACTCCCCACCTTGCCCATCTGTTCCTCTGGTTCTTATTAACGCCTGTTGGTACAACCTATGGGGTCAAGCAGACAGCACAAGGGGTGGCTGCCTTCATAGGTATATTTGAAGGATTATTCTCCCAAGAACACCTCTGTGTCCATCCTCATTACTTCCTTGCTGCTTACTATATTTTCTGACATTACCAGTGCAGAAATTTTATGTCTGAGTAAAGTACACAGAGAAAAAAAAAAAAAAAAAAAAAAAGGAAACCTTGTATATGATCTAGAGAAGAGACATACAGGCATTTGGGCAATTTAGAGAACCTCTGATTTTCTCTAAATTTAGAGAAACCGTAGCTTTTCCCATACACTAACCAGTGTTCTCTGGTCACCCAAGTTTTATTAATGGTTGTTACTACTGGGATTGGCTTTGGAGTAAGGCAAATCATTTCATCCAGCACAAATCCTGGATGTTGTTCTGGAGGCAATTCTCTGCTGAAACCACCCCCAACAGCCAGTGTGGATAAGACTTCAAAAATGTTGGTACCTCCTGTCCTGTGCAGTCCCCCAGCTCTATTTTGCGTCTCATAAATCTTCATGCCAAATTCTAGGAAATGCTCCAAAAGGCTGTAGTCTCAGGCATAAGAACATCCAAGTATGCTTCAGTACAGCTCTCATCTTATTTTCAACACTCTCAACTGGAAAATCAAATGAACAACATATTTATCTCTTTGGACTACAGAAGGCACCATATAGAGCCCATTGGGTACTGGGTATTAGCTGGCTCCTATCCATGCGAGTCAGGGATAGCACTATTTACAACACATTTACCTTAGAGGGAAGTAATTGCAGTAAAACAGAATCTCCCAGGAACTGAGCCAACAGCTAAGCAGTGTGGATGAGCATCTGTACAGCTATAATGATAAATAATAAAAGAAGGCTGGAGGTAATGGGAAATTGGTGATGTTGCAGTGCCACACTGCTCAATTCACATCATTTAAATGAAATCATGATCAAAAGATCTTATTTATTTCTTATGATACATAATTAACATGCAATTAGATGAACTATGTGTTAAGGATCAATATCAGTCATGCAGTAGATAAACTGCAATACGAAACACTTACAAAATACGAATTAATTTCTTCAAATGTCTGAACACCTTCTTGAGCAAATCCCTGAAGGTTCTAGTCATGGACACACACGTACACACATGTATACACATACACATGCACAAAAACAGATACATGCACTCCCTTTCTCACAGCTGGTGCAGGTCACCACCACCACCCCCAGCAGTGGGTGCTCCACTGGCTGCATCCCCCTCCTACAGGACATGCAGCTGTCCCAGCATTTGCTGCTGTCCACATGTAGAACTTTTATTTTTACTTTTAACACCTTATTTGCATAAGTTCCAGTGGGAGCAGGACTGCTTTTAAAAGAGGCATGTGTTTTGCTGATGAGCAAAGGTAGACTAGTATACTGCATGATATAAGTCATTAATACAAGGGGCTTTTGTAAGTTTTAGACCAGATAAAAACATAAAATAAACCATGAATGTTTTATATTGTAAAACATAATACTGTATTACAAAACAAAACACCCAACACTAAAGGCTTTACCTAAAATGACTGTCAAAAAGTTGTCATTTTTGATCTCTTTAAAATATAAACGTTAGTGGAAAAAGCTGGTATTAGTTTTAGAAAATTCTGATCATATTGAATAACTGAACATTCCCGAAAGTGTTCTGACATTTATTCATGTTACTTTATGGCAAATCCTTATAACATTTTAATTTTAAATATTTTTTTTACTCAAAAATGTAAGATATTTTTGTGTACAAGATACAGACTTTTGGAGTGCTTAAAGGAACTTCTTACAGTCTAACTAGAGTGGTGAACTGCTGCCCTGTTTTCTGTATACTTCTTTCTTTACCAAGAGATTCTCCTCGATATCTGTGTCTGTAACCTATTTACATTTGTTCCACTTGAGTAACTGCCTTTTCAGTTCAAAATGTAATGTTGGAGATCACTAGATCAAGGTCATAATTTTGCACCTACTCACAGCAGCATCTTTAAATCTTGAACAAAATCGTCAGAGTACACGTCAGCAACAGCTTTAGTAATAGAAAAATCAGCAGAAAGTCTCACAGGGAAAAAAGAAATAGAAATTTTGTGATTATAAATTTAGAACTCCTGCCGTACTTCATGGGTTTAAATACTGAATCATTCTAGCTATGAGGAAAAAACGTACCTTTATGGTGGAAATGTCTGCCTTGAATCGAAGGTGGGGTCTGGGGCAAGGGGAGATGTTAGGTATTTGTACCTGCTTCTGAAGTAATTTTCACTTTGTGTATACCAAAATTTCTGCAGTTATACATAGCTGAAGTGAATACATTGCTCTCATAGTCTCAGACAGTCTTCTTGAAGTTTATCTGATTTCATGCAGCCTACATCAGGTTGTTCAAAAATACTTGATAACATCTTTGAAAGACAGGCTCTAAATATTTCTTCATTTGACTTAAAACATTGTGTTACAAACAATATTGCAATAAATTTCTTATTTTTCATGCAATGACCTTGCTATTTGTCTTCAATCATCAATTATGTAAAAAATATGAGAATGACAATTGGCTTTATAAAAAATTCTTGATTTACAGTCATTATCAAGGAAATGTAATATGCCTGGCTTCAGAAAAAGAGGAAGTGTAATAGGAAGATAATTAAAAGATCACTTAAAAAGGTTTCACTTGAAAAGGTTTCACCAAAAAAATTCACAATTTCACAAGCTTACAAATGATAATGAAAACAAAAAAAATAGAGATTTGTATTGTGCAATGCTGTACTGACTTTTAGATGAAGGTAAAATAATGAGATCTAGTACTTGTATTATTTCATCAGAAACATTAAATGGTAGAATCACATACACCCATGCTGTGTACACAGAGGAGCTGTCAGCAGCAGTTGGACCATCATGAAAAACTACCCTGATCATTTACAGTACTTTCATTTAAAACATTTTTTCTCTGTAGATCTGTCATTACTTCATAAACCTTTATTAATCAGGGCTTATAATGCCCTTGAAAGTGTGCACAATACACAGAGCTAATCTCATCCAATACTCAGTTGGACCTTAAGTAGAATATAACTTAAAAAAAAAAAAAAAAAAGATTGAAATATATCCGGGACATCAAGAAAAATACTTAACTTATCAGAAGTGGTTTGTGCTGCCACAGTCATGGTATAGGTTTTACATTTGCCACACACTGTTGTTTATTATGCAAATAGCTATTAAATGGATTCTGTTTCACCTCTCTGTTTTTTTTTCATACTTTCCAGTACTTCAGTATTACTCACTGAAATACCTCAGGATTTTTTAGAGATCTATACCTCTGAGAAACAGGTGTTTGTGCATGTGTATGTGTATATTAATTGATTGAGTGTGTAGTATGTTTATTATAAAAGCCTCAATATTCCATGTACTTGCTTTTCTTTAATCTTTCATATCCAATATCTTAAAAGCAGTCTAATGTCATGTTTTTCCTTTTTACCATTAGATGACTAAAAAACCACTGGAGTGATACACAAGTGAAATCAACTATAATAGAATACATTTTTAATGTAATTTCATGTAATTTTATATATGTAGCAGTATTTTAATTTCTTAATTACATTTATAAATTAAACCACTGTGTTATACATCTGTTTTGTTTTATAGGAAAATACGTCTCTCTCTGCATAATCAGCACATGTGCTGCAGCCAAAAATAAATATTGATTTTTTGCTTTGTTTAGTTTATTCATATCTTCACATTTTTGGAAGAAAATATACCACAATGTCTTCCCAGATGCTTCTTTCCATACTGCTATTCTTAGGAAATTGGATTTTCCAGTTTTCTGAAACATTTAATCAGAATTACTTTGGCTTTTCCATGGGGATCAGAAAGAAGTAGTTGTCTACAGATGTCTAACATTGGTAAGACATCCTGTCACAGCCTGTGTAGACTGGGGTAGGCAGTACTAACCAACATTGCTAATTTTTTTGAGTCTGCAGTTTGCAGAGTGCTTCAGTTAGGAGTTGGCTTTGCTGACTGCCATTACTAGAGCCAACTCCTAATTGAAGCAAGGTTTAAAATATGTTGTTTGACTCATCTCACCTTAGAAGCAGTGAACGTGAATGGGGAGAGAGACCCTTCCCTCTTTCTACTAGATGCATATGTCCAGGGGATACTCTATAGTCCCTCCAGATCAGGTGGCAAAGAGTGACTCGTGGTCCTGCAATGTAATTATTGTTTATGCATGCACTTGTTCAGAGTTAATGAAATAATGTGAGGCCTGTGTCACAGACAACTAGAATGGTGGGTTTATATCAGGGTTTGGATGCTTAATATTGTGTAGTTCTTGAGCTTAGAAAGCCTGCTAAGATGCTTTTCAAAGTTAGTGCAGGATGGAACGAATCAAACATGCTGCATTCTTATCCGGTCTACCAATGAGAAGTGAATGTTGCACCCAGGTTTTCCTTCCTTTTTTTGTGTCACTGCTCCCACCAGAACATAGTAAAGAACAGATGAATGAAATATAAGCTTTCAGGACCAGGGAGTGAGCTGGAGGCCATGCTGTTTGGCAGTATAGATGCATTCTGTTCATCTAGTTACTCTTTGCTCCCAACTGAAAACTGGCTGGATGTAGACACAAGGACAATGCAGTAGTTTTACCAGCCCAAAGTCCAGGACTTATGTACAGGTCAAGTACACAACTTTAAACAAATACTTTATGTTGTAAAAGGTAGTAATACATTACCTATCACAATGCTCCCAAGATACTCAGTCTTTAACATCTTTGCCTTTTTTGGTATGAAAACATTGTTATCTCTTTTTATTTATAGGGAAACTCAAGCACAGAGAGGAGAAAAAAAAAATCCCCGTATTGGATTTAGGTACCAAAATATTAAGTGTGGATATAATTTATCATTAAGTGGCTACTTCCTAGAATGGATTCCTATGTGAAGTGCTTTGCTTTGATTTACAAGACACAGGAGAGTAAGCTCAGTGGATGGGAACTGTGAACTTAAGTGCATCTATCAAGATGTTGTCTACAGCTAATCAAAAGGGAAATGCAGAAGTCAGAGGTGTCCTAAGTCATATGCACTATGCAACTTCTGGATTTTGCTCATGATTCCTATTCCTCACCTTCTTTTCCTGACTGCTAAAACTGAAAAGAAAACAAGAAAACACACAGCTCTTCTGCAGAAAAGATTGTAAAAAGCATTCATATAGGAACTTTAGGATAAACATTCTCCTCAAACTCCTGCTCCAGAAGATCTTAAATTCCTTTGTATAATAAAGAAACAAATAAAAGATATAAAAGTGAAGTTTCTAGAGTAGGTCCTGTAAGGTCAACTCTTCACAGACATGATGGGATTCAAACTTTCCGATTCAGGAGCAGACAAGAGAAAGACAAGTTAGGATAAGGCTAAGAACACAGTTGATTGTCTTACTCTATTCCCTGCAACATCCTGGTTTTATGTCAGCACAAAATTCCTTATTATCTCTTTAAATTTTGTCAATCTTAGACATCACTTTAAAATGTAATGTTTTCTTCATGGACTACCTACAATCTTTCCTCTCAACCCTCTGTCTCTTAATCTCCTATGTGTTATCCCACATCTTTTGTCCCTCAGTTACATCCTTGGCTCTATTTCTTTGCATGTTTCTCTCTTCTGACTTCTATTTTTCCCTCCAAATTATTCTAAAATATTACAAGTAATGTATGAGTAGTGTGAAGTGGTGCTGTTATTTTAAAGGGTGTAGATAGTGGCCTTCAGAGAAGAAATAATTATCTGCAAAGTCCCTCCCCCATCCCCCCCCCCCCCCCCCCTCACTCCCAGGAGTTTGGGGAAATTGCAAAGGATGCTGTAAAAGGAGCCTTCTATGAAACGGCAAAATACATAGGGCAGAGCATGTAAAAAAACAGATGGGAAAAGTGGTGATGTAGCCATGTATACTGTATGGATATGTCAGTTTGGGGCCAGTAATTGTCCAAATCACAGGGATTTGCATAATTTAAAAACTACCATACAGCTGTGGGTCAGTAACTTATGAAAAATCTCTATATGCAAGCCGTGATAATTTTATTGGAGAATCATATTAAGTAATATTTGAACCAATATTAAATTCAAGGTTATAATTACTTAACAGCAGGAGTAGAACCATCAATGAGTTGAAAGTAAAAGAACTATGAAATATTAACAAAGTTTTAATTTTATTTTAAAATGTTATGAGTCACACTTTGCAAATTCTATACTTGGTTTACAATTAAGGAGTTATTTTAGTCACCACTCAGAGGGCAGGGTTACTCTTTCAAGAGTAACAGCTTTTCAGGACAGAAATTTTATCTTCGAGTCCTTTATAAAGCACCTTCCAAATGCTCAGTGAAGTACTGGGAATGAACAGCCCCTCGGCTCCTGGATAGCTTGGTGAATGAATGTTGAGAGAATGCTACAATCCATCTATACAAAGTAGTTTGGAACATTTCAGTTCCCTAAATTGAGTAAGTATCCTGGAACATTTCAGTTCTCTGAACTGAGTAAGTATCCCTCCTTAAAAATTATGTGTTTTGAAGATACATCTTCAAAGTTCTCAACTATAGTAGCACAGGAAAGGGAACAGGGTACAATAGCAGGCAGTTAAGGGGCTTGACTAAAAAGCATTTTATTGTCACTGTATCTGTTTCAAACAAGAAAAAATCTGCAAGAAGTAGTAATAAAACTATAATGAGTTACAAATGCTGAAAAAAATGTTAACTTGGTTACTTTAGGAAACATGCAGCGGTGGTACTACATAAAAATGTTATCTAATAATTAGAATTTGTGAACATTTAATTCTTCACACCAGAACTCTAGAAAAACAAAAACATTTGGACTACAGTTAATGAAGTATGTTATGTATGTGAACCAGGTTATGCTTGAAAAATGAAGCCTGAAAATAGTTGTTGCCTCCTAAAACTTTTGTTTTGAAATTATCTATTAATTGAAGTTATTTTAAAATGTCAGTGGTGTTTTATCTAAATTCTCATAAAAAAACAAACAAATGCAATAGAAATAATTGCCAAGGGTCTATTTCCTTGTCTTTAACTGCCATAGCCTGCATCATCAAAACCTGTGTGGTCTTTCCCCTTTCATTCTAATGTAGGAAGGTACTAACAACAGACACTAGAACTAGAATGTGGTTCACCTAAATTTTAGTGTTTACACTATAGTTCTGTACAGCTAAACTATACACTTAATGCTCACTATAGTCAATATGGATGGAGATAGTACAGTTGGTCTCGTAAGACCGACATTTGCTAGACCTCTGCAGCTGCGCAGAATCTATTGGCAACACAAACAAACCAAACTGCAGATACCTACATTTTCATGTTTGAAGGTGTATCCTTCCCCGCTCTTGATAGGATGAACTGAATGCATCCTAGCTATCGAAAACAACCAGGAAATTGAACAAAGGAAGAAACTGTGTCTGTTATGAGAATATTATAGCACTGTGGCTGTAGTGGAGTATCACTACTCTATTTGTACTGTTTAAATTAACCTTCTACCTATCTGTATGTGCCTGCATTCCTGCACTGCAAAAATATTTGTCTGTTTGTGGAAACATCACATCATCTCACCTTCATGTTACTATCTGCTTTTATCCTTTTCCTTTCATTTCCCCCTCCCCCCCCCCCATTTATTTACCTCTACCTAGTTAAATCTAGCAAATAAACATATGGCCATAGAATTAACCAATATTTCCAGCTATCATATTATTTATTTTTGTATGCCTTACTACTTCTGCCTGTGTCTGGTTTTCAGTCTGTAATATATATAGAGAGAGTTGATTTTTCAATTGATTTTTGCAGTGCCTAGCACAACAGGACATATTTGTGAGTGCTTCTATACATACTACCACATTAAACATGATTAATAATGTATATTTTTCTGGCCCTGAAATATAGAGCCTGTTTAAATACTGCATTTATTTGTTTTCATTTATTTAAATCAAAAGTAATAAATTTACAACTATTTGCAGTTTTAAGTGCACCACCACATTGTTATTAACACAATAAAGTCACATCAACGTTAACAGTAAATTCAACAATAAGCTTTTCATTGATGATTTCAGTTTCCTACAGCTTCAACACAGTTTAGCATCACTCTTTTCTTTACATGTAGTGTTGAATTTATTTATTTATGTTTCTTCTCCTTTCTGTTCATTTTTTCCCTATACTTCTGACAGTTTTCTGTGGCATCTGATAAAATCGTTACTTCTTGAACCTGTGAAACGGAGGTTTAATCTAACACCACGGGGTCTCCGACAGAAAGATCACTGTTACACGTGCCTGTTATTTAGCTGTACCATGAGAAGACTCCTATAAGGTTTTATATGTGTATATATATATATATATGTCAGTATCTATGTTACTGTGAAAAGCCTACAGAGAAAAAAAAAACTGTTATAAAGTTTGCTAGACAGTTATACACCCTTTACAACCTGTAGACAAGTTGGAGCATATACGGTCTCTCTGTTTCAATCACGTTTCCGGTTTCCTGGTTTTTCTTCTGATATCATACTAGTTTAATAAGGGACTTGCATATTTCTTCTTTTTACAGTCATGTAAATGTTTTAACAGTTTGTAGAGAACAAGTATGGAAGTTGATATGACAACAGAAATGAATGTTTTCATGAAAAGCATGAAAAAGGCAAGATTTCTGCTAAAACAAAAAAAAGAAAGCAACATATTTAAAGATGTGTTATGGACTAAAATTACATCAACTTCTGCTGAGAAGTAGAGAGATGGAACGTCAATAAAAAATTGAAGTACATACAAAGGTTAAGTTTAATGTGACTCATAATTTACTCTTAATGACTTACTGATTACTTGCTGTAAAGACAGGTGTCCATCAGAATCACTCTGACCTGCTTAATCCCCAAGATACTTATAATACCACTGACTGCCTAAAGTCAACGGGTGTCTCTTGTTGAGAATATATTTGGAAAAATATCTCTCACAGTAAAATGATGCAATACCTGCCATATTTCATATTTGTCTGAAGTTTTTACATCGTTTTTACTCACATAAGTATGCTTGCAATCTGTGGTTACTGCCCCACTACTCTTTTAAGTGAAAAAACGGTCTTTTATAAACATCCATTAGTTTCTTATTATCCCAATTTTTTTAAGGAAACAAGTTACACACTTTCATGCATGATGACAAAGGCTATAACTTGGCATTTTATTTTATGTTTTAAGGATGTATTTACGACTAGCATACTTTCCTAGAGCTTTGTGCAGTGAGCTTTTGCAGTTTTCTGCTGTGTTTTGAGAGTCAGTTGGATTGTTGAGTTGTTCCTTCTCTGTCTATTCATCTTGTTTTGATAGCTCTAGTCATTCCACTGTCTCAGGGGCTAGAAACCAACACCCTCTGTCAATATTGAAAGAAAAAATTGCGATCAGGAATTGCTCTTATTACATACTTTTTAAGGAACTCTTATACTCCTGTTATTATAGTATTTTAATTTCTTCTCAAAAATAGAGACTTAAAGATAGACAAATACTCTATTCTCCTTTCCCCATTTTATTTACAGATTCAAAATTGACATGTATATTTAAAAATATATGCATGTATCTCAGTATAAAATGTATGCATTATATATAAACATATGTATATATGTAGAATATTAACTTGAACTCATGCTTGCATTCAGTTCAGGTTCTCACCTGCCTGCACGTCTACACCTGATAAGAAAATGTTGTGACGCTATCAGTGATGGACTGAAATTGTATACCTCTATTTTGATATTGCATTTCACCTCACCATTGCTGGTTTACTCTCAGGCTCTACCATGACAAATGTCCAGTGTCCTACCACAGTGGAGTGCGTGCTGCAATTAACAAAGCAGTTCTCATTTCTTTGAAATCTTTTTCTGACAGTATGGCAGGACTGCTGCAGGGGCTTGCTGGGCACAAGAGGGCTGTCTTTACAGCAGCTGTTGGGTGCTGTGGCCACAGTCCAATCGAGCTGGTATTAGAGGTTTAGCTGGACAATCTAATGGATTTATTCCAGTCTGTAACCTAGATTTATTCCCTTTAGAAAGAAAGGTTTGTAGAAATGATTGCAGATAAGGAAGAATCCTGGTGCTTATCCAGTTACTGTCCAAGTAGGGGACCGGAAATCAAGAGAGCTGAGAGATTTATCAATATGGATATGACCAAAGAAACAGTCTGGTTAATCAGCATCAGGAAGAAGATTTTCAGGACAGAGTTCAGGTTTATGCAGAAAATGAATGCTGCTGCCTGGCAGTTGCCTAACATCTTTGTTAACAAAAAGGCCAGCTAATACGAGAACAAGATGACAATGAGAATAACCTATTCTAAAGAGAAGTGTGGTCTTCTACGGCAATGAGGCAAAAACCTCTGTAAAAGGATTTTCAAGAGGTCCCTGAAGTACAAGCCTCTGGAAGAGCTCTGACTGTCACAGTGCACTACAGCAAGCCCCACAGCTTTTCTCACTGAACCAGCCTAATGTATAACCTGCTTAGAGAGTGAATCTGGCAGTGAGCTCCTGGAGCCTTTTTGCATCTTAAGTTATCCTCTGCAGTCAGGCACGCCTGTGTCAGGAACCAAAATGCAGTGAATATTTTTATATGTATATTTTGAAAAAAGGACAACAACCTCTGCATAAAACTCCAGCCATCTCTACACAAATCATGCCTCTTATTTGCTACCTTCCAGGGGACCATGTGGTGTGGGTCCAAACTGCTGAGACTGGCATGCAGAAGAAGATACAAAATTGAGTTCAGTATCCAAAAGACTGCCAGAGTGCTGGGTATTGTGAAATCAAAAAATGTTTGCTGACATACCCTTTCACTCCCACTGCAGTTTCTCTGGGGTTTTGCTGGTCAAGCACCGCTTACTTGTCAAATTCCTATTGCATGTATTTTTTGACACCTGATCAGCTTCATCCTTTTCTGCAAGCCTTGTTTCTAAAAGATAATAACTTTCCACAAAGTAAAATAAACTTTGGAGAGGTTTCTCCATTATAGGGAGCTTAGTCCTCCATATTGTAAAGTCTAGGAACAGCCACAAGAGAGGATATGGAATGAAAGTCCTGAAGGCCAAAGGAGCCCAGGAAGGCTGGACATTCTTCAAGAAGGAAATCTTAAAGGTGCAGGATCAGGCTGTCCCCCATGTGCCAAAAGATGAGCTGGCAGGGAAGAAGACTGGCCTGGCTGAACACAGAGCTATGGCAGGAAAAAAAAAGGAGGGTTTATGACCTTTAGAAGGGAAAAGTAACTCAGAACTATAAGGATGTTGCAGGGAGAAAATTAGAAGGGCCAGAGCCCAACTAGAACTTAATCTGCCTAATGCCATGGAAGACAATAACAAGTATTTCTATTAATATATTAGTAACAAAAGGGTAGCTAAGGAGAATCTCCATCCTTTATTGAATGTGGGGAGAAACATAGTGACAAAGGATAAGGAAGAGGCTGAGATCCTTAATGACTTCTTTGCCTCAGTCTATAATAGTTAGAAAGGTTGTTCTCCAGGTAACCAGGCCCCTGAGCTGGAAGACAGAGATGGGGAGCAGAATGAATGAAGCCCCCATAATCCAAGGAAAAATGGTCAGTGACCTGCTACACCACTTAGACATACACAAATCTATGGGGCTGGATGGGAATCACCCAAGAGTACTGAGGGAGCTGGTGGAGGAGCTCACCAAGCCAGTCTTATTCATTCATCAGCAGTCTTGGCTAACTGAGGAGGTCCCAGTTGTCTGGAACTTAGTAAATGTGATGCCCATCTACAAGAAGGGCCAGAAGGAGTATCCAGGGAACTACAGGCCTGTCACTCTGACCTTGGTACCAGGGAAGGCTCATCTCCATGAGCAGATCAGCTTGAGTGCCATCACATTGCATATACAGGACAACTAGGAGATCATGCCCAGCCAGCATGGCTTTATGAAAAGCAGGTCCTGCTTGACTAACCTGATCTCCTTCTGTGACAAGGTGACTCAGTGGATGAGGGAAAGGCTGTGGATGCTGTCTACCTGGACTTTAGTAAAGCCTTTGACACTGATTCCCACAGCATTCTCCTGGAGAAACTGGCTGCTCACAGCTTGAATGGGTATACTGTACACTGGGTAAAAAGTGGCTGGATGTCCAAGTCCAAAGAGTGCTGGCGAATGGAGTTAAATCCAGTTGGTGGCTGGTCACCACAAGTGGTGTTCCCCAGGGCTTGGTATTTGGCCTGTTTCTCTTTAATATCTTTGTTGATGATCTGGACAAGGGGATTGAGTGCACCTTCAGTAAGGTTGCAAATGATACCAAGTTGGGTGAGAGTGTTGATCTGCTTGAGAGTAGGAAGGCTCTGCAGAGGGGTTTGGATAGGCTGGACTGATGGGCCAAGGCCACTTCTATGAGAGTCAACAAGGAGAAGTGCTGGGTCTTGCACTTGGGTCACAACAAACCTATACAATACTATAGGCTTGCGGAAGAGTGGCTGGAAAGCTGCCTGACAGAAAAGGACCTGGGGGTGCTGGTTGACAGCTGACTGAACATGAGCCAGCAGTGTGCCCAGGTGGCCAACAAGGCCAACAGCATCCTGGCTTGTATCAGAAACAGTGTGGCCAGCAGGACTAGGGCAGCGATCATCCCTCTGTACAGGGCACTGGTGAGGCCACACCTCAAATACTGCATTCAGTTTTGGGCCCCTCACTGCAGGAGGGACGTAGAGGTGCTGGAGTGTGTCCCAAGAATAGCAACGAAGCTGGGGAAGGGTCTGGAGCACAAGTCTTAGGAGGAGCAGTTGAGGTAACTTGTTTAGACTTGAGAAAAAGAGGCACAGAGGAGACTTTATTGCCCTCTACAAATACCTGACAGGAGGCTGAAGCATGGTGGGTCTCGGTCTCTTCTCTCAAGTAACAAGTGATAGGACAAGAGGAAGTGCCCTTAAGTTGCATGAGGCAAAGTTTACATTGGATGTTGGGAAAAATTTCTTCAGTGAAAGAGTGGTCAAGCATTGGAATAGTCTGCCCAGGGAAGTGGTTGAGTTCCCATTCCTGCAGATATTTAAAAGATGTATAGATGTGGCACTTAGGGACATGGTTTAGTGGTGGACTTGGCAGTGTTCAGTCATAGAATCGTGGAATAGTTTGAGTTGGAAGGGACCTTAAAGATCATCTAGCTTCAACCTTCCACTAGACCAGTTTGTTCAAAGCCACACCCAGCCTGGCCTTAAACACTTCCAGGGATGGAAATGCTTTCTAATGTCCAGTCTAAACCTCCCCTGGTGCAGCTTCGAGCCATTCCCGCATGTCCTATCACTGGATAGCAGGGAGAAGAGCTCAGCACCTCCTTCTTTACTTCCCCTCCTCAGGAAGCTGTAGAGAGCAATGAGGTTGGTCTCCACCCTTCTTTTCCCCAAACCAGACAAACACCAGGTCCTTAACCATTCCTTATAGGACAGTCCTTCCAGCCCTTTTACCAGTTTTGTTGCTCTCCTCTGGATGCATTTGAGTACCTTAACATCCTTCTTAAATTGTGGGTCCCAGAACTGCACACAATAGTGAAGGTGAGGCTGCACCAACACTGAATAAAGCAGGTTAATCACCTGCTTTGACCTGTTGGTTATACTGTGATGCACCCCAAGATAGTTTAGAGCTTCTGCTTTTATTCATTTTCAGAGCAAGTTAATTAATTCATAGCATTTCTGTGATGTCAGCATTTGACAATGTAATACTTTCTTTCTGAAGTATACGTAAATCATAAAATACATGATGGATGAAAAATCAATATTTCAATGTGTTACTAAGTTTATAGATCCAGAGGAGCCAACACTATTTTAAGTAGCTAAACCGGTTTATCTAGTGAAATTCTGTTTGACATAATCAAGGTTTTGCCTCTTCTCCTCTCCTAGGTCCAGAAAATCCTTTTACATTCAAAATCAAATCAGTTGAACTAAAGAATCTATTACTTTGTCAAAAAAAATAACCCAGTTTTATTCCTAGGAAAGGTGGATGATTGTTCTCTTTTTTCAATCTAAATTCTCCCAGTACAACTCCATTTGTATGGGTACAAAGAATAGTCTAAACATTACTAAAAAAAAAAAAAAAGTAGGCTTAAAATGCAAACCACCTTAGTATAATTCTTATTGACTCCATCTAGGGTAAATTTACGGAATCATGGGCTCTAGAGCTAGATGAGAAATCTCGTGTCATGTGTTTGGATCCCCTGTTTTGTAGGATTCAGTTTAGTATGGTTGAAATGCGTTTGTTCTCAATAATCTCCAGTTAAAGATATCCTAAAAGCTATGCTGATAACTTTCAGTGGTTCTGCCAGCTTTTTATTATTTTTTTTTTCCAGTTTAAATATTAATCTTGCAGAGCCATTGCAATCAAAACAGTTTAGAACAGAACAGCACTAGGGCAAGACAGGGTGGTTTTTTGTTGTTGTTTTTGGTGTTTTTTTTTTTTTTTTTTTTAATTACAGTTCTTTGGTGTTTTGTTTCCCATGACAAGTACCTAACCAGAAACAGTGATCTATATGTCGTTAAACCAAATGTAATTCCATGACTTTAATTATGAATGGCTTAATGCTTAACTGTTTTGTGTGTGTTCTTATAACCCATCCAATTTGAAAAAGCACATTTAAAACAGTATTAATGTCTGATGTGTGGGGTAAATTTTCCTCTCTTTAAGTTAAACAGAAGACTTCTGTTTAAGTAGTTATGTTGAGAGTGACAGTCTGTAAGGAAATGTTAAGCTTTTATTTCATGACTATGTATTTTTTTCATTGATAGTTTTTTATGTAAATAGCAAATAAATAACAAGAAATTCAAAGAAATATATGACATACTGGAAGGTGAAGAGGATTGCAATGGTCCTTTATTCACACAGTATTTAATTTCACAATCTTAAATAAAATTGTATCATATATGAGGTTTTACCTTGTTAGAAGTAATTCATGCCTAGGAAAAGAAACTGATGGCCACAGCCTCCATCCCAAATCGTGCAATCACAGACTCATAGGATAATTCGGTTGGAAGTGACCTCAGGAGATCTCAAGTCCAACCTTCTTCTCAAAGCTATGAGATCAGACAATATCCATTTTCCTCTTGAAAATGCTCAGTTTGCTTGACTGTCTTCATGGTGAGGACATGGCACCATTTTTAAAAAATTATTTGTTTTTTTGTTTGTTTGTTTAGACAAGCTTATATCCAGCTGTATACTAAGACTTCTCCATGACAGGACTGATGTGTTAACAGAACAGGTGACGTTACTTCATTTTGTGGTTGGGGCTGTAAACAGAGGTCACAGCTGCTTCACTATTTACTGTAGGAACAGGGGAGATACTATAGGTGTTTCCTACACAGCTGTTTTCTGTTTAGGCTTTGTTGTGTACAGCTTTAGCTGGTGGTTGAGATGGTCTATTAAGTTTTACTCACTTTAAAAGTTGCAGGCTTATCGTCCATGCTGAGAGTCACTAAAGTCAAGGAATGACATTCTTTCCTTGGCTCAGTGTTTTTTGAAAAAAGTCTAGAGAATACAAGACTGGTATGATGTGATGCAGCTGGCCTGAGTGCAGTGATGGCATGTACTAAAAAAACCCTATAGTGACTAGTGATTTCTGATAAAAAATCTAAGTCTAAAGCTCTTCCTGTAGGAAGACTGTTATCAAAGTTAAAAAGATGTCACTTCCATGTTCTTGTTCATGTGATCTTAGCTCCATGGAAAGTCTGTGGGCATTCCACGGTTGGGAACTGAACTGACTGGTGTGAATTAAATAGAATTCAGCCAAAAAAGACTAAAAATATGCTTTTATGCACATTGGCAAGATACCTATAATGTTTGGTTTATTCCATGATCTCTTCTTCATCAAGAACCATGGTAACTTAAGAGGTCTGTTTCTGCCTGCATTGCAGTTTGGAATGTATTATATTCATGTTCTCAATACTAAAGACCATTTCATAGGACTGGTACCTTTTCTACTTTTTTAAAAAAACATTATTATTATTAATATTATTCATATTGTTGCTGTTGTTATTACTATCATTAGTAATATTACTAGTATTACTGGTATTATTAGTATAGATTAGCAAGGCACCTTACCAGATAAACAGAATTCAGGCACTCCAGGAACTGCTGGATTAGATGCTCAATATGTAAATTAATAAAACATTGTGGCAAACTTAGACTTAACCAATATTAGAAAATATATAGTTGAGTATAATTCAAAGACTGTATTTGTTATGTTAGTAAGATTTTCTGAAATTGGAATGACAAAGCTTGTAAACTGTACTTTTTAACATTGAAGTAGACGGCATTATATAACTCACATGCTACAGTTCTAGATTTTAACATTAATAGATTTCAGATGTAAAAAAATCAAGAGTTATAACTTCATTAATACGCATCATTATTATACTCCCTGCAGCACCACCAAACAACAGTATCAAATAATCTGTATTTTTTTTCTTTCTAACCTGAAGATTAATACGTTTACACAATTCTCAATTTTAAATTAGGGGCAAGAAAATAAATAAATATATCTCTCTCAAAAGAACACAAAAATTGCTTCATCTATCTTATGCCTTCATGAAAATAGCAGGGGGTTTAACACATCCAGTTGAATTGTACATTATTGCTGCTCTGCTCCACTTAGATACAAATTGAATTTAAATTATAACTTTTTTAGTTCAATTAACAGAAGTATTACTTTCATGATGTTTGTTTGCACTTGGTTCATTGCTTTTATGTTACAAAGAATGAATGAATCCTAAAGGAATTATTTCCCATGGAATTCTAACCTTTTATTATAATCCACATAGTTAGTTGGTAAAGCTTAATAATTATGTTGATCTTTTCTGTAGGAATATTTAAATTCTGGAAATGAAGCACTGTGTGTATGCAAAAATAAAACATGGGTTACATTTCAAATGAATTATCAATGCTTTCTCTTAAGGATCAGCTTAAATCCATCTGTCATTTAAATATTTGTGCTTTTGCTGTACGTTTACTTTTCCTACATTCATGTTACAATTAATAGTATGCATTACTCTCACTTTCTGGAATCTAGTTATTAATTATACTTCCTTTATCCCTCTGTTTTTGTTAATAAACACTTAATTTTATATCTCATCTTTGTATAATACATCCAACTTATTTTTAACAGCAGAGACTTCTTAATGACTTTTTTCATAATTAACTGGTAAGTTATTTTATACATAATGTTCTTTTTAGCTTTTAAGTTCATCTGTGAAAGTAATTCAAATTACTAAGCTCAGAAGAAAATTAATTTGATGGTATATGGAAATGTTCTTTAAATATTTCGCCTGAGATTTAAGTACAACATTCTGTCCTTCCAGCACAAACATGTCTGAAAAAAACTATACGAGTACCTAAAATAAGAAAGAAAATATGAACTCAAACTAAAATACTCCTTCTAATCTTTGATGAAAATATTTCACAGGCTTTTTTAATGCTTTATATAATATTGGAATCACTGCAACAATATATGTTAGCTAGTTGTGCCACTGAACTGTAAAAAGATATTGTAAAGTTAGAGCATACTGTTATTCAGACTTGGAATACTTTGATTTTATAGGGGCCATTTAGGTGGTGGGGGGGGGTGTGTGTGTGTTGAGTTTCCGTGGGGATGGAAAGAAGTAATGTATATGTGTACACACACATACACACACTGCAGAGACTACATTATCTACAGAAAGAAAAAAAAAAAAAGTAAAGATGTTGGAACTAATCAGAAAAATAATATTAAAATTTTGACACTTCTAGGAAAAAATAAAAGTAAGCCAATGCCATGTTTGTACATATTTTGTATGTATTATTCTATTATTATGTCTCACCAGGTGCTACAACTATTGAAAAGTATGATCTCAGAACGAATATATGGATACAGGCTGGAGTGATGAATGGCAGGAGGCTTCAGTTTGGTGTTGCTGTCATCGATGACAAGCTGTTTGTCATTGGAGGCCGGGATGGTTTAAAGACATTAAATACTGTTGAATGTTACAATCCAAAGACCAAGGCATGGACTGTGTTACCACCAATGTCAACACATAGACATGGCTTAGGTAAGAAAAAAAAATGTTTTAAAAACATACCACATTTTTTGGATATGTAATTTGTAATGGAAAACAGTACTTTTAAGCTATCATAGCACTCTGAACAGTAGCAATAACTGATTACACTGTTCTTGTTAGATCACTAAGAATATATAAAAGGTTAAAGTACATTTTCATAATTTAGCAAAATAATACTGGAGGACAAAAAAAACCAACAAATGAAAGGCAGAGGAACTGGGAAAGAAATCCTGAAACTTATGTAAGTTATTGATAAAATTCAGGTTTGTATGCACTGATTTTGAAAAGTAAAATATTTATCAAACAATCAAGGTATTTATTTTTAATCAAAGCATTATGTGTTTTCATTTATCCAGTATGATAGAAAATGAAGGCTATAAACACTGTGTCAGTGATGGGCTGATGTACTTTAAAAAGTACTTGTGGCAATAGTTTTGTCATGACTGACAGCATATTTTCCCATAGCCTTTTTCAGATAAATTCTTTTTTGTTTTGGATTGTTTTTTTAACAGTATTATCCATACTACTGTCAGCATTAATCAAGCCACATTGTATTCTTGTTCTCTACTAAAAAAATATACATTTGGTAGGGTATTTTTATTATTTTTTAAATTAAGCAAAAGACAGAGATAGTGTTTTCTTGAACAAAAAGGTAGTAATTCTATTATGTGTATCATATATATACGTAGAAAAAACCTCAAATTTATTCAGTTACATAAATAGTTTTTGACATTTCAAAAATATCCTTTTTTATTTTGAATTATAGAGGGATGAGATTTTTTTGCTTAAGGAAAGGAGTTTGGAATCTATAGGACATACCTACCAGGATATAATTTTTATAAGGTGTATAAAAATGAACTGTTCATTATCTATTCTGCTAAAATTGCTTGGTGTGATAGAATCATTACAACATCGTGAGAAATAAAAACAGAAAAGACATGCTAGGTTATCAAGCCCATTCCCTTCAGTTACAATCAGCAGCAAGTCCTTTAATGTACTACTGTGTCAATATCTCACAAAGTGAAGATGCTTTTCTATTTCCCCCCTGCTATTTGACACTTCTAATATGCATTTGTACAGTGGCTGGCATAATGCATTTTTGCTATTAAACATGTCCTGCAATAAAAAGTAGTGATGGGAATCTATGTCAAATGGCATCGTAAGACTAAATAGGTCTGTGATTTAGAATTGTTTCCGAAGTTTAATTATAGTGCTGTAGAAAGACATGCAATTTCTTTTTTTACCAGTGTTCCAGAATTTTACAGAATCTGTTATTACTTTCAATGGTGTTCCCAAGGATGGGAAAAATGCAACAGCTTCAGCTATAACACAGGAAAGTATTAAAAAACCATTAGGGAATGCTTGATAGAGAGAAAATTTTTCCCACTGATAAGAGGTATGGAACCATGTTTGAAACCCCTTTGTGATCACTTCAAAAAATATGTATTATTTTGGGCTGATAATTCTACAGATGTTTTTGGTCAATGGATTTTAAAAATACCTTTATACTTTAAGTAAAGCTGTTCAGGAATGTTGATGTTATGACTGGAGAAAAAAACGGTTTATTTTCTATAGGAGAAAAAAGGGAACACACAAAGAATTTGACCACTTGAGGGTTTTTTGGTTTTGTGTGGAATCACTTCTGAATTTTTATATTGCAGAAATTGGGGCTTTTTGTAAACAATGCGTAAAATGAGGAAAGAATTGTAGCCTGGGATTTTATTTGTGATGATGAAAATGATTAAATGCAGTTGTTTGGGAAGCAATAGAGATGTTGTCTTTTTCTTTATTTGGATTTGCCTGAGTGTCATGATATATTATTCCCTGAGAAGTTTAGTTAATAGAATTAAATTGCTTTTTAAATTATAAATATTTGAGTATTTTTCCAGGAATCCCATAAAGCTATTGTTTTGAGTAAATGCCCTTTGTAATAAGAAGTTAATCTGCAGTAAGAAATCTTTTTTCATTTGTTTTCTAAAATATGTGTTATGTTATATTCATGTAGTGATAATGCTAGAGCTGTTCATATTGGATTTTGTATACAAGAATAGAAATATGCACCCATCCTTTAGAGTGATTTTTTTTTGTTGACATCAGCAAAAAAAAATCAGATGTAATTCATTGTAACTAAAGTCACAATGGAGCAATACAATTCGCTTTATTCCATCTTCATTTAATCTTCAGTAGAACTGTGTGTGTAGAAGTGGATGTATGTAGGAATGAGAAATGAGAAAATGAGAACTGACAGGTCTTGTAGTGAAAGTACACAGTGTAGGGTGTTGTATGTTAGTCTCATCGCTGTCAGTGGAAGATGACTGGAAGCTGTGGTAGGGGTGGTGCTTGGAATAAGTGATGCTAAACTGCAAAAAAGAAAGGGTGGGCTGTGGGATCCAAAACTAGCATTTCAACAGTGATTCTAATATCCCTGTCAAGTAGGCTATAGAACAGTATGGAATATGAAAGAGTAATGAGAAATGTTAACAGATGAAAAGATTGTGGAGAAACTGCAGTATCGGTCGAAAAGCTGGTAAGTTACCTCACAAAGGGAATAGGTAAAATTAGAGCTAACAAATAAAAAAAAAAGATAGGACTTTCTATTTATTTTGGCCAGAATCAAGGACATGATTACCCTCTTTTTGATCCATAAATAATAATGGTACCTAAATACATATATATGTATACCAATTCCAATATACATGATACGTGTGTATATATATGTATACATGTCCATATAATTAATATATATTATGATGCACCTGTGTGTATGTACATATACACACACACACACGTATCTGATTAGTCTAAACTTATTGCATCTTTTTTTCCTGTGGACATTGTGATTCATAGCACTTTCAGTGCTATATATATTTCAGTCCATAATACAGAACTAGTAGCATTTTACAGCTTACAAGTTATAAACTACCTTCCACTTCATCACAAAGTAAATGAAATCAGTTTACCTGCATTAGAAGTATGCATTTATTTCCCAATCTGTGTGCCTGTGGAAAAGCTGTAGGTCCTTTCCTTGCATTGTCACCAATTATAGAGTATGAAATGTCCAAGTGTGAAGAAGTTTAACTGATAGCTGAATTCCAAATGCATCTGTGTACTTAAGACATTGCTGAAACTGATAATATTAAGGAGGTTTGAATGTTTATTAAATACTTCATTTCTTAGTAATTTTACTTCTCATAGAGGACTGTTTTTGAAATAATACATTTAAAGTTGATGCTTCTATTCATTTAAATTTTCTCCTCTGCACGTCAAGTACAAAATTGAATACAGTAATATTTCCTAAATCATGAGGCACAATTAATTTCATATGGATGTAAATTTGCATTAAACACTAATGACAAAAATGATAAACCAAAACACTGACACCACTCAAGGTGGAAATTTGCAATAGAGGCATGCAGATATAGATTTCCGAAACTATTGTTGTGATTCTTTAACAGGACTATACATACGAAAATTTACAGAGAATAGAAATGCAGTTAAATGTGTTACAAGTTTTAAGAATAATATATGCTACATAAAGTTTAATAAAGTGAACTGCTTACCCAGCAAGATATTTTTGGTTGGTTTATTTAGGGGAAAGGGAGGTTATTTTGCTGTGTCTTAACATAGAGAACTAACCGCTATGAATTATCTAATAATGATAATTAAATCCTGCCTATTCAAAGACAAATTATGAAACTTGCTTGTATTTTAAAAAAAATAATTTTCTATTAACTCTGAAAAATTTCTAGAAATACTAGGCTCAGTTTTCATCATTTCACTCAGATGATTATTTCTAGTGATCTTCTATACCCCACAGATATAACTCTTAAGATTTATGTGCAGACTTGCACATGATAGAGTTATGTCATGAAATCACTCTCAATGGAATGATAGTGAAAATTCTTAAGATCTTTTGATTATTTGTGTCATTTAAAGTTCTTAAGATGAAAACCTTTGGTTAAAAGAAAAAATATTACTTGGGACTAGATAATTTTACTGAATCTTTCATTTCCATTAAAGTAATGCTTATTATATAGTAATTCAAATCCTTCTTAACTGTTCAGAATATTCTTACATTTTCTATCTTTATTTTAATCACTATCGATAGCTGTCTGGAGAAAGTGTGTTAAATCAACATGTCATGGGAACATAGTGTAATAATTTCTTTATCAGAAACTACTTAAAGAAATTATTCATCATGAGAAATGCATGATCCTTATTACCAATGATTCATGACCCTATACTGATGAGTCAACATAAGATCCTGAGTATTAATAATGAAAATTAGTACTGAAGTGCAGATTGATGTAAATTTAGCTTTATGCTTTCATTGATGCAAAATGTCACAAAAATTTATGTCCTGCATAATGAATCTGTCTTGGCTTTGATTTTATTCTAACTACATGGCAAATCTCAGAAGGAAAATACATGTAGATGTAAATATAAAGACATTAATCAATTTAAGCCTATACATTTTAAAAATAATTAAATGATGGTTTATTTTTAACTACTTTTAAAAGAAGTATTTCATAGCTGTCATGTTTTAAAATTAATGAGATGCTTTCCAAAGAATTTTTAAATTTTCAAAAAGTAATTACTGTTTATCAAATATTTTTAAAGTGTGTGATAGCTTAAGGCATATTTACAAACTCTACAGCTTTAAAGAATTAAGAATTTAGGGTAGGATTCATCCCCCTAGGTAGGAATATATATAAAATAATAGAACAACTGAGCTGGCATAGTCCCATTAAAAAAAAAAAAAAAAAATCATATTTAGGGTTAAACACCTTGGGTCTCTGGAGCAGTTCCTGCCTCTCAAAGTAGAAAAAAGATTATTGGGAAGACTGTAAGCTGGAAATCTGCTTACTGAATCTGCCTTTTATTTGTAATAAAAAAGCCTACATCAATTTTATCCATATTGGAAGTTGATTGTCAACCTATTACCAAGTTTTGTACTACTGAAAGAAAAAAAAAAAGCTAACTTTATTTTTTTATATTCTATTTTATATGTATGATTGAATTAATATATAAAAAACCTTTCAAATTGGAAGGTACTTCTTGTGTAATTAACAAAGAACATCTTGGCTGGGCTGTACAGTTCATTCTTACAACCATTTCAGCAATGGTCTGTCATGATTGCCGTATGAGTGTGATTACACTGCTGCTGTTTGCTTGAAAGATCTCCTTTCAATTTACAGTTTATTCATGAAGTTGTTAGAGTGAATCTCTTGCTGTTTGTTCTCTACTTTTTGACTGAATACTAGATAACATTATTGCTAGGAACCACAGCTCACTCACAAAACGGCAGGAATTCAACTGATATTAAAGAAGAATTAAATGTTAGGAAGTTTAACCTGGAACTGGGATGTTTTCCAGGACTTTAATCCTTTAACTTCTAATTTATTTATTTTTTAAAAATCTAAAAATGACTCCTGAAAATAATTAAAAAGCAAACAAACAAACAAAAGATAAATAATCTGTAAGTTATTTACATCTTCAAAAATCTTAAAAAGCTACTTGGGTGGTATTAATTTAACCAAATATAGATATCTGCATCTGAGTAAACTCCCTTTATAGTAACAGAGAAAAATAAATGACTCAAAGATGGATGTCATCTTAATTTAATAGATCCTAGGGTAAAAGGTTAAAAATGAAAGAATGAGCATAAACAAGGACCCACACAAGTCATATTGACACTTCAGATGCAGATAACCTTTGCACAGCAGAAGACTGCCCACTTGCAAGGCTGGCTACCATCATTCAGCAAAATATTGTATTACATTGGTTATATTCCACTGAAGTCAAGTTAAAGTCTTAAAATAAAGCTATAAATCTTTTGGTTTAGAATTTTTGTGAAGCCAAATGTTAGTACCAATATAAATCTTTTAATCTACCAAGAAATTCCCAGAATCAAAGCATCATATAAGAGATCATACTTGGACAGTCTTCCTCCGTTTCAATAGACAGAAGACTCTAAATCCTTTCTTTGTAAGGGCATTTCAGTCTACAGCCTGAGAGATGATTTGAGTACCACAGCTTGAATTACCTTATAAGCTGTACTTGACAATAGGCAGGTCTTTTTTTCATTTCAGTGAAAAATTAAAACTAATAGATTGGGCTAACTTTATTCAGTTATACAGAAACTAAGAATCTGGATTTGTACAGAAACAGACTCAAAACAATAACAGTTCCCTATAGCTCAAATTTTTTTATCATGGCCATTGACTTTGAAATGTCATTTTACACTTCTGGCTTTAGATTTGATTTTTGCCTATAACAATGTGGATGAACAGAGTAAATGCACCAAGCGTAGTTGCAGAATCTTGACAACGTTTTCATTTTCCTTTAAAACGCAGAAGAAAAGACTCATAAGTAACTCCTTCTTAGCCAAATGTGACAGAATATTCTCTGCTATTCCAATATAGTCCTATGTAGTTGCAATTGTTTAGGTATAGCCTAAAGAAAAAAAAAAATTGCAAAAATTAACAAATGTTGCTTTCCAAAAAGTAATCCACTTCTAAGAAACAAGACTGAACATTTTTCTAAATAAAGGTAGTATTTGGCAATTGCATTTATATGAGAACATATAGAATCAGCCTGTTCCTAGCCTTATGTCGCTTTTAAGTGCTTGACATAACAGAGTATAGCCAAAAATCTCACAGAGAAATCATTGCATTTGGTCCTGGACCAAAACGCTCCCTGGGTAATACTTCATTGGTAGATTCAGCCATTGCATTAGTCCTGCAGTGAGGATTTGGACTCGCTGCATAACATTTTTCTTAATAGCAACATACTAAAATTAAGCTTCAGGTCAATACAAGAGTTTTCTATCAAATATGACTAGAATAAAAGCTTCAGTGTTGGCCTATGAAAAAAAGAAGTGTCATTTAAAAAAAAAAAGTCTGGGTTGTCTTTTTATAGGAATATTTTATGTTGCTTGCTGTGCTAGCCATGTATAAGAAAACTTGAAAAATTATAATTAAGCATGAATAAAAATATTTTACAGTGTAGATAGATCAGTTAGATTATACTTTGGACTTGTTAAATTCAGAAGTGAGTTAACCTAGAATTTTCTATTGAAAATAATAATAAAAAAGCCATACTAAATAATTTTAAATATTTGGTATAGCAAAGCTAACTTAGATTCCACTAATGAGTTGCACTAGAACTTTTAAAAAGAAACCCAAAGGTGTCGTATTGGGTATTCATGCATGTGTGCATGGATGATTTTAGAGATGTCCAATATAGAGATATTCTTGAAAAACTGTTTAAGGTACAAAATTGTAAAACAAAATGAAATAGGAAATTTGTAGGAAAACTATTTAAATAAAACTAACAAAATAATGAAGTAAGTGATACCTTAAAGCTAGAGGTAACATAGGTAGTATCAATGGGACCACTTACCAGTTTAGTACTTTCTGGTGGAATTATTTCTTAATATATAATAAAATGGGTGGAAAAAAACCCTGCCAACACAAATAATTATTAAAATAAATTTATTCTACATAATAAAAGTTCAACAAATAAAATAGTCATGAAGCAAATATTTTTAATTCCTTTGCTTTCACGTGATGAAATAAAGAAAAAGTCATATTTTTAACAAAAAATTTCTAAAATTTCAGCAGATTTTAAAAATATGTCTTTAGTGCAAATATCAGAAAAAGTTTCAGATACTGGAGACCATTATAGTTCCATAATAGCAAAACAGTATCTGATCATATTGAAACAAGTGAAGGAGAAACCATAGGTAACGCATAGGCTGATAACACAAATTTATAATGAACAGGTCATTACAATAAGAATTATGCAGATTAAAGATACAGTTTATGAGGACAATATGGAGAGTGATCGCCTTGCTTCATTTAATGCCAAATAAACTGTTTGGAGACAAAGCCTTTAAAGACTGAGTGTTAATAACATTTTTAAAAGCTTTGACCAGGAAAACACAAGCTAGAGGATTCATGAGCAGAGTAGATCAGATACACAGCAATGTAGCAAAACCAGTTATTGTACAGGTTGGCTGAGTTTTACCTGAGTTTTTCATAAAACATTATAAAATACAGATTATTGCTTGTTCAACACTGAAAATCTAATGATAAATGAATGATACCACTCCTTAGTCCCAGATTGAAGGATATTTCAGTGAAAGTTTAACTTTCAACTTCTATTTTAAAAAAAATTGCCATGGCATTTAAGCGATGATGTTATTTTAGATAATGCTGAAGTCCCAATAAATACATGTTTGTCTATGGAGTTACAATCTATCAGAAAAGCCTTCAAGGTACAGTAGAAACCATTAAAGTAGATTAGAAATATAAATAAAAATTTCATACAGCCCTAACATTTACATCCATGGTAACTGTAAAACAAACTCCGAAAATGTAGAGAATAAAGGAGATTTTTTTTTTTTCTTTCTTCACTAGCTTGCGGGATAGCATCTTTTTATGTATTGCTGGGCTACAAAGGAGGCAAAAATGGCAAATTCACATTTTCCATTAAAAGATAAACAAAAATCAATAGGGTTGGGTTTGTTTTTTTGGGTTGTTTTTTTTTTTTTTTTTTGGGGGGGGGGGTTGGTTGGTTTTAAAAGTTTTACAGCAAAGTAATTCCTAATTTTATGTATGCTGCGTGGATGTAAAAGAAACCACTATGGGGAGAGAAAAAAGTAGAGAGGTCATACACAGATGCATGAGAATCTGAGATTCCATTTTAGACATCAGGGCAGATACAAACCTGCAGTGTACTCATGCACAGGAGGCTGGAGATGAGAGCTAGGAAGAAAGAAATGTAAGTAAAATGAGAAGAATTGAAACCAACAGGCTGATCTTGTAGTACCTTATACCCTATTGGTACGCTAAAGCTGTAATTATTTATGGTTAATTAATTTAACCAAAAATGCTCTAAGCACTTTTAAGAATTCTTGAAAGATATAAGCATATTTTTTTGCAGAATGTTTACTACAATGCCAAGAGATAGAACACTGGATAAAGGAAAATTTTCCAGATACTAGCTTGTTAGAGTATACTGACAGCTCAGAACAATATAGCCCTTCATACTTCTGCACATGTATAATACTGACCAAATTCTACTGCATTAGGCAATGTCATTCCACATTTCCAGATGTATGCAGCTTCATTGTTGGATAAATACTCTGAGCAAATGGCCATGATATCTGTTCAAATCAAGCTTAAATCAACAGAGCTCTGAGTTTGATGCATTCTATACATGTAAAATCTGCAGTATATTCTGCTCATACAGGACGTCTGAGATGCTTTTGGACTTTGACATATGGACAGTCATAAACAATACTCTCAGTCATGAAGAATGCATTCATGTATCATATATGTGCTTCATGAGTACAGAGAAAAATGTCCGTCACTTTGGTATTTGTGCAACATGGAGTTTCCACCTTTAATCTACCCCTTCTTCATTTACAATCTTGTACAAAACATTACCCACTAGCATTAAGTTAACAGTATGAATGCAATGGGAAAGAGAACAGGTCAAGGAGAAAGACTCATGTCCCAAAAAGGTTCTGTGAGTCAAGATCCTGTTGGAAATACCTTGCTTTTCTGCAATGGTAAATCTTTCCGGGTACATCAGCACCTCACAAGGCAGTGCTATGCTGGAGGTGTGCGTTCTCCCTCTCTATGTGGTGATTTCTGTGCACAGAAAAAAAAAAAAGAAAGAAAGAAAGAAACCAAACAAGCAAAAAAAAACCCCAAACCTATAACCACCTAAGCATTGAGTGGAATAGTTCATCAACAGACTAGCTTACCAGAGCACAGGAATACTCTGACATAGCTATATTGTTTACTCTTTCAGAAGCAGCTGTTGAGAGATTAGTCTGAGAATCTTTCTTTTATGCTATATAGGCTAGTACCTCTATGTTAAATTGTTGTTATTTTTTGAATGTTGAAATCTCAGGGGAAATATGTCATTCTAGCTGCTTTCACTGTTTGTTGACAGAAGACCTGAGCCTTTTAAAGTATTTTCTCTGCAATATTGATTTGCTTGTATATTAGATCTTTGCTTTGGATTTTTCTCCTAATCATTGGGAACATTACAGGGATATTTTTTTCTGAATTATTAAGTACCTTCTCATTGTACTTTGCACCCTTATTAAGTAGTAGATCATGACCCACTTCACTAAAGAGCTACAAATCATAATGGAAGCACTTATAATAATTTTTGAATCATGTTCTCAGGATAATAGTATGGCAGAGTTGAGAATATGGTGTCTCATCTACAAAACTGAATGTAAATAAAGAGGTGGCAGGCAGGTCTTTATTTCTGTAAATTTCCATTATATTAACATGTCAGTATCCTATCTTCTGGCCCAAGAGGGCAGGGATGTTTTTAAAATTCTTTTAATCAGCCTTTATAACCTGTCTGTGAATAAACATTAGAAGAGATATTTTCAACAATGTGTCATTGATTATTCACTAAGGAAGGTAGGTCAGGTCTAAATTATCACATACAAAATTCCCAGCTTGGCCTACGGCAGTCCTATATGCAGCATCCAGAAAATGATACTTGTATTCCACACCCAATGAAGATTATGGTTGTGAAAATTAAATAGCAGGTTTAAATAATTGATGTATAATTTAAAACAAATTGGACTTTACCATCATTACTTTTCTTTATGTTGACACCAGTAGTATGGAAGAAAAGTGGTTTAAGACTTGAATAGAACAGAGTAAGGAAAAGCAGCAGTATTAGTTACAATTAATACAGAATTGTCTAAGTATGCTGCTGTGGATATGGGTGAGAACGTGGTAGAAATTTACAGCTACCTGGAAACTAAATAAATGCAGAACCTAAAATGGTGGAATAAAGCCTAGGTGTTACTTAATCATGTTTAATACTTGGATAACCATTCACTGATTGATTTGTCTCCTCACATTCAGTGTTGTGATACCATATATATCTGCCCTCTTCTTAAAAGGTAACTTCCCTATTTAAGAAATTAGTTGTTGGATACAGGTTTATCCTTCCCAGTTAAAATTCTGTGTCTCTACAAATACCTAAATGCAGAGACTACAGTAAAGCTAACAACACAGCCAGGGGTTTTTTTTTTCTTCCATTTCGTATCCAAAAGTGTCAGTATGAATATTTCCTGTTATTTTGTAAAAACTGATGCTTTTTAAAATTTCACTGTATGAAATGAGGTCTATCATGCAGATAAGGAAATGCAGAGTTAAAAATATGATAGGCAGTGTTCCCTTATTTTGTAACATCACAGTAAAGCAACTTAAAAATCCCATTCCAATCTCCAAGCATAAATAATATTGAAACTGTACAGATCTCAGAACCTAATTAGACATAATAGGATTTTTGCTGCATAGCTTTGTGAAGGCAATCAAAAGGAATATGCCTGCCATTGCACACTGGACAATATTCATTTTTAGTTCTCATTTAGCTAAAAAATAACACAATAACACTGTTGGCTGTCATAACTCCCCAAGTCTAAATGCTTAGGAGAACTGTTTTCTAGACAGAAAA
Source organism: Falco cherrug (assembly GCF_023634085.1). Lineage (NCBI taxonomy): Eukaryota > Metazoa > Chordata > Aves > Falconiformes > Falconidae > Falco > Falco cherrug. The sequence continues at coordinate 42,583,167 of NC_073698.1, read as the reverse complement.
AATTTGCCTTCCCAGTGTATAGTAACATGGTACTACAACTTACTATCCTTCTTTCTTGGACTGGGGTTTTGTTTTTTTTTGGTGTCCGTGTAAATTTGACTCCAAAGTTTATGTTACTGTTTTAATTTTTTTATTATTATTTTTTTTTTTTTTTAGTTCAGGAATCTGCCAGTTTCAGACTGTACTAATGAAAAGCAATATGTTGGGACACAATTTACCTAGGGCACTTTTTAATCAAGACTATATATATTCCCAAAAAAGCATCTTTATTACAGGAAACAGTTCAATAGGTACTGACTTTTGTATGACTGAATAAATAGCAAACATTGAGTTAATAAGCTTTTCATGATTTTCAAGGAAACATTGAGATTTCTTTGTACTGTAGTGACTGTATCTAGTTACTCAATATACTACTAGAAAATATCTCCTCTGAAGAAAAAGTTGTTTCCTTTCCTAGAAGAAATACTCACAGTTGGGTTTCCAGTCTCAGCTGTCCAGCAACTGTACGAGAACTAGCAAAGCCAAACTGTTCAGAATGTCATGAAAATGAAAGTAATTAATCAAAAGATGGATAGGATAAATTAGTCCCATAATGTCAGGATTTCTACAAATTAAAAAAGCATAAGATCTGATTCCCTTAATTTCCGGTTTCCTTATCCAGATAAATAGTAACCTTGATTCATTTTTATGTAATTCTCTTACAATAAAAGCCTCCCTTTCTGGATATATGATTGCTTTTCTCAGCAAACAACAACAGAGCACTATTATCATGTGGATTGTGAAGTCCAAGAGGTTTTCTTCTTTTTTATGTGCCTTAAACTGGTTTTGTCAAATTGTTGAAGTTGAGGTGCAGGAAGAAAAGTTGTGAGTAACTTCTGACCTTTCTCTTACCTTAACAAACAGTCCTGAAAGAGCTAACAATATTATTCTTGTGTGCATTTTGCTTAATGACAATAAGACTTGAAATGTCAGCTGGATATTAGATTTTTCTCATTTAGGAACAGGAAAAGCCCAGTCTATATAATATGTTTTAATAAAACCATTATCTACATTCGGAGTGTAACTATAGATGGATGTTTATTATCTAGTGGGCATAGAACACAGAAACCAACAAAACGCAATTATGTACTATGATGCCACTCTAGTGTAGGACACTTACAGTGAAAATGAAAATCTTCATGATTCAAGATGAACTCTGATCTTCTAACACACTGTTCAGTATCTTGACTACAAAAAGATGAAAAATCTTATGTCAAGGGACCATGCAGAAATTGGCTGTACCAATTAGAAAAAATGAAATTTATATAGAGTTAGTACCTTTGCTCTTTATGGAGGAGGAATTCTGCAGCGTGCTAATAGGATTGGAATTCTGACATTTCAACACAGACTACTTAATTTTATTTTTTTTTTCTATTAAAACAAATGACCTGAAACATTCAGAAAACAGTTTGTTTCATCAGTTTTACTGGAAAATATTTTGCTTTGTGGTCTTGGTAGAATGTATCCTTTAAGACCACTGGGGGCACCTTATGGCAGCCTTCCAGTACCTCAAGTGGGCATACCAGAAAGCTGGAGAGGGACTTTTTACAGGGGCAGGTAGTGATAGGACAAGAGGAATGGCTTTAAACTGAGAGTAGATTTTGATTAGATATTAGGAAGAAATTCTTCACTATGAGGGTGGTGAGACCCTGGGACAGGTTGTCCAGAGAAGCTTTGGATGCCCCATCCCTGGAAGTGTTCAAGGCCAGGCTGGATGGGGCTTTTGAGCAACCTGGTCTAGTGGAAAGTGGTCCTGCCTATGGCAGGGGGGTCAGAACTAGGTGATCTTTAAGGCTCCTTCCAACCCAAACCATTCTATGATTCTATGATTTCAATTGCAGTATTGCCATTTGTGGTTATCATGGACTGTTCAGTAACTTCAGTACAGGTTTTGATACAAAGATAAGATGTACTGCACTCCGTTCTGTGTGATGGGGAGGCTAAAGGTAACACCTTTGGGGCTATCCTTTAATTCATATATGTGATATGAAAATCCCATAGCAGTTCTGGCATCTAAGCTCCAAGAGCAAACCATAAGAACCAGTAATGCTTGAATATTGATTTTTCTTATATATGACACCATCTGCTCTGGAATTCTTCATTATGACACAGTCTGCTGTAACGTAAAGGCTGTATTTATTTATTTATTTGCTTAGGGTTGGAGATGTGTGGGGGTGTGGTGGTGGTGTGTTACCATATCACTACTACTCATTATAATTTTTTGAAACATATGGTGCAAGCACGGCCTAATGGTGAAAATAAATATTTCTGATTGCTTAGAACTTTTCTAAACTTGGCTTCTTAGGAAACATAATGCAAGAATCAGACAGTGGGGTTTAATAGATAGGTGCGTCCAATCACAGGTAATAGGGACAGCCAACAAATGCAACAGTTTTTGCAGCACGTTCCACAAAAGGTGGCCAGAAACTCTACTGAGGGCACTGCAATGGTGGCTCCAAGGAATACGGCTCTGGAGACAAGAGGGGCCCAGGAAAGCTGATAGTTTTTTCAAGGATCACCTCCTTTAAGCTCAAAGAATTTCCATCTTGGTGTGCAGGAGATCAAGCACAGGCAGTAGGAGGCCTGAGTGGATGGATGGAGAACTCCTGATGAAATTTAAACTAAAAAAGGAAGCATGCAAGAGGTGAAAACTGGACAAGTGACCCAGGAGAAGTACACAAGTGCTGTCTGAGCTCGTAGGGATTAGGTTAGGAAAGCCAAAGGTCATTTTGAGTTGAATCTTATGAATGACTTGAAGAGAAACAAGAAAGGCTTCCACAGGTCCTTCAACGGCAAAATGAAGACTAGGGAAAATGTGAGCTCACTGCTGACTGGGCAGGGGACCTGGTGAGAAAGACCACCAAAAAGGCTGAAATACTCAATACTTTCTTTGCCTCAGTCTTGTAAGACTGGCTTCAGGAGTTCTAGGTCCCTTAAACCAGAGAGGGAAGTCTGAAACAAGGAAGACTTACCCTTTGTTGGGGAGGATCAAATTAAGGAACATTTAAGCAAGCTGGACACATCCAAATGCATGGAACCTGAAAACATGCACCCACAAGAACTAAGGGAGCTGGCCGATGCCATTGTGAGGCCACTCTCAATTATCTTTGAAAGGTCATGGTTATCAGGAAAGGTTCCCAAGGACTGCAAGAAACCAAATGCCACTTGTGTCTTCAAAAAGGGGATGAAGGATGTGGAAAGATACAAACCAGTCACCCTCACAATGAACCATGAGAAGGTGATGGAGAAAATAATACTGGAACTCTTTCAGTCCATGTAAGGGTTAGAAGTTGACTGGGAATAGTCAACATGAACTTAAAAAAAAATATAAATAATTCCTGACCAACCTGAGTAGCTGAATAACTGCCAGGATCAAAGAGCAGTAACCAGCAGCACCAAGTCCAGCTGGAAGAAGCTATAATTGTGATGTTTCCAAGGGGCCAGCGTGTTCGTCATCTTCATTAAAGACCTATATGATGGGAAAAAAAACACTCTCAGGAAGTTAGTAACAAAAACAGTGAGGAGAGTTGGCTATGCTGCCATCAGTGAGATGACAACAGGGTGGAAAATGAGCTGACAGAAGTCTTACAAGTTTCAACAAAGGCAAATGCCATGTCCTGCAGTTGGAGAGGAACAACCCCATGTTCCAGTGCAGGCTGGGGGCTGATTGGCAGGAAAGCAGTCAGCAGAAAAGGTCCTGGGGGTCCTGGTGGACAAGAAGTTGGACAAGAGCCAGTAATGCCTGCTTGCAGCAAAGAAGGTCAACAGTATCCTGTGTTGCATTAGGACGAGTGTTGTCAGCAGGATGAGGGAGATAGTCTTTCCCCGCTACTCAGCCCTAGTGAAACACACCTGGAGTACTGCATCCAGTTCTGGGCTCTCCACCACAAAAGAGACATTGTCGTATTGAAGTGAGTGCAGCAAAGGGCCACAAAGATGATTAAGGGACTGGAACATCTCACGCATGAGGAGAGTCAGAGAAGCATGATGACATGAATCTCACACCAAACCAACATTTTTATTTTGGCAGTTTTCTAACTGCAACATTTCCTTGTGTCAATGTAAGATTAATTTATGTGGAAATGGAATTGAACATCATGGTAGTAAAGTATGTAGGACATATTCAGTAAGGTCAGACAAGTTCAGAGAACACCATGAACTTTAAAATCCCATTGAATTCACAACACAACAGCAAGTGGTAAATGCAAAGTAAAAGGCATTGAGGAAAAAATCTGAAGGAATCATGCATCTCACAGGACTCCACATGCATTGTATAAACCTAGTAAAGTTCTCATGGAGAAGGCAATGAAGACTATGTTCTGTACAAAGCCCGGTTAAAGAGCACAACAAGAGATGCAGAGAGAAAATCCGTTACAACAATGCAATGAGCTTATCAGCTTCCATTGTCATAAAAAAAAAAAAAAAAAAAAAAAAGTGCTAAAATCTATAAAATGCAGAAAACCACTATTTTGGTTAAGAGGAAAGCAAATTTTCTATAAAAAGTGACTGAAATATTTGGGATGGCTTCATTTACAAAAGGAAAAAATACGAGAATAAAATTCAAATATGAAAATATGAAAGGACATAACAAAAATTTTGAAACAGTGGGTGAGATAAAAAGACTAAATTGAGGACAGCTATGTTCTAATGAAAGTGCAAAGAAGATATTCAAGGAAGTAAAAGGTGGAAATTTCAAAACTGATAAGATATATTTTGATGTGCATCATAGTTTCACTGTGAAATTCACTGCATATTACAACTCTGCTTATGTGTGAAGGTGAGATGTTTGTGTGTTTATCTAGACACCAATTATATATGCATGTGTGTGTATAGAAACATTCTTGCACCTAATCTTTCTTTGCATATGATTATTTTTTTATCCCAAGAAGAATTTTATTATTCAACTTTGCATTAAGAGTATATACATGAAAAGCTGGAGTACAGTGCTGTTATATATAAAAAAAAAAAAAAGCAAATACTTTTTTGACAATGTAAACCTGTTTCTTCAGGATTTAAGGTTTTTTACAACTATTAGATATTAAAGTAAAAAAACCACCACCACAACAAAATCGACCAAAAAACTCCCACAACTACAGCATGTTATCCCCTGATTTTCTATGTGAACACTGACACATCTTCCCACATGTTTGCTGCTGGTTGTGTTCTGAGATAAGATATTGAGCTATAGAGATCATGACTTCAATTTAATATCTACTTTAATATTCTTGAAAAAATATAGATGATACATGTGATTGAATAAAAAGCATTTATAAGCAAGACTTCATACCAGAAGAAATTGGAGAATTTGTTCAAAGATGATTCTGCAGAAAAAGACGAGGCTCAGACTATAACAAGGGAGATTTCAGTAAGGGTTAATAGGGTTTTTAGTTTATTTTAATTTTTTAAAAGTTTTAAAAAAAACCCACAAACCAAAGCCAGCACCCAAAGCAGAGGAACACTTTCTGTGAACACTGAGACAAGACTTGTTCAAGCTTACTGTTAAATATGGTTTTAAAGTCAAATTAAACATTGAAAGAATTACTTTTCTGAAATAGAACAAAACAGAGTTCTACGTAGGAAGTGGAAAGTTTACATTGTTATAAATGAAAAAAATATATTTTTCTGCAATGAAAAATAAACCCATTCTCTGAAACTGTAATGATCTACTGTTTTCTGACTTTTTGATGAGTTCATAATGTGAAATGGAGTGGGGGAAAAAAAAGACACAGACTTAGGAATATGATTGGATTTAGCCTGAGATTTTTCGTAAAATGCTCATTTGGGATCATGGATTCATAGAACGGAATTACTGAGCTCACTGTACTGTGACAAATGGTGCTTAGCTGTAACATCTTCCAGAGCCTTCTAAACTTAACTGAAGATATTGTGAGACAGAGAATTCTTCAGTTCTTTTGAATGTGTGGTTAAACCCCCTCATAGTCTGTTTGTTGGGTTTTTTTTAATTCTTTAAATTTTTCTCACTTCAACTTCCATGCTTTATATTTTGTTTTACTTTTCTTCACTAGATAAAAGAATCCTTATATATCCAACATTATTGTCTTGTGAAGGTACCCATTCTCTTGTTATTTCTTTTCTCAATAATGTAAATTGATGAAGCAGCTTAAGTTTCTCACTGTAAATCACTTGCTGTAGCCTTTGAAAATGTGGGTGGTTTGTGGTTTGGTTTGGGGTTTTTTTTTGATTCTGTGCCAGTCCACCAAGCTTCCGGCTAATGAAAAATTGTATATTTTCTTCTATGTAATTGATAAAAATGCTGAAAACATCAGACTTAATCTTTCTGTCCCCTGTGGAACCCAGGTGGAAGCAATTCCATTCAGTGAAATCCCCCTTAGGTTGACAATAATTTGAGATCTATCAGGCATCTAGTCCGTAATTTATTTATCATGTGCTTTACTGATATCCTGAAGAGCTAATTCATGATCAGAATGTTATGAGGTCTTGAGTTAAACAGTAAACAGATATCCAAGACTATCACATCATTGACAGGTTATTCTATGAAGTAATGAATCTTCTCAAGGAATGAAATTAGGTTGGTATGACAAGACCTATTTTTCATAAAGCCCATTTTTCATGTGGAGTGGCATTAATTTTATTCCTGTTTGTTAATCCTTCATTAATCAACTCTCAAACTGGTGTTTCCATTTTTCACTTTGAATATGCAAGTTCATTTCTTAGCTATGTTTTGGAAAACTTTTTTTTTTTTTTTTTACTATTGATGGAGAAAGCATACTTATATCTTCTCTCACTCTCTCCATTTTAGGAGTTACAGTGCTTGAAGGGCCTATTTATGCAGTGGGAGGACATGATGGTTGGAGTTATTTGAATACAGTTGAGAGGTGGGACCCTCAGAGTCAGCAGTGGACGTTTGTGGCAAGTATGTCAATTGCCAGAAGCACTGTTGGAGTAGCAGCATTAAATGGCAAGTGAGTAGGGTATTCTTACATGGTCAAAAGACATTTCTGGAAGGGTAACTGTAACATATAGAAGTAAATAACTTTTAGTATATTGTATTAGAGGGTGTCTTTTAAAATAAATTCTACATACCCTCTTACATCTCATGGCTTTTACATTTATTTGAAATAACTAATTTGCATATATTTTCTATATTATTTTTGTTTAATATTTAAAACAAATGCTTAAGAAAATACATGTGAAATTTCAGTGTCTATGGTGTAAACCAGTTCAGGACAAACTGTCCGTTGATTTATCTAACTCATATATGTCAGTTCTAGTTAACCAGCTGAGTTTATGCATCTAATATACTAATGTACCTAGTGATAAGATATATTGTATATGCATTTCGTACCATGCTTCAGCCAATCATTGAACCATAAAACCTTCTTTCTCTGAAGGCAACTACATTCACACCGCAAGTAAACAGAAACTTGATTTTTGTCAAATCAGTCATTAAACCTGTAATTCTAATAATTTTCAGATTCTGTTTCTCTTTTATAACTTTCACTTTTCAGAATTTTAATGTGACACTTATTAAAACTCATTTTATAGTAACGCAATATTATGTATTTCTTGTTGCTTTTCACTTTTAAAGTACTTGCTTTTAGCTATGTGGATAAAAAGAAAATGGTCTGAACAACAATAATTTAGAGGTGAGGGAGGAATTAATCACATCTGACTTCAAGTATTTTTCTACAGACATCTGCATCTGAGCCAATCATCCTAAGCTCACCTTATAGTCAGTGGAAGAAATATATATTTTAGGATATCATTTGTCTTACTTAATTTAAGCATTTATTGTCAGGTCAGGATGAATTGTGCTCTGTAAATGCCCATTTTTCTCTACTAACTATATAGGAATCCCGAGGACTCTCTTAAAATCTGACCTTTTTGGTTTTGATATTTAAGTGGGGAAGAAGAATCCCACTGTAGACAACTGAACATAAATAAAGTGCAGTCCATAAAGAATCCCTTGGGTATGGTGGGAACAATGGAGTATGGCAGATTCTGGGATACTATTTTCCTCATACTTTATTGCTACTGAACAGTAGGGAAGAAAGGATGAGAAACAGCTGCAGATGTGGAATGGAATGAGAGAGTAAATGTTGGGGACATTAAAAAATAGTTAATAAATTTTAGGATAAAAAGTATATAGGAGAAAAAAGGACTTATTAAGGCTATTTGGTTTCATGGTAGACTATGCTATTGCATAATTCAACAACCTACTAAATTTTGCCCAGTGCATTTCTTTCACTTGCGAATCATTCAGTTTTGATTATACAGTTGGAAAATCTCTCAAAAATCTTCCGTATTAGGTTGTGCTTATCATACCGAAGATACAGGCTTGCGATAAGTAGGCTGAATTGATTTCTGGGATTGTCAGACTCTTTCCACTGACTTTGAGAGTCACTAAATACGAGTCAGACAAGGAGCTTAATTTAGCCCACAAACAACTGTCACAAGACCTATAGGAGACTGTGTACCCTTCTGCAGGAGCAGTAGGAAGCCTGACATCCCATAATACCATCTTTATGACAATATGTATATAAATATATATGTTTAAATTGAATCTCAAATTAATTAAAACTACAGGCTTTAAAAGTGTTATCTAACTTCATGAGTTTGTCATATTACAGTTGTGTCTTACTTGCAGAGTAACTCTGGATTAAATAGGTTTTATTGGATGCTTTCATTATTAAGATTGTATTTAATTCATGTTATCATATGCTCAGGTGATACGCCTTTCATCTATGACATTAGGAGTCTATTTTATATCACCGAAGCTTAAATGTCATTGCTTTCCCTTACTAAGTCACAGTGGCACTAAATGTTCCAGAGTAGATCAAATGGACAAAGCTGCTTGAATCACCCTGTTACTCTAAAGGAGTGTGGTTTCAGTAGTGTATGAGCCATGCAGCAAACTAACAGATACAAGATCTAGACAAATAACCCTGCAAATATAAATAAAAAAATATGAAAAGCTGCATATGATTATGTATATATATTCAAGGTATGTTTCTTTTGCACAGCTGAGCATGTATTCAATACTTCTCAGTTAATAAAAGCTCAACTGAATTTTGCAGAATTTACATAGAACGCTTTAAAAATAAACAAGATGTTATCTGTGTCCCAGAAAGCCAGAATGACACCACTGAAAACTGAAAAGCACTGGTCTCTTTGAAACAAATAGCAAATATACTACTGCTATTTATCTTTTTTTTTTTTTAATCTGAATACCACCTTTAAAAAATACCCCACATGCCATGAACTGAAGCTTGAAAACATGTAAGAACCAAACCTTTCAACTGGCTGGTGCCATTCTTACTGCACTGCTGTTTGACACAACTGACATATGCTGCGTTCCTTATTTTAGCCTTTTGCTTTGAAATAGTCAAACCATTATGGATTATTATTTTTTTAAAAATAAATTCTAATGATGTCTCAATGAGAAACACGATGTTGGCTTTAACATTCAAGAAGGGAGAAACTAGTTTAATATGGAAGTTCTCAGGAGTCTCTTCCTGGTTCTTCTTTATGTTTGTTTTCTTCTGCACTGAATTGTATAAGTACATAAATAAAGAGCAGCAAGGTTAGACTATCTTTGAAGTGAGAGAGTTAGAAACTATTCTATGTGTGTATGTCCCAGAGTGTTTGGGCGTTTTACTTAAAAGGGATATTGTATGCTAAATAGCTCAACTGTGAGCTTCTTAAGTACTTGAAAAAAAAAAAAATAGTCTCTTCTTTTGTCTTTTAATGTTGGAAACTATTCCATTTGTGATTTTTCATACCCCTGTGCTTTGCTTCATTGGTTTTCAGGTTAAAGCCATTTTAAGCAGGAAAAAAATGATACATTTTACCATAAAATTGCATGTAAATTATATTTTTCCATAAACTTGTGGAAATAAATATAAAAAGAAAAACTTTTAGATACTGATCTCCTTACAGTATAAGATGATTGATTTGTAACTAACTTCATATTAGGTCTTATTGAACCTTTTTATGCTTTTGAAGCTTACTTGTACAGTCTGTGCAATTAGATTATCAATTATTTTGCTTCTCAAATAAATGGAAAGCAATAGTATCTGAATTTGACAAAACAGGGTACACAGAAATGAATGTTACTTCACCGAAATACATTTTTAAATTTAAACTGAGAGTGCTATATTATATCCAAATCTTTCCAAAAATGTGAAAAACAGTGTGCTAACATATGCATTATAATCCAGTTTGAAAAAACCTTCTTATTTGCTGAAGCCATAAAATCCTGCTAAATTTGTCAGAAATCCATAAAAGTAATTATCTGATGTACTGAGTCCAGTTGACAGGGTTTCTTTGTATAATCAGGTTGCATTATTACATTTTGAGGTTGCAGTACTGTTTATCACTGATAAACATAGATTCTGGGTAGTGAGAAACAAAGACAGAGTTTAAAACACCACCTTTCTTCCCCACTTTCCCTGGCTTCGCTTACGTCTTTCATTCCCAATTCCTCTACCCCCATCCCTGACCAGTGCAGGGGGATGGGGAATGGGGGTTGTGGTCAGTCCATAACTACTTCTGTCTGTGGCTCCTTCCTCCTCACGCATTTGCCTTGCTCTATCATGGGCTCCCCATAGGCTTCAGTCCTTCAGGAAGTGTCCTGCTGCTCCAGCATGATGTCCTCCACAGGCTGCAGTGCAGATAAATGCTTCAGTGCCATGGAGCATCTCTTCCTCCTTCTTTGACTTTGCACTTCCTTTTATCCCTTTTCACTCTGCATGTGTGGCTTTTTTTGCCCTTTCTTGTTACATTTTTCTCCAAGACACCATCACCTTGGCTGTTTCTGGCACGGGGAAGCCCTGGCCTCTCCTCACAGAACCCCTTGCAGCCCCCCACTGCCAGTGTGTGGGAACTTACAGACAATACAATTGAAATACTAATTTTTTGCACACTTTATTAATTAATTACCACATACAGGACGTTTTTGTATTAAGTTAGGAGATCAGATTTCCTGTCAAATGTCTAAATGGAGTTTGGAAAAGCAAAGTTTATTAGAAACCAGTAAGGAAGCCATTTAAATTAGGCAAAGGTGAAAAATGAAGAATGTGGATGGGCTTCAAGTACCCAACCAGCAGGTCTATCCAGGGGCAAATGACCAGCTTTGGCCAGAGTTCACCATTTTTATAGCATTTTTGAAAAACGCTAAGTTGAACATTTTTAAAACAGCTGAGCTTTGAGGAGGTTGGTACCCAAGTTCTATCTGTGGTTCTTTTTTCCTAAGTTTGGTACCGAAGAAAGTAACCAAATGCTGAAACACTCTCGAGGGCATGCATCACAATTTATAACCTCAAGAAAGATGTCAAAATTATGACTGCTAATTTTTTTTAGGCAGGAAAATACAATATAAATGCTAATAGTAAGATGCTTAAACTGACCCAGAGATGTTTTATTTTATGGGAACAAAATCCTAAACTTAGATCCTCTTAATACAGTGCAACAACTTTAGTATTGGAGTTGTTTGGACAGCCTCATCTTTCTCCATCAGCTGTGTTTCCTTCCTTTTTCCTGTTTAGCCTAGTTTCCAATATTTGAATATGTTTCCTTTTCATATTTTTATTGTAAGATAGTCCAACATAAAAATATGAATTTGTGGTTGTGTCCTTTATGAAATTACTTATTATCAGTTGGTAATGTTAGATTTTGTTTGTTGCTTGACAGTAGTGGATACAATTTAGAATGGCTTCAACATTCTAGTAGTTCTGCTTAAGCATCCATAGAAATAGAGTCTACCAATATATTTTTTAAATGCATATATATGTAAATATTTACTGTCATGTCCCTTCACACCCATGCAAATTCATTTGTTATGCTTTCAACTTCATTTGCTTTAATAACATTTAGCTTTGTTTCTAAAAATTGTTTTTTATTTATTTATATTTAGTTACATTCATTCAGTTTCACCGGTTTTGCAATAGTTGGATTCATTTAGTAATGCATTCCCATAAACTGGATTATTGTCCTAGCAGTAATTTTCCAGCTATTCTCTTTTTTATTCTGAATGGGCAACAGAGAGCTGGCCCATACAGGCTTTGGCATATGTGCAGGCAAATGTTTTGTTTTCAGGTCATTTAATGAGGCAAAGCTGGAATGAAATTTGTGTTATTTAGATCAATAATGTGCCTGTGGTAAACAGCAGTTGCTGTAGTTTAATATGTCCCTTATGACTATTATGCATTATTACAAAGTGAACATCAGAAAATTTAGCTTACTGAACTTTCATTCTCAAGAAAACAGCAAAATTCAGACCCAATCAGTGTGTGCACGAGAAAGGTTCTCAAAATTGTCTTGTAGTTAGTCGCTCACAGGAATATATTTGCTGTGTACTGACCTCAGAGAGGCATAAGTTAATAATTCCACAAGGTCCTTAATAGCCATTCAGTGTTTGGCACAAGAGAATTAGTAATGTATTACATTCATATAACCACCTACAAAACTTGATTGCATGGCTGATTACAACCTCCTTCAGTTCTGCTTCTTTACCTTTCATGTATCATATAATAAACTATCTGTGACATTTTCTCTTAGCAGAATCATTAAAGCTTATTACTAATTCAGTATCCTGGTCTGTCTTTTGTACGTTTGCACACAAATTCATATTTCCTAAGTAGGGGTCCCATGCAGCTCAGTGAATGTGCAATTCAATTCAAAATCCATCATATTCTTTCTTTTTCAAGCAAGATTTAACTTGGTATTTTACATCTAGCTTGTAAAATAGGAGCCTTTGCACAGGCTTACTTCTTTTTATATGGCTAGGCTAGCCTTAAAAAGGGCTGGAACAGATACAAGCTAGGTAAGTTTATGTGACTCTTAGAAGACGACAATGAAAAATTATGAAACTTTACAGTAAAACCAGTATTTTTCCCACAGTCCAAAGCAGATGCATATGAAGCTAGGATGTATTGCGCTTCAGAACCATGCTAGGAAACATGGCAGATGCTAAAGACATCTTGGTTGCAGGGTGGGAACTTGATGAGCCTGTTTTCTCCTGAAAGACTATGTTCAGGTTCTCAGATGCTTAGGCAACGTTTCTGTCTTGTATGTGTTGTTGTTTTACCCCAGTGGGCGACTAAGCGTCATGCAGCGGCTCGCTCACTCACCCCACAGTGAGGTGGGGGAGAGGATGAGAAGAGTAAAAGTGAGAAAACTCATGGGTTGAGATAAAGACAGTTTAATAGGTAAAGCAAAAGTCGTGCATGCAAGCAAAGCAAACCAAGGAATTCATTCACCACTTCCCATGGGCAGGCAGGTGTTCAGCCATCCCCAGGAAAGCAGGGCTCCATCATGCGTAATGTTTACTTGGGAAGACAAATGCCATAATGCTGGATGTCCCACCTTCCTTCTTCTTTCCTTAGCTTATATATACTCAGCATGATGTCATATGGTATGGAATATCCCTTTGGTCTGTTGGGGTCAGCTGTCTGGTCTGTGCCCCCTCCCGATTTCCTGTGCCCCTTCAACCCTCCCACTAGCAAGGCCTGAGAAACTGAGAAGTCTTTGACATAGTATAGACATTACCCAGCAACAACCAAACCCGTCAGTGTGCTATCAGCATTGTTCTCACACCAAATCCAAACCACAGCGCTGTACCAGCTACTGAGAAGAAAATTAACTCTGTCCTAGCTGAAGCCAGGACAGCATGTTTACTACACATCTACATCTTTTGGCGTGTACACCCACCGTGCACTTCTCTTCATCCCTCACCCACACAAACAAGATTTTTGGACTGGCTGACTGCTGAATGGCATACGGCTGTGTGACTGTTATTGGCTGAAAGGCCTGCCATTCATATTTTGTCTATTATTATATAGTTCTTTT